>NC_137434.1:2679299-3176799 GCF_964374335.1 Astatotilapia calliptera
ATTAACTCCCACTGCACACTCGTCCGTTCTGAATTTTCTCTTCATGTCTGAACAACTCCTTGCTACTCGCTCAATTTCCACTCAACTTCCACAAATTATACATCAAAACGTAGGTATTTTTGCTGGCTTTAAGACAGTGTCACTATAATTATTGTGAGAGTTACGTTTTTTTCACAATTTGCCTCGAAGTGACACATGGTCTAAAAACTCCCCATTCAAAGTCTATGGGGAGGTTGTGAAACTCAGAGCTGAAATACTGAAACTGAAGGCATTTTCAAATCGTCATATCTCCTTAACGAAGCAAAGTTAAGACATGAGGCTTGTCCCTGTATATCTTCAGACACTCCTGACACTCACAATTCAAGAATTATTTTCTCACCTATTACCGTTCTGAGATGAGTTAGACTTGTTTGAGGGGTGGAAATCTGTCCTCCTCTCATTTTTCAAATTCCGAAAATGAAGCCGTTTCTTCTCTCGTCATATCTCCGCGACGGAGATACAAAGAGCTATGTAAATCGCAGTCAAAGTACACCAAAGTCCGCTGATTCACCCAGTGCAAGAATTATGCTTCTATCCCACCTAGTTTTTGAGTTACACGACGTTTTGTAACTCCAAAAAACGGCGTTTTTCGCGTCTCACCGCGATCTAATTCTGACTCCTCATCACCCTTTTTTTCAAAGCGCCCGCCCCCTTAGAGGTGGCGCGATTGGTAATGACACCGCTCTTCAGACCAGAGGTCGTGGGTTCGATTCCACCTTGGCCCACATGTTTTTTTTTTAACTACAAATTTATACACTATCACAGACCGGTAATTCATATTGATAATTTATTACAATTCTGCAAAGTTTAATGATTTTAGCAGCTTTTCTAATATGGACCTCAGATTCTGGTTAACAGTCTATGGCAGAAATACATACAAGTACACAGCCTGATGAAGCAGACAGAAGCAGTACCTCTGATTGGTTCCGCAGTTTCACCTCTTATCAGCACAAATCTCACCCTCTTCTGCTGTTTTCACCTCTTTTCTGCTAATTTGAGCTTCTGTTCCACAGTGCACTCAGCCTCTTCTGCTGTTTTCATTAGAATTTTAAGCTTTTCCACCTTTTTTCAGTTACGTGAGAACCAGTTTGGCTCAATGAGTAGCTGAAAAATATCAGCCTCTTCTGCTGTTTTAGCAGGATTTCAGAGTTCAGCTTTTTCACTTGTTTTAAGCACAAATTTCAGTTTCTTTACCTCATTTCACAACAAAGTTCTTCCTCTTCACCTCTTTTCTGCTAATTTGAGCTGCTGCTCCACAGTGCACATTTTCCCTCTCATCATATCTTTGCTTGTGACCAGAACTCATTTGGCTCAGAGGGTAGGGCATCTGTCGTGAGACCCGGTGGCAGAGGTTTGAATCCTACCTGTGACAGCTGCTACACATGTTCACTGCTTGCATGCGCTCTGCTTTCTTGACACTCTCCAGTGTGTCATTACACATACAGCCATCTTCAGCAAGCACTTCTGCTTCTACACTTCTTTTCAACTCGGCTTTTTGCTTCTTTACCTCTTTTCAGCAGAAATTATTCCTCTTCACCTCTTTTCTGCTAATTAGAGCTCCTGCTCCACAGTGCACTTAGCCTCTTCTGCTGTTTTCATTAGAATTTTAAGCTTTTCCACCTTTTTTCAGTTACGTGAGAACCAGTTTGGCTCAGTGAGTAGCTGAAAAATATCAGCCTCTACTACTGTTTTAGCAGGATTTCAGAGTTCAGCTTTTTCACTTGTTTTAAGCACAAATTTCAGTTTCTTTACCTCATTTCACAACAAAGTTCTTCCTCTTCACCTCTTTTCTGCTAATTTGAGCTTCTGCTCCACAGTGCACATTTTCTCTCTCATCATATATTTGCTTGAGACCAGAACTCATTTGGCTCAGAGGGTAGGGCAGCTGCCGTGAGACCCGGGGGCAGAGTTTCGAATCCTACCTGTGACAGTTGCTACACATGTTCCCTGCTTGCATGCGCTCTGCTTTCTTGACACTCTCCAGTGTGTCATTACACATACAGCCATCTTCAGCAAGCACTTCTACACCTCTTTTCAACTCATCTTTTTGCTTCTTTACCTCTTTTCAGCAGAACTTCTTCTGATTCACCTCTTTTCTGCTAAATGTTTAGCCTTTTCACCTCTTATTAGCACAATACTAAGCAGCTTCTGCTAATTTCACCAGAATTGTCAGTCTCTCCACCTCTTCTTTGTAAGAATCAGTTTGGTCCAGTAAGGTGAGACGCCGCCTATAGATCAGAAAGGCCAGGTTCGAATCTCGCTCAGGGCAATGTTTTTTGTTTTTTCAACTTTTTCTGCTTTTTTCAGCAGAAATCTTCAGCGTAAGGCATCCACACAGCATTTTCGCAGGAAATGCAATTTTTTCTAGTTATTCTTTATCCTTTATTATTCTAGTTGCTCCGTTTCTTTGCCGCTTAACTACTCCCTCAGTTTTCAGCCGATTTTTACCATTCAAACTCTAAACTGTTCTGCTATTTCTGCTTTCGACTGCTATATCTTTTGGTACTTATTACTATTATACTTTTTAAAATATTACACTTTTTTCCTTTAATTTGTCCCATTGAAATGAATGGGAAACTTCTACAATTCTGCTAAAACTTGCTTGTCTTTGAAACTTAACTACTTCCTCATACTTTCACCTAGAAACTCCATTCAAACTTTAAAATGTTCTCAAATGACTGGGCTATTCCTGTCTGATTCAGCTTTTTCAGATCTTCTACCATTTTAATCTTATCCCTCTTTAAGTTTTCAGTTGCAGCTTTGTGATTTTTCAGAAAATACATGCGTTGCTATGGTTGCTATGCAATTTACTCCCAGTGCACACTCGTCCGTTCTGAATTTTCTCTTCATGCCTGAACAACTTCTTGCTACTCGCTCAATTTCCACTCAACTTCCACAAATTATACATCAAAACGTAGGTATTTTTGCTGGCTTTAAGACAGTGTCACTATAATTATTGTGAGAGTTACGGTTTTTTCACAATTTGCCTCCAAGTGACACAAGGTCTAAAAACTCCCCATTCAAAGTCTATGGGGAGGTTGTGAAATTCAGAGCTGAAATACTGAAACTGAAGGCATTTTCAAATCGTCATATCTCCTTGACAAAGCGAAGTTAAGACATGAGGCTTGTGCCAATTCATCTTCAGACACTGCTGACACTCACGGTCTAAGCAGTTTTTGCAGTCATCTTACCGTTGAGCCATAAATTACATTTGTTTGAGGGGTGGAAATCTGTCCTCCTCTCATTTTTCAAATTCCGAAAATGAAGCCGTTTCTTCTCTCGTCATATCTCCGCGACGGAGATACAAAGAGCTATGCAGTCAAAGTACACCAAAGTCCGCTGATTCACCCAGTGCAAGAATTATGCTTCTATCCCACCTAGTTTTTGAGTTACACGACGTTTTGTAACTCCAAAAAACGGCGTTTTTCACCGCTCACCGCGATCAAATTCTGACTGCTGATCACCCTGTTTTTTAAGGCGCCCCGCCCCCTTTTCAGGTGGCGCGATTGATAATGACACGGCTCTTCAGACCAAAGGTCCTGGGTTCGATTCCACCTTGGTCAACATGTTTTTTTTAACTACAAATTTATACACTATCACAGACCGGTAATTCGTATTGATAATTTATTACAATTCTGAAAAGTTTTATGATTTTACCAGCTTTTCTAATATGGACCTCAGATTCTTGTTAACAGTCTGTGGCAGAAATACATACAAGTACACAGCCTGATGAAGCAGACAGAAGCAGTACCTCTGATTGGTTCAGCATTTTCACCTCTTATCAGCACAAATCTCAGCCTCTTCTGCTGTTTTCATTAGAATTTTAAGCTTTTCCACCTTTTTTCAGTTACGTGAGAACCAGTTTGGCTCAATGAGTAGCCGAAAAATATCAGCCTCTTCTGCTGTTTTAGCAGGATTTCAGAGTTCAGCTTTTTCACTTGTTTTACAGTTTTTTCTGAATGCTTAAACCCTAACTGTGATTCCTGTAGCACAATCTCTAAAACTATTCAGACTTATAGCAAAACCACTCACTGAGTTTGCAAAACTAAAAGCACAAAAACTGCTTTGCACTCAGTTTGCAATTTTGTAACACACACTTTGCAAAACTGTAGGCACAATTCACTGCACAACACTCAATTACCAAATTTCCAACACACTCCTAGCAAAAGTATACACATGTATGGCTATCATTAACACTAATTTGCCAACTGTCTGGCACACTTTCACATGTGAAAACTTTTTTAGATAATTAGTTCACTTTGCAATCAGCCTAAGCACTATAATACAGGTAAGCTGTGTGTGCGGAGTACAATGGAGGGAGCAGGAAGAGTGAGAAGTAGAGGAGGCCGAGGAAGAGGACGTGGAGGTGAAGAAGTAGGATGAAGAGGACGACAAGGACAAGGAGGAGCGGAGAGGAAGGGTAGGAAGAGTAAGAAATAGAAATGCTGATAACATCAGAGCTACAATAGTGGACCATGTAATCAACCGTGGAATGACCCTGAGGGTCGGTTAGTACAGTCACTTCGCACAAAGATTTGTAGCACTGCCATATGCCAATGAGAAACACACCAATACCATTGATGTAAAAATACTGAAATTGTTACTTTACATAATTGCTAGATGACCAGATGCTGGGGCAGAGGAAGCATGTTCACTGCAGACCAAGTAACCCATATAGTCATTATGGCGATTGCAAATAATCCTATACTTGGAAATAAACACTTGTGTTTGTTTTGATGTGTTTGAATAAACAGCAGTACTTGAAGTTTGGATCCCTCTATGCTTATGGATCTATGACAGAAGTATGAGCTCAAACTGACATAGCCTACCTTGTGCTCAGAGAAAGCAAAAGCCAGAAGTGTTTTGTATTCATACCATCAGTGTGCAGTTGGCGCATTGTGTGCTTAGGAGATGATGGCTTGTGTGTACTGTTTGATACGGAAACACCATTTTTACGAAGGTGTGAAGAGTTAATCTAGCTGTGTTTGCTTTTGCAAGAGAACTACAATGTTTTGATGATTGGGTGACAGGTTTTCTTATTTGTGTGAAGAGTTTTGCAAAGTTAGCCAATAGTTACAAAAAATGTGAGCACAAATTTCAGTTTCTTTACCTCATTTCACAACAAAGTTCTTCCTCTTCACCTCTTTTCTGCTAATTTGAGCTTCTGCTCCACAGTGCACTCAGCCTCTTCTGCTGTTTTCATTAGAATTTTAAGCTTTTCCACCTTTTTTCAGTTATGTGAGAACCAGTTTGGCTCAATGAGTAGCTGAAAAATATCAGCCTCTTCTGCTTTTTTAGCAGGATTTCAGAGTTCAGCTTTTTCACTTGTTTTAAGAACAAATTTCAGTTTCTTTACCTCATTTCACAACAAAGTTCTTCCTCTTCACCTCTTTTCTGCTAATTTGAGCTTCTGCTCCACAGTGCACATTTTCCCTCTCATCATATCTTTGCTTGTGACCAGAACTCATTTGGCTCAGAGGGTAGGGCAGCTGCCGTGAGACCCGGTGGCAGAGGTTTGAATCCTACCTGTGACAGTTGCTACACATGTTCCCTGCTTGCATGCGCTCTGCTTTCTTGACACTCTCCAGTGTGTCATTACACATACAGCCATCTTCAGCAAGCACTTCTGCTTCTACACCTCTTTTCAGCTCATCTTTTTGCTTCTTTACCTCTTTTCAGCAGAAATTCTTCTGATTCACCTCTTTTCTGCCAAATGTTTAGCCTTTTCACCTCTTATCAGCACAATTCTAAGCAGCTTCTGCTAATTTCACCAGAATTGTCAGTCTCTCCACCTCTTCTTTGTGCGAATGAGTTTGGTGCAGTGAGGTGAGTCGCTGCGTTTAGACCAGAAGGGCCAAGTTTGGATCCTGCTCAGGGTAATATTTTTTGTTTTTTCAACTTTTTCTGCTTTTTTCAGCCGACATCTTCAACGTTAAGGCATCCACACAGCATTTTCGCAGGAAATGCAAATTTTTCTAGTTATAAGTTTGAAATGCACTGCAAGTGTTTATATGGTAAACTGATCAACTCCAACAGCAAACACTGGCAGTGCAAAAATGTACCTAACTAGCTGACAGACTTTAAAGTCACGGGAAGATATATATATAAATGGTGACATATCCCAGAACAAATCTGAACATAAAAATATTATTAATTGTCTATCTTCAGCAACTGTGTGCTGTACAAGCACTATAAAATTTTAACATGTTTCATTTACAGTTGAATGACACAAAATCACTTAGGGGGGCACATATGACCTGCAGGCTGCACTTTGGACATCCCTGCAGTAGACTGCTACATAGACTACTTAACTATGCATAGGGGGATATTTAGTGAAAGACTTAATTTTATTAGATAGTTAATTAAGCCATCAATGGGAGTTAGATTTAATACTAGTGTTTTACACAGCATTCAGCTATAGTAAGATGTTCTGCATTTTCCTACATCACCATCTGATCTGAACAGCTGCACTTATTTATTAAATTAATAACTGCCTTGGACATTTTTCAGTAACCAATAACTAGATGGAACAGCACAGTATTTAAGGCTACGTCCACACGTACACCAGTATTTGAAAGCGGAGACTTTTTTGAAACTCATGCAAGGGTGGAGATTTTCAAAAAACTTTTTTGCGTTTAGGTGTGGATGAGGGAAACAGAGGAAACGCAGCATCAAAGGTCTGTGCCTTTTTTGACATCACACCATGTGCCAGGTTATTGCTTCGGTGAAATGAATTTCTACAATGACTTAGAAAAAATACCATTACTGTTAATTTTACTCTATGCAGTGTTAATATGCTTACATACACACAGTTACTGTCCCTCCACACATAGGACTCAGTTCTGCTTCTATGCACCATCTTTGTTTACTCTTTCCCACCCAGGCTTCATGACTTCTGATTGGCCAACATTTCTACACATTAGGAATATATCGCCACCTGCTGCTTTAGCAGCAGCGTTTTGGCTTTTACGAGTGGATGGGATTTTTTTTTTTTTTTTAAGGAAAACAGAAAATGTCCGTTTTCAAAATTACCCATGTACGTGTGGACGTAGCCTAAGAGAGTGATCCAGGCAGTGTTTAGGCTGAAAAAGCTGTGTTTGTTCCCCCCCCCCGCCCCCCTTCTTTTTGCATACCATAAATGCATCTGATAACATTACCATTTAAGCTGCAGGCATCTACTGCAGTAATTTAAACAATCATCTCATATTTTACACCCCTATAAAGTGAGCTTGCCACATTGCACATGTATGTCGCGTGGTACTGTACGACTAACTGCCATTTTGTTTACTGAGTAGTGCATAATGGCCGCATTACCTGAGCGGGAATCCACTAAAGCACAGTACTAAAAAATAAAAAAAATCATTACTTTTTGAATTAATTAAAAATAGCTGGTTGCAGATGCACAGAGGGAGAAAAAACGCGGTGTACATTATATTACGTAAATTCACAAACTGCATAGAGATATTGGTGCGATGGAAACAGAATAAGATAAGATAAAATGTACTTTACTGAGTAGAATATAGGCAGTAGGAGTTTTGTGAGTAACTTTTAATTATATTCGCCAAAGACAATGACAGTAAATTAACCCAGTTTCACCTGCTAGCTAAGGATGTTATATGCCTCTCTCCCTTATACCGTTTAGGACAAGTATAGAAAGCAACTAAAATAACCATTGATGATAACTTATCAAACCTTCAGTATTTACCTTGGCGTTAGTTTTAAATTCCTTTAAATAATCGATGTCCTCCAGGAACCAGCAAGTCAAAAATCTGCTCGCAACTGAGGACAGACCACACTAGTCCATAGGCGGCGCAATCTGCTCCTCCCTCATTTCAACAAAAAAGACTGCGAAGACTGGTTGCCGCTCACTTTAAAAAACAACTTTATTTAAAAAGTTGTTTTTTTCATAGGCGGCGCAATCCGCTCCTCCCTCATTTAAACAAAAAATACCGCGAAGGGCTTTGGAGTTGACGTCACGCCGCAATGCATTGTGGGAGCGCAGCGCCATTTTCGGGGTCTACGAATCAAAACAAACACGCTGGTCGTGTCCAAATTCATGGGCTGCATTCTCCTGAGGACCCGGCCTTCGCGGTCTATGTGGGCCGGGTCCTCAGAAGATCGGGTAGGCCGGAAGTAAACGGCCGTGAAATTGGACGGTCTAGCCTTCTCGATCTACTCCCGCCCTTAATTCAAAGTATTTCCGGTCGTCAGCGCCAGGGCACGAAAATGGACCCCGAAATCTTTCTCCGTTTTTTGTGTTCATTTTTAATTATCAACGATCTAAAAAAAATGTGTCGCGGTCGTCATCGCCGGCATGTTTTGTACTCCAGGCTCATCAGAGAAAATCATATCCAGGTAAAACTAGACGCATTTAGGAATTACTTAGCTAGTTTTATGGATAATTTCAGTGACTGAATGACGGCGGTCATTCAAAATATATGAACAAAATCTCTTAGAAAATGTTCTTCTATAAGTTTACATTTATTTTCAGTTATTCATATGATCTGTTACTTATTTTTGTACATAAAATTGCAGTAAAATTGTCAGAAAGCCAAAAACAGCGTTATTTTTGAGTTCACAAAAAAGCTTAGCTACACAGATGAAATGTATAAAATGTTATTTCTCAGTGTTAGTATATTTTACTCAAGCTTAGTAATCAGAATAATGCTTTGATGTCATAAAATAAATGAAGTCATACCTTTCTATTAAAACTGTTTATGCTGTTCTCCACCTTTTCCTTAACCAGAAAAGGCCGTTGTACTGCAGGATTAACCAAAGTGTACCAGTCCTGGACCATTTTTTTAGCCAGGAGGATCCAAGGCCTGATTTTCGGCTAAGCAGGGAGTCTCTGGCAGTGTTGTTAAATCTCCTGAACCAGGATCGGCGGCATGGATGGGGTGCCACAATTGAGATCCTGGTGTTTCTTTTCTGGTTGGCAAGTGGAGCATCCTACAGGGTGGTCTCAAGAGTGTTTGGGATGCCGCGTTCTACTGTCCACTACATCGTCCACCGAGTCACGAAAGAGGTGTTGGCCATTCGCTACCAGGTCATCCACCTCCCAACAACTCCAGAGGACCTGGAGGTAGTGTCCCGTGGGTTTGCAGGGCTGGCACGCCACAGAGCCTTTATGAAAGCGGTGGGTGCAATCGACGGCTGCCACATACGCATCAAGTGTCCAAGTGGCCCTGATGGTCAGTGCTATAGGAACAGAAAACTGTTTCCATCAATCATCTTGCAGGCGGTTTGTGACCATCGGGGCCGCTTCATCGACACATACGTGGGCTGGCCTGGGTCGGTGCATGATTCCAGGGTGCTCCGCCACAGCCCACTGTACAGACAGTCCGTCTACCCTCCTCCAGGGCATTTCATCCTCGCAGATGGAGGGTACCCATGCCTCGGGCGTCCACTCCCCCTCATCACACCCTACAAGAGGCCAGTCCAAGGTGTGGGAGCCCAGCGCTTTAACAGCCATCATTCCAGGGCACGCTCCATAATAGAGCGTGCTTTTGGGATGATGAAGAACAGGTTCAGGGCCATCTTCCTGCAAGCGCTGGAGGTGCACCACACCTTTGTACCTCATGTAAGTGACCACCCAATGTCAAATTAATTGTGTGTGTGTATATATGTATGTATGTGTGTGTGTATGAAAGAATAATGTGTATATGTATATCATTACAGGTAGTAACAGCATGTGCCATCCTCCACAACATTTGCCTCAGTGCTGGTGACATTGTGGCTCCTGAGGATGAACCTGAGGATGATGGAGCAGAGGATGATGAGGGGGAGGCTGGATTGGAGGCAGTCAGTGGTGCTCTGTGGCGGGACCAGCTGTCTGCCGAGGTGTCTGCCCTGGAGGAGGTACCACCAGACCATGACTACTGTTAACAGGCAAGTAAACATTTATCTAAGCATCTTTTTTAATACCACTTTTTCAAACTGTTGTCTGCTACAGAGTCACAAGTATTATACTAGTAGTGAATCCACTTTCTCTGGTTTGCATATTTCTGAAAAACCTCTTAGTGGTGTGGCAGCCGTCGATTGAGTCAGCCCTGCAAACCCATGGATGGACGATGCAGTGGACAGAGGGAGGAAGCATCCTAAAACTATTTGCACACCACCCTGTGCCATTCTCCACTTTCTGACCAGAAAAGACAAACCACGGGTCACAGTCGCAGCACCCCATCCATGTCTGATCTTCTTTCGGCAAATCCAGCAACACTGCCAGAGATTTTCTGTTTGTGTGATCTTTAAAGTATATTTGAAAAAAAAAAAAACGGTCCAGGAACAGGTCACTTTGGTTAATCCTGTGTGAAAATTTGTAAATATTTGTATATATTTATCCTTCTCTGACTAAAATTCATGTTTTAGAAATATTCTTGTTTTATTATTATTTACCTTTGAAGAGTTTTAAATTGACAAATTGACAAGTAAGAACATATCAAAATATATTTTTAACTTATTTCGGAACTAATCTTTCTAGTATGGAAAAAAGTCTGTCCATCCTGTCCCTGCTCTCCCGTTCTCTCCTCTCCTCAGCCTCCCTTTGGTACTCCATGTCCTCTTTGATGAGCTCAAGGAGCTCATCCTGTCTTTCCCTTCTCCTCTTCCTTCCCGTTGCTGCTGGCTGACCTCCTTCCTCATCCGTCTCCCCTACCATCTCGCTTTGGTCATCCACTGCTGTACTTGGCCCTGGAGTGTCCTCAGGGAGAGAGGAAATAAGGACAGGGGGCCTAATGGAAGGCCTCTGTCCCATCACCTCATCCATGAGGCCAAACCAGGGCCAAGTAGCAGCAGTGGGCTTCCCACTGACTCCCTCACCTGACCCTGGACACTTGCAATCCTAAAGGCAGAGGAAATCAGAAATGACAGACAAATGTAAACAATACAACTTTTAGTAAATGTACATTTATTAAATTTCATTCTTAAAAATTATCTTCTTGACAGCACACATACTTTGTATCTTTTCTTTAAGTTGTCCCACTTCTTTTTGGCCTGTAAGGGGGTGACTTTCCCTTGCAGGCCCATCTTCTCAAGAATAGTCCTGATCGCACACAAAAAAATAAGAGAAGAGAGAAAACCATAACAACTATGATAATCCCTAAATCCAAAAGTTTTCACAGCAGAACACAAGAGGAATACGTCTGGACATCACAGGTTCTGTACAGAATGAGGGTTATTGAAACCGTACTCAGATGAATATGATGTGTAAATTGATTTATTCGTGTACCTCCATCCCACAGTCACTGAATTTTTTACCCTGGTGAAGAGGTGATCATTTTCTCCTCTAGTTTTAATAAAGTCTGCCGTTTGCTCTTTGCTCCCTATAAACATATCACAAAAACGTTGATTGGGAAAAATGTAAGCGCCAATGAAAAACCGTGGGACCCACCATACAAGCTAGTTTACGGACACTTTTTATGAAGATTGTTTAAATAAATATTACAAGTCTATGCAAATTCACAACCCTAACAACATAACCGCTATAAAAATTTAATTTTTGTACCACCATATTTTCACATACTTACATTTAAAAGTGTATTCGTCTCCCGGTTTATCTTGTGCCGCCATCGTTACGTGAATGAAGTTGTTCTGGGCTGGCAAGCTATCGAGCCGGTGGGGTGACAGACGTCACCGAAAACGTTCCATGCACTTTTGCAAATATGCAATATCTTGACAAACAAAGCAGATATTTGAAGTTTACACACCCACATTCTCGCCTGAAAATATGTTAAAAGTTTATTTTGTGACCCAGAAAGATTAATAAGAGTAATTTTAAAACTTAGTAGCGGCCGCCATTAGCCGGAAACTGGAGCTTGGCTGGGCCGCGCTATGAATTCTGGGATATGGTGGGCCACGAAGGACACACCCGACCCATCCTTCAAATTCGGAAAAAGGAGCACGCATTTGTCGGCTGCATTCGGAGGGGTCTACGAATTTGGACAGCCTTCGGCGCGTCGCTGTGACGTAATCTGTCTACAAATGCGGCCTCAGGAGGATGCAGCCCATGAATTTGGACACGACAACTGTGTTGGAACGACGACTACAAGAAAGATGCTTAAAAGCAGCTCAAAAGAGAATGGACTGTATAGAGACCGATTGCGTCAAGAGGCAAAGCAGCGGTACTTGCAGAAAATAGCGTGCATAGGAAATGTGGAGTCAGCGCGTACAAGTCGTCATTCAAACAAAGGTAAGTCAGCTCGAGTACTGCGTGTGAAATGCGTTTGATTTCCCTGCAAACATTCACATTAGTGCAGCATAAATTCATTCATGAGGGGAAATTACAGTGAGAACATGTGGAGGCTGTTAGAGGGATAACATAGTGAGTTCAGTGCATTGATGAGACATTGTCCTGAAGGATTTAGTTATTATTTATGGTTAAAGAAATTGCACTAATTTATTCATAAATAATCCTAATTATACATCTTGCTTCCATGTTTGTATCCTGTGTCACTAAAAATACATTTTATTTTAATTTTATACATTGATTGATTAATGACCTGCAGAATCTCCTTATCATATTAAGTGATTCATAATTGTCACTTTATGCTTTCTACATCGCTAAAGTGATGACATCCTTGCATTATATACTTTAGGTTCATTTTCTGCAGCCAGGTTTCTGACAGAGAACAGACAGATTTACACTATAACATGCAGCGTTCTATAGATGGACACATAAAGAAATGAAAAATTACATGTATGTGCTAACTTTCTAAACACTTTGTTACATTTATGATAAAGTAGATAAAACACATTTGTGTCGGCCTTGGCTCATTAGTTCTTGTCTTTAAATGAACTTTGTCTGTGTGTGTTTCAGGTCCTGCACTCTCAAAGACTGAATGAACCAGCATTGCAGCCATGAGTCACTGTGAGCATCACAGGGAAGGTTGAAGCCGCCCACTGCAGCTGTAAGGCCGGAGTCGCAGAGACCTGCAGCCATGTCGCTGCTCTTCTGTTTAATGTAGAAGCAACAGTGTTGATCCGTGGCACAAGGACAGTTACAGATGAACCTGCATACTGGGTTTTGCTGGGTAATAATACCAAGATACAGCCAGAGGTTGGCCATAAGATAGACTTCTCCTCTTCAGCTGCCTAAAAAAAGACTCTTGATCAAAACATAAACAGACCATCCGTATTGAAAGGTAAAAGGAGCCATCCTCAAAAAAGAAAAATCCCACCTGCTACTGTGGAGGAGTTGTCACTGCTATTGGATACTTTGCTGGAACACAGTAAAGCTGTGGGTTGTGGGAATGACCCATAATGTTTTATCTAGGGGTCTAGATTTATGCCTGTAGTGCACTGCCGTGTAAATAATTTGCATTTACTGAATATATACTGACTGAGTCCCACTGTTCAAAAGTTGAATAAAGAAACAAACTAATTTTGCCTCTTTTTTATTAAAACCACTTTATAGAACATCACATCAGTTACAGTGTAGAATCCATGTCATTTATAGTTTACAAATGACAAAATGTTTACACAAATCATGAGTGTTTACATGATATCACCCACTACTAACATTACTTTATTTACTGTATCTTTTGAAAAAATACAGCAATTTTAACAGCACAAGACTTAAGAATATTTAACAGGAGCAGGTTTCATTCTTCCCTGGTTTTATTATCACACTGTTCACCAAACGCAGCAAACCTTCACCATCTTATCCAGGAGGGTCACCTCTTCACCCTCAGAAGAAGTAATCTGATTGGCATGGTGGTATGTTTGAAGCAGGTCCCTTGTGTAGCGCTGGAACCCAGTCACGATGTTTCTCCAAAGCCCTATAGGAACCGCTCACTTTAAAAAACAACTTTATTTAAAAAGTCATTTTATGCCTGATACAAACATTTTAAAAGGCAAACCATGCACAAGTTAAACAGATAAATTTTAGTTTTGCTTAGTTTTTTAAGTATAGGAATGGTTATTATGTTTTAAAAAATCATATGTAATAATTGTCAAATAACATAAAAATAAAACAACATAATAATAAAAGCATAATTGACAGAATATATCGTAATGATAACAATAGCAACACCTCACTTAAAAGAATCAGAATCAGAAAGGGTTTTATTGCCAAATGTTGAGCAGGTTTACAACATTAGGAAATTGCTGCGGTGCTTGGTGCAAACATACTGTCATAAACGCTTAAATAGATATAAAAATAAGAATAAGAATTAAAAGTGCTAAGTAGATAGATACATGAGTGCAGGTGGTGATCAATGCCAAACATGGAATGATGCAGTTTGCCCCACCTGGGGCACACAAAAACAGCTTTTCTTTAAAAGACTATGTTAGCACATATCTAACCCATGTGAAAAACCCAAGTGGGTCCTACATGTGTTTCCCATTTTGTACCAAGTTAAGTGTTTCCCATGTTTGACCCAGCTAGGACCTACTAAAAGTGCCCACTTGGCATTGCCCACATGGGTTTAATGTGAAGAACCCAAGTAGGCCCCATACAAAAAGACCAGTTTGAGCCCATGCCCATATGGTACCCATCTAGCCCGAGCAAAAACCAGGTGGGGCCCATATATACATGTTGGCTGGGATGGCACAGGGCCATTTGTTGGTCATTGTTCTGTGCCATTACTGGGAGCTTTGAAGTTTGATATACAGATTTTGGACTTTGGGGGACATCTTGTGCTGATCAAGCTGCATGAAGATTTTTTGGAGCACTTCAAAAGTGAAGCGAAAGGGTTTTGGATAAGCTAGGTTGAGTGCATAGATCAAACCTAGAAGCAGGGCACAAGCTGAGGCAACCGAAGTTAGTTCATGCAACACTTCCACACCCTCAATGACAATGCCAATGTCTTCAGGTGGCTCCTGCAGTCCCTCCCCCTCCTTCCGAATCACATACACTGCCATGGTGACCTCCTCCAGGTCCCTCTGAACATCATCTGCTCCACAGTCCTACAGAGGGGTACAAGACACAAACACAAATCATCATTAGCCTCACTTCTTACTGTGATTAAGTGTTTGGGTGATGTACCAATATGTGTTATGTGCTGGGCTATTTCTTGGCTGGGTGTCATCACACACCAGAAACAGCAGAGAGAGGTGTATCAATCTGACTCTAAACAAATTGTAAGCAAGAAATATAAGATTTCCCAACATGTCAAACTATTCCTTTGAACTTAAATAATCAAGTAAGCCCGTCTTACTTAAAACAAAGTCAATCCAATATGTAATGTGTTGTTGCTGGGAATTACATAATGTCCAATATGGTCATGATAATAAATACATGTCAGCAATCCAACTAGGGTTCACGTGTTATGTTTGTTCTAACAGTTAACTTTTTTTGTGTCCCTTTGACAAGATGTGCTGACAAACTGTTGAAACTTACAAGGTATTCCTTGATCAGGCCATCTGCATCTTCTCCCAGGAAGATGGTGAGGGCTTTCAGCACACATTCCCTCCGATGATTAATGTCCACAGTCTAGAACAACAAATGTTGATTAATTTTAAACTCTAAATTTCATAAGACAGACATTCTTACTCTTATTGCTTAACTTACATGTACTTTATTTAAAAACAGTAATTCACAAGCCCAGAGATTCATTACAGAAAGAAAAGGGGATGAGTTCAGTGGTGTATTTTTTGAGTCGCTAAAAACATTCATGCATATGAAAGCCATGATTAGCACTGGCCTGCCCATATTGTCTTTATGAAGGATTCAGATATATTTTGACAGCCCTCTTAGTTACGAAGTATCTTGTTTGATGGTACAGATTTACCTGGTCCAATGTGTCCATGATGTTCGCAATCTTTTGGCGTGTTGCTCCTCCTTTGGCACGTATGACTTTGATCAGCTGACTTGAGTGCATGTCTAACTGGGCCATGAACTTCCACTCAAGAGGAACAGCCATGAGCCTCTGGAACTCTGTATTTATCTAAAAACAAAACACAAATGACAGTAGATATTGTATTATGGAACAAAATGCTGAAACTGATTGTATGCCAAAATGTCTATATCCCAAAAAGTATAACATATATGGGAATTCAAAATGTAAATTCTTTCATTAAGTTCAGTGTTATAAAATCTCAACCACATCAAGTTATGACCGATTCATGAAAGTTAACTGCAATAAATCCTGAAGCATACAGACTTCGATCACTTCAGTTCCATTCTTACCTCTTTCTGTGTGAAGAGTGCAGGCCATCTGTCCTTCAGTTCCTGAATGCTTGGTTCTTGGTTTACCACCTCATGTCGTCTGTAGGCAAACGTGTTAGCCATTTTGTCTGCGATGACCCTTTCATTATCCCTTATCCCGATCTCTGTCAGAAGTTCTAGTCTCACTTTTTCCATGCTGTCCAGAGTCTCACCAGTAGGAAAGGATGGATAAAAGTTAGCTTCAGAAGGTTTTGGCTTCTTCACTTAGGGAAAGCATCTGTAGTAGCTTTAGATTTCAGTGAGTTTACACACAGCTCTGGACACCCCTGTAATTTGAGCTGGGTCCTGTAGTTTGCCATTTTGTACTTCAGTCGTTGTTTCCAACCGTAGCAGCCATTGAATGATCCAGGTTCTTTCAAACATGGGTGCTTTTTGATAAGGGCCTCTGCAGCTGCGCAGAAATGTGCATCCTCTGGATAGGCCTTGTAACGGTAAATTTCTTCTGCAACTCTTTTCAGGATATCAGACAGCATTCGGGCGCTTAAAGTCAACATTTTTTGGCTCACACGGTACTCAGTATTCCCCCTCTCTAGCTGTAGCTCTGTGTCATATGAAAATTGGGGAATTGCAAAGTCTTCTGGCCACTGTTGTGTTCGAGATGACATAGATTCAGGGGATGAGAGGATAATTGTGTCATTTGATGCCACCGAAATACCGTCATCAGACTCAAATGAAAGAGACAGAGATGAAGTGGACTGATTGGCACTGATCAAAGGTGGATTTGTTTGCTGGTGGATCACTTTGATTGTCCCCAAATTCCGAAGTTCGGTGGTAGAATTCAGATTGAAGAAGTCGTTGCCAAAGTCTTGGTCCACGTATTGCAGTCTGAAGTTACCTTTTAACCCAAAGGTAGTCTTTATCGTGCTGAGAAGGTCTTCAAGTGACTCTGGGATGCCATTTGGAAGAGTCAGCTTTTCAATGTTGTTCTCTCCTAAAATCACCTTCAGTCTTGCAGGTGTTGAATCAGCCATGGTGGTCTGAGAACAAAGCACAAGCACAGTTAGTGAGGATCAACATGTAAACCACTGACATTTCCAATTAGGAGAATTTAATGTCAAACTAGAGGAAAAGAGAGAAGGCAAAGAGAGGAGGAAAGGGGAGGAGAAAATGAAGAGGAGAGGTGGAGATCAGCTGAGGCAGCGAGGAGAGAAGGCAAACCGAAGAGGAGAAGGGAGGAGAAGAGAGATGGCGAGAATATGGGAGACATTGAAGAGAAGAGAGAAGGAGAGGAGGTGAGGAGAATATAGGAGACAACAAGGAGAGGAAAGAAGAAAAAGAGAAGAGAAGCAGAAGGGGGGAAGAGCATAGGATTAGCATTCACTGACTGGAATCCAGCAACCTGCATTAAAAAAATGACATAACTGATGAATTGCCAATGACATCATCACACCACTTTGGCTTGCAGTATAAAATAAATATGTTCTGAGAACACAGTATTGTATGGGTCTGGGTTTTGTTTTCCCACTTAAGAAAATACTTTATCATATTTTGAGGCCTCACCCTTTAAACATGGACATATCTTTTCAAGGTGACAAGACGCATCCCTCTAATTTTGTAGTCTGCCAGTGGGTAGGTATCATGCAGTTCTTGTGGCTCAACAAGTTCCACTTCTTTGCTTGGTGATGTTTTGAGATCATAAGCTCTGTAGTGTTCCATATACCATCCGCTAAGCTTTTTCAGAATGAAGATTAGTTTGTCCTGCAGTATCACCTTTTGGATGATTTCACCAAACTCTGGCAGTCCTCCCAGTGAGCCGTGGATCAAGATCATCCCACACTTGTAGATTAGTCCATTATATGCTACACTTTTAGCCAAGCACACATTGTCCATATCTGGAGACTTCTGTCTCAGTGCATTTGAGATGTCCTTGTTAAGAACATCAATGTGAACAGTGGAAACATCTGTTACTTCCAGTGGGGGTTTGGCAAAGCTAATTGCATGCAAATGATATGCAATCTGATACTGATGTCTCTGTGAAAGGGAAAGAAGTACATTTTTGAAGCATCTGATGTTCCTTACAACTCTTTTAAAAAAAACTATGCTTTGCTTCGAATCGCATAGTCCATAGTGCAACCAGTGGCCCAAACTTACGGATCAAGTATGGATAATGTTCCAAGTAGTGGTGCTTTGGTTTAAGATTAACATCTGGGAAAACCTCTTGAAACTTGATTCTGTGCTCGGAGATCTTAAAACCAAGATATGCAATGGAGTCCTCAGTATGAACAGGACTGACAACAAGATCAACAATGTCCTTCAAGTCTGTTAAGATGTGCCAAGCAGGCTCCTCACAGGGTACACTCTGCCCAACGAACAAAGGCAAAAATCTGGTAAGACTCCAGTTCTCGTGTGCATTCCCTCCTACACTTTTTTTGGATGCAAAACTGAGAGCCACAGGATGAGGTCGATTTGTTTTGTCAGCCCACTTAAAGTTGAAAGATGATATTGCTTCATTCAATGTACATAATGTGAAATACTTTTTTTTTGATTAACAAATTGAGGCAAAGCGCAAGTTCAAAAGGAACAATTCCCTCAAAAAGATCATGTACAACATCAGGTGGAAACCCAGTGGTGACATCAAAATGTGAGAGGTGCTTTGACAAAATACACTTTGATTTCACACCATAATAACTGGGCCATTTGTTTTCCTCGATAATTCGTAAATGATCTGCATGAATGTCTTTTGTTCTTAAAGTAAAGACTTAACTTCTGACTTCAATAGTCTGGAACTCTGATGTTTCTGCAGTGCAAAATCTACATACGTATGTCCCTGAGAAATTTTCAAAGAATCCAGCAATACTGTGTGCACCAAGGTTGTCGGCAACAACACACTGAACAGTGCCTTTTACTGTTCTGCCCAACTTTGACAGAAATATCCCACTCTGTTCCAAAATTACAAGATCATTAATTACAGGTTTTAACACTTTCTCATACCCATAGCACTTCAGATCATTACTTTTGATTAAAGCAGCCAAATAGATTGAGGTTAAAGCAGAATTACAGCCTGGTGGCAAATTACCCAAAACCCAGTACAATCCACAAATGTTATGCTTCCTCCGTGATGTACCAAGGGGATTACATATTTCGAATTCATCAATGTATAATATCAATGAAATGCTTTCCTGCTTGGACAACAGTCCATTTTCATGGAAGAAGTCACCATCGAAGATAGTTTTGTAGTGCACAGAAGTTTTTTGAGGCTGATTATCTACAGTATTCAAATTAACAGCCTGATCCAAGATTGTCTGGCAGTCAAGAATATGCTGCAAAGACTTTAAAATTGAAATATATTGGAATGACTTGTTATTTTTTCGGTCAAGTATATATTCCACTGGTTCCACTACTTTAAAGTGGCTCTTATAGTATGCTTTTCGTCTCCAAGGACTGGAAAGTGGACCTTTATCTCCAATTGCTTTTTTTACAGGGTTTGTCTCACAGAGTACACTGGCTAGCTTTTCAACAACTGACTGGTCAAATTGGCATCCGTTGTCTTGTAATACTTGGCTAATAGTCTTTTGGGTAATCGCCACAGAAACAGAACCAATCAAATAGTTTAACTCCTGCAAAAGCTCATCTACAGCTGCATTAGACACAAGAAAGATGTGTTCCAACTTAAGGAGCACTGAAGCAATTTTAAGCTCAATATCCTTCTCTAAGTTTTCAGAATACCCATTGTCAAAAGCAGAATTAAAATTTACATCACTCTCTATAATTTCCACATCTGAAATATCACTGGCAACACTGGCACAAGATTCATCAACAGAACTTATTCCAGGCTTAAATGTGTTCACTGTACCAGAGTGTTTTCTGTATTTATGACTTTTGAAGTTCTCATAGACATTGGTTTTATATTCACAGTTTTGGAACACACATGTTACAGTCTCCTTATTTTTAAGATGCTGATAGATATGTTGAAAATATTCTCTTTCTGTGGAGAGTTGATTATGGCCACAAATATGGCAAGTGAATGTGGACGCAGCTTTGGAGACTGCTTGTTGGGCAGGGTGATTTCTTGATAGATGGCTCAGTAGGGCGTTCCAAGTCTTGAACCTACATGCACAATTTAAATAAGTGCATGGATATGAGTGGCCTCGTCCGTAATGCCTATGAATCAGTTTGTAGTGTTTGAGCAATTCAGATCTTTTTGTTAATGTTGTCCCACAGTCCTTGCATCTCCACATGAAGCATAGCACTGGAGAAACAAAGAGACACGCTTTACTGGGTGTATATAAATAATTTGAGAAAACACAGAGGGAGAGTTGGGCAATATTACAATATGGTGATATGAGACTAGATCTCATCTCAGCTTTTTGCCACATTGCCCAACACAAAGCAAATCATTTAAACACAAAATGTATTCATCAAATGTAGCCAGCCCTCTCTAATTAGATTTTAAAGGGATAAGTTCAAAACAAAAGTTTAAAAACAAAACCCAAATGCCCATAGGTACATTTTTTTTTTTGCAATTGTTTTATATATAAAGCCGATTCCTGTTCAGTGTAAAACTGAATTAAGTTTAAATGAGACATTACTATTTTGAACTTGCATACCTTTGTTGTTGATGAAGTGAAAGTACGCAAGTTCACAGGTAAAACGAGCTGCCTGGCACGCCTCCACACAGGAATGCCCCTCTTGAAGTAGTCACAGAGCTGAGAAGAAGTTAGGTCAGAAGGTGGCGATGGGGCATCACATTGGACACCAAGCCAAAGGTTGTGGCACTGTCCAGGGTTCCAACCAGAGGTGATGTAATCTTTCTGCCATCAGCAGACACCCCTCTAGAGAGGTTGACAGGAAGGAAAGGAAGCGCTACCTAAAGATCCTAAAGATTAAAGATATGTTCGAGTTAGTCTGTCGTTCTTTCATCATGTTTACAGTGTTCATCTGCATCTATGTACTTATATATGTATTCAGACACAGACCAGAAGTGTGCTAGGTCTACAAGAAATCTGATGGCTGTATTTTCTGTGTTCAATAGTGTAATACTTTCTTCTATGATTTCTAATTTTGATTTTCTGCCGCACACCATCTCCTTCTCACACGGCTGATCCGTGCGTGTACGAGCGCTGCACGCACCCTTTCTCCTCGCCTTCTTAACGTCATGTACATTGAAAGCAATGCAAGCGGCAGTAAATGCATGCTTCCTGGAGCCACCACAGCTAAACTTTACCTCCTACATCACCCGTGGCCGTGACCGCATGAACTATTCGCGCCGACAGGCATACTGCGAACAACCACTCGTGTATAAATGCGCGCGCCCGAAGTAACGTAGTCTGAAGAGAACCGCGGCCCAGCTTGCCGCTATAATGTGCTAATGCTAATGAATAACTAACAGTAAGCCAACACCGACACACTGCATGAATACACAACTTTAAGCTAGCATTACGATATTAAAACAAGAGAGTACCGCCGGCAAACTACTAACTTAACCTACATGTCCAAGCACAAACTACCAACAGGTCTGATATTTCGCTAATGTTAGCAGGGCTGAATGATAGCGGTTTGGTCAGGTCAGTTTACTAAACACTTAACAAACTTAACAATACAGTTGGAATATTTTTATATCTAATATATTAAAATATGTGTTCTACATTTGACTTACCTTCAAGGACTATGGAAAAAGTAATATCTTCGTTACCTTATTGACCAAATTGTTCACGAGGTCCTGCCTGCAGCCAAGTGCCTCTCAAATTGTTGTTCTCAACCGCAAGTAGAAAATTCTGGAGAAGGCGGAGACTTCATGACATCAGACTGCGTCACGAGAAACCTAATTGATGCAGGTTGACTCTAATGAGAATAGCAGGTTACATGTGTACTGAGGGAACAACACGTAATAACAAGTTGATATACTCCACAAATTTAGACTGGCTCCACTAAAGCAGAAATCTTAATGAAACTGACTCTGAACTTTACATAACTTCAACTACTGCTGAAATTCACTTTTTAGAGTGTAGACACCAATTACAGGTGCTCAATCCCACCTGCAGAGCGCCTGTCCGTCTGCCTGAGGTTAGTAAAAGTGTTTAATACGGTAGTCCTTTATTGATACCTGTGCTAATATATGCTAAACCATCCAGTTATACACGGCTAACATGGATGTGCTATGCTAACAGTGAATGCTGTCGGTGTTTGCTGAAAGCAAACTGTGGTACAGAGACGATTGTTTATAATATTTCTAGTGATACTCAGGTCTCATCAAGCCCCGATTTAATTCGATTTATGCTGTTATCAGTGTTTGCGATGATAGCATGGCTGTGGTGTCACATCAATGTATGCGCTCGGTGTTTGCTGATATCAAACTGTAGCATTAGGACCACTGAGTTAACCTTGTAGTGATACTCACTCCTTTATATTTAGACCTGGTTTAACCCTTTAAGACCTACCATAGAACCAAGTCCGCCAGAGCTTATATTATATTTTTACATGCTGTGGAGCCATTTTTGGGAGCATTTCAAGTTGCTATACATCAATACAACCATTATAGCCCAAACTTTAATAATATGTCTGCATTAGGTGCATAGTAATTACATAAATTGCAAAAAAGTGCAATAAACTACAAAAAAATTGAAAATCGTTTTTGTTTTTTTAACATATATTTCTAGTTAGAGAAATTTAAGAGGCTCATCCCTCAAAACTGTAAATACAAAAAAGTTGCACAAACTAGTTTCCCACCACAGGAAATTTATTTTGAGTGTCTTCATAGTTTTATTTTTGAAATACACCAATTTTTATACACTGCAGGAAAAACGAAAATAAATATTATAGTACAAATTTGCAAAATAACAGCATATGCATCAAAATAAACTATTTCCAGCAGTGCAATATGAGTCCTAAGCATCCCAGAAACGACACAGAAAGTCATAAACTCAAACATAACTTTTTAAAACACCAGTATAGGCTCATAAGGCCCCGATCGTAAAAAAACTACATTTCCGCAAAATGACGTCACTTCCGGTTTCGGGCAGGTCATGCGGTCATGTGATAGTTCACGCTGATGGACGTAGGAAGTGTTACAAACAGCTGATCGGATCGGCGAAGCGTGTTTCTGGAATATCATGTTTTTGTTGCTGCAAGTGATTTTTATGCAGTTTTTGCAAAGCTATATGTGGAAGGAAACTGTGACCTAGGACAAGCTGATGGCATAAGATGTAAGTACAACTCCTCCGGTTTCATATGCAAAAAAAATTATTGCGCTAGCTTACGTGGTTGCAGAGCTACCGGGATTTAAAAATAGTTACGCAAAATGGAGCGTGCCCGCTCCGATCGGCTTTAAAGGGTTAATTCTGGGATAGTTGAATATTTGTATATAATCCCTGCAGCTGTCAGACTCTATAGCAGGGGTCACAGCCTTTATTAAAACAGAGTTAGATAAAACTGTGAACAGTTTGGTTCATCTCTAGTTACATGGTTCTATCTTGATAAGCTGTCTTATCACAGATTAATTTTTCAAAAATATTAATGATTTAAGCAAGGAAAGGGCTACATGTCAACATACAACTCTTTATTTCTATTAATGTCTCACTTCATTCCTACCTGATTGACATGTTTAGGAATTATGAGTGATTGGCTCACTGTAGTTGTGAAAGTTGCTACCAATCAAATTATGATATGTTAAAGTTAAAACAAAACACAACTGTTTTAGATATTATCTAATATACATTTTGTAATTATCCTTATAATTACAAAATGTTTTATGTAAGATTTAAGTTTTGTGATTTAAATCTGACATCACAAAAGTATTTTGGAATTTGAATAATGTATTTTGTAACTGCAGTACACATAATACTGATTTTGAACAATTTTGTCCAGGTTCCTTGTCACCGGGGACTCCTTCAGGACCATCGCGTTCAGTTTCAGAGTCGGTGTGTCCACGGTGAGCCAGATCACCCCCCAGGCAGCGACGTCCATCTGGGACTGTCTAGTGGACGACTTCATGGCTGTGCCTTCACCTGGAGACTGGCGGTCCATCACAGAGGGATTCCAGGAGCGCTGGAACTTTCCTCTGTGCTGTGCAGCTCTGGATGGGAAGCACATCCAGACAAAGGCACCCCATATATCATATAGGAGACACACACATTGATATACACTAAATATTTATTTCATTTCTTTTTTGTGGTGCCCAAATTGATGCACCTGCTTGATTTTGTTTAAACAATTATTGCACACTTTCTGTAAATCCAGTAAACTTCTTTTCACTTCTCAAATATCACTGTGTGTGTCTCCTGTATGATATTTAACTGACATTTTTTATTGTAACAACCAACGATTTATACAGGAAAATGTCTATTAACAAGGTTGCCCAAATTTCTGCATCCCACTGTATCAGTATATTTTGTCATTAGTATAATATGAAATAAATTCTACATGTGTCAAGTCGTGTGTAGTAGGACATACGTGTAGTAGAACTGAGACATTAGTCATTATAAAAATTTATTTGAAATAATATTAAAAGTCTCAAACAGAAAAACATTAAACATAAATATATAAAATATAAGAATTTACAGAGAGACAGGAATAAAAAGGACCAGCTGCTCTCCAGAGCAGGAACAAGGCTGAGGAGGAAATGCTCCATTGGAGACTGGTGTGGCCTCTTCAGGGACTCCAGGATGGCCAGCTCCACCGCCGATGGACCGTCCTGGGACCCGTCCCTCATCTGCCTCGGAGCCGTCCTCCTCTGTGGGCCTGTAAAACAGCACAAAACACAAAGAAATGAGAAGGCTGCTACTAGATTTTAATTTCAACATTGAAAAAAAAAAAAAAACAATAACAGGATATAATCAGATTGGTTGTAGATATTTAGTAAAGGTGATCACAAGGGAATCCCACCGACTAAAAAGGTATCAGTGCTTGCTGTACATATCTGTGGGTGCAGCAGCAGGAGCTCAGGGACTGGGGATGCTCTGCTGCAGAATCAGTTGGTTCTATCAATACAGTATTAAATGTTAACAGGTTGGATATAATAATCGTAGAGTAGACAGTGGTCCCTCATTTATTGCAGGGGTTCTCAGAATAACTAGCCCCTGGTCACAGTTCTCACAATTGATTCTCAAAGTGCAAACCTTTGTAGATTGCAAAACGTAAAAGTATTATTATGCCGCGGTTTGTCTTCATCTGCCCGCCACTTTCGTGCGCCTTTTTCCCTCACGGTGCAGGTGTCTATTTCCGAATGAGGCTCATAGTTATGGGTGTTTTTGTGCTGTTTTTTCTATTGGACGCGATGGTTATCAAAACCAAACGTGATAAATTTGGCAAGCGCAGGAGATTTGTCAATCAGGCTGCAGAATGCAATGCTGTACTGTGCAATAAAAAATCAGCGAAAAAGCAAAGCAGTGACGGATGAACAGCGGGACCACTGTGTGCTGTTTATTAATAAACAATAAAATATATTCCTAAATGACAACATGCCTAAAAGCAGAACGGTATTTGTACGTCAGTGGGAAAATAGCGGTGGCTTGCTAGCTTTTGTGCGGCTTCCCCGGGTCAGTGAAAACTTTCAAAAGAGAAATGAATGAACTTACCAGGTTGCCCGATCTCTTCACATATCTTCCTCCAAGCTCGGTCCTTTTTATTCCTGTCTCGGTACTGAAAGCAGCTGGTGTTGTACAGCTCGGAGTTGTTTGCTACCGCATTGATTAGCCTTCCCCTCCATTGAAGTATGAAAGGCTTTGGCTGGATCTGCCCCTTTGACCTAGGTAACAGCCACGTCACCAGGCTCCTGATTGGTTGTCGCGGCGCGATTTGACGCTGGAGTTCAGATTTTTCCAACTCGAGCGGTAGACGCGAAACGCGCGTATGCACAAAATGCAACACAAAAACTCACGCGCGTGGTTTTATTCGCGACTCAAACGCGCCAGACGCGCTACACTGACGCGCGTTTCACGCGTTTTGGCGTTTTCGCGACGCAAATCTGCTTCCGAATTTTCGCGGGACCCGCAATCGCGCGTCATCGCGCCTTTCCATTGACTTTACATGTAAACCTGACGCTCTATTCGCGTCCATCGCGTTCGGTGTGAACACACCGTTAAAGATGACTGGTTTTTTAAGGAAGCAAAAGAAGATCAGATCAGATGAGCATGATGTGTCTATTGGAAACAAGTTCAAAGAATTGTCTAATAATGAGTTGCTGTGCATCCACACTGCCTGACATATTTTACCTTTACAAATAAAGCAGGTACAACAGATTCATATACCAAAACAAATGTCAGGAACTTCACCAGATCACAGGGCATTGATCCTTTCTCTCTCTCGCTTTTTTTTTTTTTACTCATCTCTGGAATTTTTCTTTTGTGTTGATCTTTACTCATACCAAGGCTGCTGGCTTGGGGCTGGCTATGAGCTCTGGATAGCTTTAACTTTAACAACATCTTCTTCTTCCTTACCTTCTTTAAAATATTCAATGTTCAGCTGGGTGAGGGTGATTTAAGGGTCTGTGGAGTTTGATGTTGGAAACACAGTGAGGCGGTTTGCCTCTAACAACAGGTTAGTGTGTGTCTGTGAGTGTGTGTGCCTATATGTCTGTGGCACTGTGCACATATATGAAACTAGCTGGCTTGTAATCAGACATACTGGAAGCTGATCAGCCAGTCACTACTCCATGTCGAGAAGTTGAATATCGTCTGATTCCGATCCCTGGCCAGTTGATCGGTCCATTTGTACTTTGTACTAAGGATCTGACAGATTAAACAACATTTAATGTCGACTTTGAAGGATATTTGAATACTCTTTACGGGGTAATGTGTACAGAAGTTCAGGGTTGCGCTGTATGCATTTAAAAATGTCTTACTTTGTTCATAATCTAGCAGCTATACACAGGTCAGAGGTGGAAGTAGGTGGCACTTAAATTTCATTTAAATGAATGGTCTTTGATTAAACTGTTACTTTTCACATCATCTCTTTTAATCCAAATTACATAAATCTAAAAAAGAAATTTTCAGTGAAAATAATTTCTTTTGTGCATAGCTCAGAAATATGGCCTCACCATTGCCTCCTCATTTAGTTTGCATGGACCTGTGCAAATTAGTCCCCACCTCACCCTTTCAACCATGTGTCCTGCATGACTGAGCAGCTTGGTGCGAGATGCACTAGTAGCACAGCTCATAGCAATGACAAAAATGTAACACCAGCCTCCAATTTATCACTTGTAGCTTACCAGTGCCTGCACTGGTTTCTGGGTTTGATGAGAACATTAATAATACCAACAGCTCTGCTGATTCCTTAGTAGTCTATTAGTTTGCACTTTAGCATGGACACCCAGTCCCCTTTGCAGCATTGCTTATAATCACTAATCACTTCCTGTGAAGCTCTTCTAATTTTAATTTGCAATCTGACTTGCTTCATCTGCACTATGAGTTAGAACAAAGAAAACACACCTGTGCAGTGTCAGTCACTACTCGTTGTGTGAAACCTTTTGGGATCGAATACCATCTGTGTCACATTATATTCATCCTTCCCCATGTACGTCATTGGGTTTAGACAGAGCTGTATCGGCATGAGACGGCGTTAAGGTGACAGTTGCCACAGTGTGACGTTGTGCTGTATCTGTAGTAATAGCCCTAAAAGACGTCAGGGGATTTACTCAAGCTGACAGGAAGATGGCATAGTCTATTGATGCATTAATTCAACTGCCGTTTCTACTCACAAAGCCTCCAGTGCCTATAAAAATGCTGGGATTCCATTCTGAGTGAGGAATGAATAGCAAATTGTAACTCTATGATGCTGTATTTATCCACTGTTGAACCCCCCCCCCCCCCCCCCTTTTTTTTTTTTTTTTCCCTGACTGCACTCCTAGACTAGAGGACAGGGTGCCAGATTTTAAACTTTTCCCTTGCCCTTATATTTGTCTGATATTCTTGAACTAATAAGAATATCGGACTTGCTGATGAAAATTATAGTTATGCAGGAGAAAGTAATGCATGCCAAAGCAAGATCCAACACAACAATTTGGATTTCCAATACTCCAGAGTTGACATAAATGATTACCATGATTCAGTCATTCTGCCCCCCAAAGCAATATCATTGCTAACGTGCTGAATAATTTATGTAAGCTGCGATATAGTATCTTCCAGCTTGCAGCTTTGACACCACCCAGGATAAGATGTGCACTGGTGCCAAATGTGTTGCTGTCAGTTGCACGCAATTACGTTACTTTAGTTAACTCAAAATGAGTTTTGTGAGAGAATGCCATCTCTGCAAGTGTGGTTGTTAACTTCAGTAAGCAGGTTTCAGGAAAGTTAGCGAAACAAGCTGGTATGAAGTAAAGTCATGCTGCATAAAACCCAGTTCTTAATGGAAATCGGTGCCTCCGTCTCTCTCAGCTCTTTGCTGTGGTCACAGACAGATTGCTGGGAGGGTGCATTAGCTGCTCAAACCCACAGACCCACACAGACATGCAGAAAGTAACACTAGTTGTGCATCAAAATCTGTCAGTAATGAAGACGTTATGAGCAACTATCAAACACCTGAACTTTGAAACGGACAGAACACAGTTTTGCAGAAATGCAGCATGTGCTATAACTATGGTCAGCTTGTTTTCCTTTCTTGATCCCTAATTCTACGACCCCTTTATTGTACACCCATTACAAACTATGAAATGCCATGTGCATGTAATTTTCGAGTCTAATTAGCTGTGTTTAGCTATCCTTTGAAGCTGTGACTGACTGGCTGCTTCACTGCTAACAGCAGATTCTTGAGCTGTATCTGCAGCAGAGGGCTTTTAAATCTGCAGCAGAGTGATGTTAAATTAAATTGTTACATCGGTGACTATGGCATGCTAGTCTGCTATGTACTTGAGTGGGCGGGTGGAGTGTTTTTGGGAAGGGGGTGTAAAGTACCACTGGTCTACAACATCCCACCCACACTCCTTAATAAAATTGTGCAGGAAGGAAAAGAAAGAACAAAGTCACAGTGCGTCCACAAGTCAGACTGATGCCTGTGATTAATGTTCTCTGTTCTTTGAAGTTTCACTTTGACTCTGATTTCAGAAGCACATTAATTTGGCTTTGTTTTGCATTAAAAGCTCCTTGATGGAATTAGTGAGACTTTGCAATGTCTTAACATTTACAAAACAGCTCCCTCAGAAGGTCCTTCACGAGGGGCCTGGACTTGACTGCATGTAGTTGTTTATAAAATAAAAATTCAAATTTTCACTAAGCTTGAATAAATAATTACATATTCTTCTTAGCAAGGTCCTGTAGTTTAGCCAGTCAGATCACGATGACTTTTAATGCCGTGGTCCGAGCAGGGTTTATCGTGACTGCTGCCATGAGAGGACTTCATGTTTGCCCAGGAAACCAGCGCAGGAATCACAGGGTCCAAGATGTGTTTGTTGTATTAATATTAGTGGTGATGCAACGTGCTGCGCCATTATGAAATCCAGATTAGTAGTGTGTGATGCAAACATGGCCAGCTGGCTGGCCGGCTCCAGTCCACTAACAGTGCTGATGTTCCTGTATCCAGCTGCCTGTCATCATGGAGAGTTAGTCCTTTCCTTTGCTTTTAAGATTGTGGTAGGTCGCTGTGTTGGCTCGAGGGGAGATTAAAGGAGTTCTTCTTCTAGAAGAGACACCTGTCTAAACTGAAGGGGTAAAAAAAAATGTCCATGTTTGGTTTTATATTGTTATTCCTGCTCTTTTGCATTTTCCCCTCCGACTAGTTGTTGCAGTTGCAGTTGCTGTTTGCACTGGATGATTCCAAATCATTCAAACGCTGATTCTTAACAATAACAATACATTACGTTCTATAAATCTGTGCAATATTACTTTCCGAGTTTCACGAGTATAGGAAGACGATCGCTGTAAATATAAAATGAGCTTCTGAGAACTGTTGATAGGGCAATCAGCAAAACCACCAAGCCACTCAAAGCTGAAAGTTCCATTACAGCTCGGTGTCTCACTAGAGATTAAGACGGATAAATGTTCATCGCACATAAAGACCATTACTCAGATATATCTTGTGCCTCTTCCCCTCATTTCACCTCCCTCACTTGCTGAAAATCCCTTCTCTCTCTCTCTCTCTCTCTCTCTCTCTCTTTTTTTTTTTTTTTTAAATTTAAATCTGCTCTCAGCCACCATCACTAGTTCTTCAGAGAATGATGACCGCAGCGGCTCCAGCCTGGAGTGGAGTAAAGATGGCAGCCTAAGAGGCAGCGGTCGCCATGGCCTGGCACAGAGCGTGCGGGCGGACACCTGCTCTCCTGTGGCCGAAGAAGACTCCAGCAGTGCCACAGCAACACCTGCAGACACCCCATCCAGGACAGACCAGCAGCACCCTAACATATCTGCGGGTGCTCCAGGGCCACCACACCCTCCAAGTCACTCACCTGAGGGACCCATTGCGTACCCGCCACAGACATCAGCTTCCCTCATGATGCCGAGGCCAAACTCTGTAGCAGGTAAGACTCCTTGGTTTTTGAGGTCTTGACATCTGGAGCTCAAGAAGTATACAGGAAATGCTCTGTATACTTTTCATCTGTGACTGCATTGTGTTGCCTGTCAAGATCGTAACCGTGAGATACGACCTGTGCCAGAGGCTGACTTGTGGCATGTCAGTTTAATCCAAGCGAGTGATAGACACCGAAGAGTGAGAGCATCTGTAGTAGATTTAGAAGAAATAAGAAGTCAATAGTTCAAAGAACGGACTGTGCTTTTCAGAACAGGAGTATCAAGGCAGAAGTTTGGGATTAGACAGCTGCTGTGTGGTGTGGCTCGCCACTGCCTCGCCATGTCAAACCTAAGCACACGCTCCGGTCTGGCTGATCTGTTCTGCATTCCTGCCCTGGAGCCTCCCTGTTGTGGTTCAGCTTACCATATCCACACAGCTGTCACAGTTGTTGATATTTCCCCCTTCACCCCCTTTTCCCTTATGTCTTTTCACCCATACTATTCCCAGGTCTCCTCATACCTTATTGCTTTTGACCTCGGCCTATTTTTGGTGAATCAAACAGCAGTACGTTTAGCATTTTCCTATATATAATTTTGCCTAAATGCAGTTTGTAGCTAAGCTGACAGTATGAGTCATGTACAGCTTTTATCATCCACTCACTCACCCACCTCCCTTCTTTACTCCTTATCCCATTCAGGGTTGGAGGCGTTGCCTGCAGTTTATCCTAGTGGGGTACGCCCTGGACAGGTTTGACTAGAGATGCGCAGGACCCCCCCCCCCCAAAAATTACCTTTCAAATGCAAAATATTATTTTTTATTACAAAAGACATGATCAAACTTTCCCTCAAGCTGCAGTAAGTTGCAAGATCTTCTCACACTTAGTTGAAAATAAAGTGCTCTGCTATTGCAAAGAGGCACAAAGAATTATACCCAGCTTTCCCTGACATACTTCACACTAGCAACATATTAGCATGTAGCTATAAGTTTGATTGCGACTATTTGCCTGCACCGCCGTGTACATGTTCCGCATGGACATAGACTCGGTGCATCTGTATTTTGACACGTAAGTGAATCTTGAACTAATCAGGAGTATATTTTATGGCTCAAATGTTAATGCAAGCTTATGCTAATGATTTTACTCCATAATTAGCAGGGCTGCCCATGCTTGTTGATAGAATGAATGTACACTTGAATAAACGTTGACGGACCAGAGTGGTATGTTAACTGTAAGGCTGTAGAAACAAAAGAGTGAGACTACATTAGAGTCCAACTCAAAGGAGCAAACAGAAAGAGAAGAAAAGACAAACAGTTTAGAGCACAGATGAAATGTTTGTTACATTGAATTTTGAAAGCAGACAATTCTGCCAGTGAGGGAAAATCACAGCAGGGGCAACCTGGGCTGAGCTGTGAAAAGAAGCATAAAAACATGAGTGACTCAGGTCAAACACCTGGCCTAGACAGAGACGACTCAAAGTTTAAAAGACCTCATGAGACTTTTTCCTCTAGAATCTTCCTTGAATATGTTGTTTTGCTTTACCTCTTTAGTCTGTATGTAGCAGCTGCCAATGTTTTGAAGTTCAGATACTTGACTCCTGCCTCCCTTGGGTTTATTCTTGATGAAATATAGTAACAGTTCCCGTGTGTCTACTTCTAGACTGTTTTCTCTCTTTGATAAAATCTAGTCCCAGTTCCTATTCAACATACCAGAGAAATGCAACTGTGTAATGTCCACTCTAGGTAAGCAATTTAACTTGTGAAGGCAGTAATGGAGTAAGATGGGATGAGGACAAGCTATAGAAGAAGTAAGGAGTAGTACATGGTAGGCTCACGGTACTGATATTTCCTTGCATACCATAGCTCATAGCTTGCGCATGTATTTTACACAGTGGCCACTGCTTTGATATTTTCTGCAGCCCACAGTTGGATGTGTTGTTCCCTGATGATTCTATTGTTCCAAGAGTCCGTACCATTTTTACATCTCATCATTATTGTGTGTGACATAAACCTGGACGGTCCAGGCGCACAGTGGCTCATAAAGCTTAACAGACCAGAAAATGTTTGGCTGTTTATGTGTGTTGGTTTGCGTGTGAGCACCGGTGTGCTTGTGTCTGTCTGTCCTCCCAGAGTTTATGGGCTGATGTCATAGTTATGCAGTGTTGCCCTCTGAGACCGGCAGAACACGCACCTTAGATTGGTTCAGGCCATAAATGAAGTTGTCTCATCGCGTCCTTGATGCTCTCTCCCAGGGTTTCGTCACACAGTGTAAAATCTTTCTTGGGGTCACAGCATAGCAGAGACGGCACTTCTGTTCAAGGAAATTGTATTCGGTAAAAACCCCCAAAAAGTAACGAGTCTAAAGAAGCAATGAGAGAAAAGAAGCTACCACGGCGAAACATAATATGTATTCATCATTAGTGCATTCATTCTGTGCCAGAACCTTGGTGACTATTGTTTGTCTTGTGTTTGTGAAACAGCATCTGAGATAATGAGCTGTCTGGTTAATCTATAAATTTCTCTTTATTTTATTGATAGATATTAAATAGGAGCACAGAGATTAAAGGCAGAAGCAAACAAATAATCATGAGTTCATTTAGGGCATAATTGCTTCATGCTACAGTATTGCTATTAGTTTTTAATTTTATCTTATGATTATCAACAACTAAGCTGTAGTGCCTCTGCACCTCACTGTACAATACCTTGTGCAATACTTTTTGTAAATAGTCAACAGTGCAATAGACTCAATACTTGAAATGTGCAATTCACTTGTATTTTTATTTTTTATTCCTATTTATTCTATTTATCCCCTTTGTATATTTTATTTATATTTGTCTCTGTATTTATATGTGTGTGTGTGTGTGTGTGTGTGTGTGTATATATATATATATAACAGTTCTGTAACTGTAACTTCGGTCGTTGCTGTGCTTTTTTTGGAAGTCGAATTTCCCAGAGGAACCCACCCGAGGGATTAATAAAGTTCTATCTTATCTTATCTCTCTTATCTTATCTCCACCAAAAAGACAAGGTGCTGGAAACATTCCTCAGAGTGATTGAAATTATGGCATGATATAGTTGCTGCTCATCCATGATGTGAATCTCCTGTTTCACTACATCCCAAAGGTGCTCTATTGGATTGAGATCTGGTGACTGTGGAGGTAGAGTGAGTACTGTAAACTCGTTTTTATAGACAGAAGATGAGTACACTTTGGACACAAGGGATCGACATGGTTAGCAACAATACCCAGGTGGCCTGTGGCATTTAAAACCATGTTCAGTTGGTACTAACAGGCTAAAAAGTGCAGAGAACCACCACCAAGAATGGATCAATGCTTTCATGTTGTTTAAGCTAAATTCTCACCTTAAGCATTCAAGTGTCACAGCAGAAATCAAGACTCACCAGACAGTTGTTTGTAAAATGGCTCGTTGTTGGACAAAGGTCACACTTTCTTAGTGTCAGAGTGTATTTTGGCCATCTGTCTGATGCCGATCAACAGATGCATTGCTGGGCCTCTTGAAGTCTCCGTAATTATGTAGAAGGAATGTCTGCATATTGCTGAGAACTGTCGTTTGCACTGCCTTGATGTTGCATGTAGCGTGGGTGTCCCTAGGTTTTGGTGGGAGCGCCACTTTTTGGTGCCAACATGTCCTGTGACAAATTGCACAAATGTTACAAGAACAACATGAATTCATTTAGATTTGTCTTTAGCAGAGCTTTATATTAGGGATTGTATATTACTGTCCACCTCCTAAAGGAAACTGCTGCTGAGGCAGATTTAAAAGGTTGTTAAAATTGTTACTGATTTTCATCTGGCATCGAAATATTGCATTTAAAGATCTAATACGTGAAATAATCTACGTGTAATCATGTTTACAACAGCTGTTCATTAAATCTAACAAACGTGGCAGGTGCATTGGGTGTAAGATGCACTAAGAGCCTGAAATAAATGGGAACAGCTTTTTCCCGGGCTTCCAGGTGCTTTGTGAACTTCTCTATATCAGTTTCTGTGAAAGTGAAGCCAGTCTGCCCTGTTTCCCCCAAATAGTTCCATCAAACCAAAAAGCAGTGCTGTGGTAAATTAAACTTGATGTCAAATTTCAGCATCAGGATTAGTAATAAGCACTTGTAAATTAACTCTATGCTCTGGTGTTTTCTTTGTTTTATTATTTGCAATCCACTATTTACATCTATCTGTCGCCTCTATTGTAAGATCTTCTGTATAAACTAGAGTTGTTGATGGAATTTCACCTCCTCTCTGAGGTGATATACTCAGTTTATAAGAATCCTAATTTTGAGTAATTGGAGTTGAGCTTTTTTCTTTTTTCCTCTATAAAGGCTTACAGAGTCAAAGGGCCATATTAGTGTTGGCCACTGGAATTCCATGGTTTTGAAATCTTAGCCTGAGCTGCTTGTGGTTGGGTTTCTCAGACAGGGAGATTTGAGTGAGGGTCACCGTGGCGGAGGAATGGTGCTACAATGCTTGTGTGGTGTTTAGCTATTCAGCAGAGCTTTGTGGTTTGAGACAAAGTCAGGTATGGCGCACTCATTGCTCGCTTGTACTCCAAAGTCATACATTCCTCTGGCAAAGCTCGTGCGCCGGGCTCTCTTCACGAATGATAACGGAGCCAAGACTGTGGACTGCTGACAGGCAAATTCGAGGATATGTTGTTTGTCTACTAAAACACTGATGAGGTAACATCTGAATGCTTTTGTGTTTTATTAGAACGACTAAAATCATCTTAACCTTTTCCACATAAATACAACCTATGATTTAAAGATGTTTGCAAAGGTCACACAGTAATTACAAACTCATAAAGTGGCGTAGCCCTTAAATTTAATAATCTCACACTGATTTATCTCATTTGCTCTCATTTGCTGTCTTTCCCGGTAGTTTCTGAGACCATGTGGTCTATTGTATTGTTTTAGGCTGTGTGATCATGTTTAAAGACATGCCAACAGTGTGTGCGATGTCTCCAGGTAGACACGGGAGTCACTTCTGCTTCTGGCTTCATGTATATATTGATCTGTTTAGTGCAGAGTTTAAAATGAAAACAAAAAGAGGAAAGAAAGCCCATTCATTTTCTCGAGCATGAAAAGGTCACAGAGACATCTTCTAACGTGCCCTTTTTTCAGAGAATTGTTTGGTCCAGCTGTCACAGCAGGAGAAAAATAAAATCTGTTACAGATCAATCCGTTTGAAAGCCCCTTTTAAAATTGTGCTCGGCACTCCATTGACAGATTAGGGCTTATCAAATGCCCAATCTTAAAAGGAACAGAGCGTTAGCTAACCACAGAGGCATTTATGAAATAGCTTATGGAGCAGTTACAGTGGTGGTTTGTTTTTTTTAAAGTAAATGTTGTTGATCTTAGCATAAGGCTATGCAATTATTACAATAATAATTATCCCTTAATATTTACCACATCACATTTTGGGTTATTTAGACCAAAATACTCAATTCTGCTCTACAAGGGCCTGATATCCACTTATGAGGACATTATACTGCTACTGTTCTCTCAAAATTTTAAACTAATATCCTCATATGTGGCTCTTATTTTTCAAAAAAAACAAAAATAAGGTTAAAAAGAAAATCTGGTAATTCTTTGTTTTTACATTCATCGGGCCCCAATGTGACCAAATATCAAAGAGAAATTAAAAATGCATGCCGTGGAAGAGTTCGGGTCTTAGGAGTAATAGGCAGACAAATGGACCAAACATCAGTGCGTGCTGATATCAGCCTCTTTGCAAATAAAACAACGTTTATCGATATGAGGGATCAGATTTTCTCATTTGTGTCTGAATGTTCAAACGTTCGTCATGAAAAGCTATTAAGGCGTGTTTATACCAGCAAAATCAAACCAAATAAAAGGAAAATGGGTATTTGCATTGGCTATAAGCCGAGAACAGCCAAGAACTGATTTATTCATACAAAATCACAAAATGGGTAAAGTGTAACTGGCTACTATAAAAACAGGAAGATATGTGAAGGGAGTATTTGACTCCCTTCTCCTCTTTAGTAGATTCACCTTGTAAGGAGGCGAGAGGGAGTCAAGTTGGGGAGGGAGGGTGGGGGTGGTTAGAGCAAAGGAGCTCAGTCCTCTTCTCTGTTCTGTCATGGGAAACACAGAACAGGGGGTTTTCAAAGGGCAGATCTGCCCGAGGAAAAAAGAATCCCATTTTCATCAGAATACAGTCTTGACACATTTGTGCAGCTTCAAAGTGACTGCAAGTGCAGACTTCAAGGTATCATATGTATGTTTTATCAATGAGTAGAGGTGAGGAAGAATAGGAGGGAACTCGGGAGTAAAAAGAGGAGAAGAAATGAAGGGGAGGATTTGAGGGATGAGGAGGAATCGTGTGGGAAATCTTGGCCTTGGGAAAAAATGTTGATAACGACTCAACAAAAGAGAAATGTAGTTATGGTGCTGGGTGCGCTGTCTGCCACGGACGTGAATCAAGGAGTCTATGCAGCTATGCAGCTCCTTTAGCAAGTCAAATTCGGTATTACGTGTCTGTTGAATAAAGCTCTACTGTGCTATTTCTTTTATTCCATGCAAAACAAAGAAGGAAGGGGGGAAAATAGACTGACATCTTGCGGCCCTCCTATGTCAGCATGAGGATTTAGTGGCGATTTGTTGCATAAAGCTGATTTTTCTCTTTATTCTCTTTTGAGTCTTGTCCATACCTCCCACAAAATCCACGTGATACTCTTTGTTGCACTCATTTATGAGTCTGCTGCTTTTTCGCCTTCATTTTTTTCCACATTCCCCTCTTTTAACCCCATCTCTGTGCAGTCTGGATTGTTGATTAATACTGCAGCCGTTGGATAACAAACTTTAATCAACCACTGCGAAGTGAATCTCTTGGTTTTCCGTTTATATTTCCTCTAATATTCTCAATTTCCCCCTCTGCTGCTTGCATACCGAGTTATTTATGTGTGTGTGTGTACGTGCAGCATGTGGACAGAGATGATGTACGCATACGTGTTAAAATTGTAGAGAGGGTGATGCTCTGTTGGAAGGCAGCGCGTTCATTTAGCAAGTGCCTAATGCTGTGGGTGCTGTGACTGACTGAACACTAGAGAGGAAGCAGCCAAGCACTCGGCTCGGCTCCCAGAGAGCCGGCATGGGAGCACCGGGGTGGAGGAATCGCTTTTGTGCCCTCGTCCACTGGGAACACTCTCCAGAGATTTAGCTGTGAGTTTACACCCTGCCTACTTGACTGTATGCCTGCCCAAGTATCTCGTCACTGGAGAGATAGAGAGGGCTTTGAGAATTCCCACCATCCTTCCTTGCTTTGGTCTTAGATGTAAGTAGTTGTAGCTGATGAAAAGTGGCATTTGCTTTACAGCAAAAGGTCTTCCAGGTCATGCGCGTTTGCTTTTATTGTTTTCTTTTCTCTTTGTTTGCAATTCCTTAAGCTTTATCCAGTGTAGATGTTTGTGTATGCACAATGCACTGCAGTAAAAGTAACATCAGGCCCTTCTCCTGTTCCAGTCAAAGTTGCGTTGATGGCAGCTTCCTCAGTTCCCTTTGCCAGCAGACCGGTTTTAATTAGCGGGACATTCCGGAGAGTAAGTTAGCGACCGAGTGAGGGAGTGAAGTGAGCGTTAGTGACAGTCTTTCCCAGCTGATATTGATAAAGAAGAAGAAGAGAGGCTTTGATTCTGCTCTTCACTAAGCCCAGGAGAGCGTGGATCGCAACGGCGATAGCATAGTTGAAAAACGAGCAGCAGTTGGAGGAGAGGCCTCGCCGCACTAATGCACATTTTTATTATGTTAACAGACCGTGTCTTAGACTTCAAATTAAAAGCTGAGTTGTAATCACTGGCTCATCAAGTGGTTTTAATCTGTAGACTAGTAGTTTCAGGAGATATCCTGTGTTTGGGGATGGAAATCATTGCCTGCTTTGAGACTTGTTCTCTCTCTGCTTCAAAATGAAGCTAAATCCTAATGAAATCTCAGTAGATTTGAACTCCATAACAACTCAGTTCAGTTCAGTTCAGTTCAGTTCATTTTTATTTCAAACATTTCAAACATGTGCCTTCACAATCATTACAAAATATCATTCCATTATTTGTTTGAAAAGGAGTAGGCTGAAGTATTTACTTATTTGTCCCTACCCCCTCAAGTTTTACCTCTCATTCATTTAATTTTTTTTGTCTTAAATTAAACAAACAACATATGAAACATATAAACATATGAAGTAAAACAAAACATAACATACATAAATCAAAAACAAGAAATTCGCAAGCCCCACCACAGTATAGTTTCTTTCATATGAAAAATACAGAATGTGTATATTTACAGATACACAAGTTATGGAAAAACAACAAACCAAAACAAAACAAAAAAACAACCAAAAAAGAACAGCAACACCATTACCAGCAACATTATCGTCCTGGGTTAACCCCATTTTCTTCATTCTTATACTTATTTAAAATTAGGTTTTTATATTTTACTTTAAACTGTTTTATGTTTTGACTGTCTTTTATTTCTTCTGTTAGACTGTTCCATAATTTAACTCCTGCAATTGAGATTGACATAGTTCTTAAAGTTGTTCTAGCACTTTGTATTTTTAAATTCCATTTCCCTCAACAACTCAAGTTGTGATCTGGTTTTAATTAATTTTATTATTTCATTTCACGTCAAATGACTTACAGATATTGTAGTTTGTAGTACACAAAAGTCCTGAGATTACACCTGTGCGTCCTGTAGATTGACAGTGATGAGTGCCAAACCCGCGGTGAAGCATTTCTATAACTCGTTGTAGTTTTATGAAAGGTAAAGGTAATCTGCCCTCTCCGTACAGCCTAGCAGGCGTGCTTGTGGGGATGGACCTCTCATTGCTATATCGTGTCCAGCTGTCAGCTCAAATCAAAGAGAATCGGTGCATATTGCTCTTGACTTTAGAATACTGCTATTCTTCCTGCCACAGTATATGCTGGTAGCTGCTCACACTGCCCCTGCAAATGTCAGAGCGCACTGGCTTTGTTCTTTCCTCACTCATCCACCCTCAGACATGGCATAAGTGCCACAAGGTTTTACTCTAGTGTGTGTTTCTGTCTTTCTCTTTATAGTTGTGATGACAAATGTACTCGGGAGGTACTAGACTGTCAGCTTCACTCTTTGTGTGTGTGTGTGTATGTCTTCTCTCTTGTCTACAGCCACCAGTTCCACAAAGCTTGAAGACCTGAGCTTTCTTGATGAAAAGCGCAATACCCCCCTCCGGACATCCATTCGCCTACCCTGGCATAATACAGGAGGAAGGCCCCCTCAGGACGCTAAAGGTGACTGGGCTATTCATACTACTGCTGTAGGCACTCAGGGGAGATATTTGTAAAATAAACATGTAAAATATCGCAGTACATAGGATAATGTTATGTGGTATGACTCTGAAAAACCCTGAAGTTAATAGGCAGCCAACGGTAGTTCTGAAGTTTCCAAAGTACCACGTCTGAGTGCAGAGCCAACAACAAAACTGTGCAAATACTTGAACACTGCAATGTAAACAATGCAGCACTTATGGGTATTAACATTATCCTCAAAAGCCTTTTTTTGGCTTTTAAATCATGCCTTTTTTCCCAGCTAACTTTTATCTTGGTTATGTGTTTTGAATCCTCTGAGAGATCCTGCAGATTAAATATTTCATGGGAACATGAATTACTGAATAAGTCATCACTGGATATATACTCAGACTATTTAGTCTTCCTTTTGAAAATGTCCTCTTTCATTTTCACTCAGTCTCAAACATGAAGCTGATACATAAGCATATGGTCAGTGGTTCTGAGCAGGTTTTTTCTACATGAATTCGTACATACGCAACAATCTTAAACAATTGGATTCTTTTCTATAAATTTTATGGGAGATTCAGTTCAACTCAATTCAGTATTATTTATGCAGCGCCAAATCACAACAACAGTCGCATCAAGGCACTTTGTACTGTAAGGTAGACCCTACAATAACGCATACAGATGAAAACCCAACAATCATATGACCCTCTATGAGCAAGCACTTTGGAAATAGTGGGAAGGAAAAACTCCCTTTTATCAGGAACAAACCTCTGGCAGAACCAGGCTCAGGGAGGGGCGGCCATCTGTAGCAACCGGTTGGAGAGAGAGAAGGAAGACAGGATAACATACATGCTGTTGAAGAGAGCCAGAGATTAATAACAAGTATGATTCAGTGCAGAGAGGTCTATTAACACATCTTGAGGGAGAAAGGTGACTGAAGAAGAAATATTCAATGCATCATGGGAATCCCCCAGCAGCCTACACCTATTGCAGCATACCTAAGGGAGGATTCAGGGTCAGCTGATCCAGCCCTATCTATATGATTTATGGTATTTGTTTTTCAGATTTGGGTGTGATGGCACCACCTTTACCTAAATTTTGCAACAGTAGGTCAACATTTCAGTGCAGTTCATTGCAGTTGTATTCATATATTGCAAAAATCCCAACATGTGCCATCTTAGGAAACTCAACCTAGTACGCTGAGGACCTTATAGTTCTGATTTGAGCAACATTTAGTGACTTCCTTTTTGACTGGGCGAACCCTCCGACAGAACTAGACTCGGGATGAGCAGCACTCGTTTGATTGCCATGAGAGGAGAGTGAAAAGAAAGGGGGGAAAAAAGATGAGAAGGAGAAAAGCTTCAACTGTGGGAGAGAGAATACACAAACTGACATGCATGAACAATGAAATGGAGAAGAGGTGAGGATGTCGGTGCACCATGTGAGGCCTCCTGAAAGCAAAGGCCTGTCGCAGCATAATAAGTAAGGGGTGATTCAGACGTTAGCTGAGCGAGCTTTAACTATAAATCTATGAAAGGTTTTGAGGCTAATCTTAAAATTAGAGATTGGGTTTGGCTCCCAACCCTAAACAGCCAGCTGGTTCCACAGGAGCGAAGCAGCTTTAGCCTCTGCTTGTCATTCCGGCTTAGGATACTGAAAAAGCAAGTCATGGTCATTAGGGGCTTTATATTCAAGAAGATGGATTTGAAATCTAAGGGGATCCAATAAAGAGAGGTTAATAAAAGATAACTATTTTTCTAGTTCCCGTCGATACTCCTTTTGCTCAAGTTAGAGTTTTTCAAACACTGTACTTATTTTGCTGGTATAGTAGAAGGTGGTGATCATTTCAAGTGTCTCAGAACCAGCTCGTTCGCTTTTTGGTTTCATTGTAGGGCACTAGAAACATAAACAGACCTACACCTGCCAATATAAACACTCTCAACTGCCCCTCCAATTACAATAGGCTTTTGTGAACACAGGCAAACTCGCAAGGTGAAAACACTAGCAGCTAACAGCAGTGATAGTTGTAATGTTGAAAGGTGCATTAGCACTAAAGGTAGCAGTCATTTTCTGATGTTAGTTAACAAGTGTTATGAGATCTAATTAGTGCTGAAGTAGACCAGATAAGAGTCCTCTTTCAGGTCTTCACTCTGATTCCACTTAATTGAAAATGTATCCTCTACAGTGTTCAGGGTTTTTCATGTATGTGGCTCCTTCTGGGAAGAAGAATGCGGGAGATGCTCAAAGCATGTTTGTAGGTTAACTGCAACGGAAAACGATTTATTACAGTAAAGTTTCCAGCATTTAAAAGAAGTAATCATTTGTTAACTTCCCGGAGACATGGGGAAAAAAAATAGAAGTAGTGTAAACAATTTTAATCTGTTTCATTTCTTTTCCCGTTTCCTTCAGCGCGTTTTGCTCCCTACAAACCCGTGGACATCATGCTCAAACCTTTGCTGTTCGAGGTTCCCAGCATCACCACAGATTCTGTGTTTGTGGGTCGAGATTGGCTCTTTCAGCATCTGGAAGATGTCCTGAAGGCCGGCGAGTCCACAGAGAACCACGGTGCTGTGGTGGTGGGCAGCGTGGGGTATGGGAAGACGGCCATCATCTCCCGACTTGTGGCGCTGAGCTGCCATGGAGGACGCATGCGTCAGATCGCCTCCAACAGTCCCAGCGCCTCCCCGAAAAGTAATTAGTTTTAGTATTTGCCTTTGGATGTGAGCACTACATTAACTGCTCGTGTTTAGCTAATGTTATTATAATTTCATTTCAACATTAGCTTGCAAAGTGTGGGAGGGAAGTAATTATATATTCGTTGGCAATATAAAATCAAGTTGACTAATATTACATTTACCTTACAAAAGAATGCCCTCACACACAACTAATGTTATTAATGCTAGCATATACATATATAGAGAGATGTTAGTTTATATTAATGTAATAACTTTATATATTGGTGACCATGTGCATGTCTTCCAGCTGGCCCAGGACAAAGCACAGAACTTCCTCTCAGCCAGCCTCCACAGCCCACTCCACCATCCAGTGCTGCCAACACACTGAGGACCAGCAGTTGCCCAGGAACTCCCGAGATGCAGCGGCACAGGGAGGAGGCTGTCAAACGCCTGGCTGCAAAGGTGCGCCTTTCAACATCTAAGAGAGCTCACAGTAACAAAGAAGCAGGAATCAAAGAAGCTGAAAAAAGATTGCACTAGTTATGGTGGTGTTTACTCAGGGAAAAAATGTTTGGTGTGTGCACTGGATCAAAAAAAGTAATTTTAACAATTTTCAACAGTGAGTAGATTATTTTTTGTTTTTGATGGATGGATTTGTTGTTTCTTCCTTTCTTTTTTAAAAAAAAAAAAAAAAAAAAAGGAAAAAGAAGGAAAATCGACCAAAAAGCATCTCAGGTTTTACCAAGTACTTCTACAACAGCTTCAGTCTGACTTCTGAAAACTCCTCTTTAATAGTGACCACAGATAATTGTGATATATTCTGTTGAATGATGCATAAAATTATACATAACAATAAGGGTAGGTTGCAGTTTACTAGTCAGTGATTAGAACCTCCTCAGGGAGCAACAACCCACAGCGAGCCCTGTCAGCCATGACCTGAGAGCACAGAATGTAAACACACACCAACGTCAAACAGAGCCAGCTTCATCAATATTAGACGTCATTTAGGAATTTACAAACATCAACACACGTTTCAAATAGCAACACCATTTATCTAGGCGGCTATCAGTTATACCGACATGTATGGCACTACTACTGCTTAATTACTGGTTGGTATCCGTTCCTGTGTCAACTTCAAATAGGTGCTTAAATATATTGTAAGGCCGCCTGTTCACGTGTTGAACTGGGATGTTTGAACATGATAAGGATCCTCAAAATTCCATGAAGCGGAGCAACACTGACTACTGAGGACAGTGCTTACTTTTTTGACAGATGAATATTCCATCTGTTGATTTTTCTGGCGTTACAAGGATCGCAAAATAAAGTCTAAATACTGCCTCTCTGGGAAGTTTACGTGTCAGCGCTGTTGAGCAGAAGATTAAGTGTTTTCTTGTATAAGCTTGTCAACATTTTTCACAAGATATAAAGTACTGCACGGTAACAGCTTTACATGTGTTCTGTTACTCCCCCACACCGTCAGTAACATTGTTAACCACTTGTCTGTGACCGAAACCCCCCCCCCCCCAAACATGCATACCAGACACTGAGCATATTTCTGCACATCTTTCTCTTTCAGACTTGTGAAGTGGACAGACAAGTCCTCGATGTTTCACTTTAAAATGTTCCTCTCTCGATGCACGCCGACTAAGCAGTGTGCGGTTTTTGCCTATGACTCTTTTATTTTAGTTTTGGAATTGTTCGCTCTGTTTCCACTGAAATTTCTCTGTCGATTTTTCACTCCCGCATCTTTACTCGCACCACCTCTTCTTGTGTTGCTGAGGGTTCAGTCACATAGCAGGTGCACGTTCACTACATTTTGGAAATACTGCTTGCTAAAAGCACCATTTGATGACTTTGGCACTGCTATTGCCTTGTAGCAGGTCTAATAAAGATGATTGGGGGCCACCGGGATTCAGAGAAGATTTGTGATCCACTGTTGTAGTCAGTTGAGTTTGAATAGTGCTGTGATGGTAGGTTGTAAGGTAATTTAATAGGTGGCAGCTTTGTGAAGGACTTTCTCAGTGGATGTGACGTCTCCTACTGATTCTGCTGCATTTAATGGTACTGATTACAACCTGTTGTCCTTCTAACACCTTTAGAATTTAATACTCTTATCCTGTCAGGGAGGCCTCCTAATTAGTGACCCTGTCAAAGGGGACAGTTCATGCACCAGACAGCTAGGGTAATGCAGTGAGCTTCATGTAAATGTCTGTGAAACTCAAGCAGTATCTCTTGAGCCAATTATGGTGAAAAGTGTTTCCAATAGGCGCCTTCACAGGGGCTCTGTTCCTGTGATGTGTGATGCAACGCTGAGCAGCTTCTGTCAGATTCTGCCAGTGCTTTTTTAATCATTGATTTAAAAGTGGTCTCATAACAGGAGCACTGAGGCTACTACCCTTTCTGCTTTATTCTTATTATCGAGACGTGCCTTTAGGTAACATTTCTGAAAATGCATTTATTGTTTTGCCAGCAGATGAGCTACCGAGGTTTGACTGCAGAGCCTTGCATCATCGTGTGTCGAGATTCGTATTGCTCATTGATGAGGCGGTAGTCTGCGTGACTTGTATGCTAAATTAAATCATCACTGCAGTAGGGGGCTTATTAAGAGTTGTGTTCATGCACACAGCAGGTTACTTGACTTTGTACAATAATAGGCATTCAATATATCAGTTTCCCTCTTTGTTATGTCACATTTGTGATGAAGCTCAAAAAACGCGTGACGCAAAAATGACAGAAAGGAGTGTTCGGACTTCTCTCAGACGTTTGTTGCTTTTAGGGTAAAGCATAACATCAGAGAAAAATTCTGGTGGTCGTGATTTTTGACAGTTTCTGGAGAAGATGTGAATCAGTGGTTGTGTTATTGTTTCAGTTGGTCCATCTTCTGACTGGATGTCACATGTTTTCCTTACTAAAGATGGGTTATATACATCCAGGGAGTTCAGCTATAATTTTTAAAATCTTACCTCCCTCTTTTCTAATTTGCGCTAGCTTTAATTGTGCCTTTATTGGCATGTGAGTTATATGTTATTATTTGAAAAAGAAAGAACCATAAATATGCATTTAGATCTGTGCTGTGGGGAGAAGTTTGGGTCCAAAACATTTATTGATGCTAAATGTTAAAAAAAAAAAGTCTCATATCTTGAGGCTTTAGTCATTTTTCTAGAAGCTGGTCATCGGTTTTCTGTGGAGAACTAAACAGCAACAGCTGAGGTTGAGCCGTCAGAGGAACCGATCACCTGCTCCTCCTCCTGTGGGCCTGGAAGTGTGTCAGCTCCTCCAGGTTGGACTGTAATTAGTACAGTCATCTTCCTTCTTCTCCACCTCTGTCCCTACATTTTCCTTTTAAATCAGACCTCCTTTGAATGCTGCGGAAACCTGCTCAGGTACAGAAGATTCTACCTTTAGATATCCACCTGGGATCTACTCACTTCTTTTTATAGCTTTTCATCCGTTGCCCAATCTCTTCATCATCCCTTCTGTGTGAAATAATGAAAGGATAAAATCATGTCTTTGACATTGTAGAGATAATATGTAGTTTTATGGAGGCTTGTTGGTATCAAAAGCCTCACTTACTTACTTTGTCATGGTAGTTTTTCAGTCACCAGAGATGTTGGTGTTTGTAAACGCTTTAAAGTTATCAAATGTACCCATCAGTCAGTGAATCATATTTTTAATTCTTCCTGATTCTCAAAAAGCAATGGCTTCACTCGCGTTTGTTCTCGTTCCTTTTGTCTTCCAGGTGGTGGCTTATCATTATTGCCAGGCAGATAACACGTACACTTGCTTGGTCCCAGAATTTGTGCACAGCATCGCAGCCCTTCTGTGCAGAGCTCATCAACTGAGTGCGTACCGGGAGCTGTTGTTGAAAGAGCCCCACCTCCAGAGCATGCTCAGTCTGCGCTCCTGTGTCCAATACCCCATGGCTGCTTTCCGGAGAGGAGTCCTGGAACCGTTGGCCAACCTTCGGAAAGGTAAAACACTGTAGTTGTATATTGCACTATTTCATTTTCATCGTGTATGAGACCACTAATCTCATTTCATAGTATTTTAATATTTAGTTTATTTGTAAATGTCTTTGCAGAGCGAAGGATTCCAGAGGAAGATTACATAATCTTAATAGACGGGCTGAATGAAGCGGAGTTCCACAAACCAGACTATGGAGACACCATTGCATCCTTCATCACAAAAATCATTGCCAAGTTCCCCTCCTGGCTAAAACTGGTTGTCACTGTTCGAATCAACTTGGTGGTAAGAAAGAACTTATAAAGCATGGCTCTGAGTTCACTCAGATGACAAAATATTCACTGTTATAATCACCTCGAGTCAGAATTACAGATGTCACATTATACTGGTGATGAGTTTTAGTTTTAAAAAGTTTATCACTCTTTCTTCCCTCTCGGTAACTACTCTGCTTATCCGCAAACTTTACGGCTGATTAAAGTAACTACTGCTAATGGCATTCACTCTTCTGTTGCTGCAGCTGCTTCTCTCACACACTCAGAGACTCGCTTCCCACAATGAACTCACACAGGTGCAGTTTGGCTGTTACACTGTTGAGTGAAGTACTGGATACAGGCAAGCTGTTAAGGGCTTGATTCTTAACTTAATTACCAGTTTCGTGTCTGCTCTTATCCTCTACTATCTGCTTTCCAAGCGCTCTGAGCTGAAGCTTATCAAAAAGTTTGAACACTCAAGACTTCTGTTGTTATATTTTTTTATACAAATTGAATGAAATTTGCACAGGCTGGTTTAACTAAGCATCTTTAACTAAGTGCTTTTACAGTCTTACCTTTTAATATATTTTAATGTTATTAGTGCTAGTTTTCACTTACTTAATATACTGTATTTTTCGGACCATAAGGCGCACCGGATTATAAGGCGCATTAAGCGAAACAAAACAGTCAGATAAGTCAACTCATTTTTCTTGCTTCCTCCAATCCACATTGATTCATAAATGCTGAATTCTCTTGCAGCTGCTCTATTCCCATGTTGTTGCAGCATATTAATGACTAACCTTTGTATTGTGGATGGATTACCTCAGTTGTTCTCCTGATTGAAGTTTGGTCCGTTTACAGCTTCCCGCCATGCGATTGCATTTGTCCCTAACCCTCGGGAACCCTCACATTAACTTTTATGAGTGAAAAAAAGTTAGCCTTCATCCTCTAGCTTCACTGTGTTTATGTTATGCTAACATAGCTGTGTCGCTAGCATATCATTTTATACCAGCTAGCCAAGCTTCAGTAACCCTATAAATGTCACTGCTGTTTAGTTTTCTGTCTTCATTTATGTCGAAAGGGACGGCAGAGCTGTACATTTAAATTTTTTCAGAAATCTCTTAGTCATGTATATCATGTTTAGGTGGAACTAGTGAGCTAACTTCTAACTCCGTTAAATTTAATAAATTTTGTTTTCATGGATGCTTGGATGTTGAACTTAATAGTTACACCTGATAAAGCATCAACGCTGTCGATTTTTGAGAAAATTAAAGGATTTTAAGTGCGGCTTATAGTGCAGAAAAAAAAAGTATGCCGGTTGTAGCCAACAGTCCTCCTGCAATTACAGTTCACACTGGCCCTGTTTCCCAATCCATAAAACACTGTAAAACACATTTATTGATTTGTTGACCAGAACATTTCATATCCTAAATCGGAAAATCTAACACTGTGGCAACCCTAGAAAAGAAATGAATCAAAATTCTCTCATTTTAACAAATGTCTAGCTGAACATGCCGTCACCTCTCTAGGCACTCACTCACTGTCACCAGACCCTGCACATTTTTACATTTTGACAAGTGTTTCCTGAGCTGCTCCCGCTTGTTATTCTACTCTTTACAGAGTCAGGCATATCCAGCAACATTCAGGAAAGAATTGAGACACATGACCTGCAGGGCAGGAGAGAGATGAGTCAGTCACTTTGAGCTGACACTAGGTTGACCAGTTCCAGAAATGCTATGGACTTGGATTAAATTCACGCTGCTGACAACTGAGGCTTTGACACTACTGATGAACTACATGAAAACTTATTTTCCTTGCTGGGGGAAAAAAGAAAGCACTGAGCCTTGGATAATAATGTGGTTTTTGATTGACATCTGGAATTTGAGTTATTATTGCTCAGTCAGAAGCCAGGGTCGAGTGTTGTCCATCAGTGTCGGCTGTACTATATAGTGAATTCAGCCTAGCTATTAAGAATTCAGGCAAGGCAAGATATTTTGTATTCACCTCTTATGCTCTTCTATTAATGCATTAGAATTGGTTTTTTGACGTGGAAAGATGTTCCAGGTGACTGCACTTAAAGTAATACATTTCGACTACACTGCAACATCCATCCATCCATCCATCCATAAGCAGAAGACTGCAACATATGTGTTGTAATGTCTTCTGACAAAGTGAAACAGTGTTTAATGAGAGGGAGTTACTGTTTGTGTGAATTTGCTAGGGTGACGTTTTTAGCCACCTGGAGGCTGGCAAAGCAAGAACAGCAACAACAACAAGGTTGCAGTCGGTTATCGGAGATGTGTTTTTGTTGTCCGTGTGGTAGATTTCATAGTAACAACTGTGCTGGAAAGGAAACGTGTGGTTTAAGGCATATGTAACAGTAGCTGTTTTTTTTATAACCTCTGTTAGTGAATCCTGTGCACATGCTGGTCTGTGGCAAAGGATAGCACATTGTTAACCATGCCATATGTGTCTTTTACTTTCTTGTAATCATATTTTTCTTGTTATATTTCTGTTTTGTTCACATTCCCACTGTAACCACTTAGCAGTTGTCTGCAGTAATGAATCGAATGGCACTGTTGTTTTAATGGGAGCTATATGACGACTTCGCATGTGAAAACCTCGGAGTCGGTTTGACAATGTTTTTGTAAATCAGGCTCCTATGATGTTCAGTAAGTTCCCTTTAAGTGCAATGGAAAGGCTGTTAGTCACTGACTGAAAATGTCTAATTTTCCAAAAATGTAACAGAAGTCAGTTAAATAGTTTTTAAGAGAGTTGGCAGTCTTTTGCAGAAAAACCCTGTATGTCCTCTCTTTTTATTGTTTATTTTTTTTTTTGGGGGGGGGGGGGGGGGGCTACGAGTCCACATATTTGGGTAAGATGCAGGAAATGGTTGCAAAATCACAAAGAAATTCCAAAATTAAATTCTCTATGTCCGGTGGGACGTGATGAGAAATATTACAAAAGCAGAATTCAAAATGAAAACAATGAACAAACAGGGCTGCGTACAACCACATGCCATGACACATAACGACAGCACAATGCTTAATAACAGAATTAATGATAAACTGAAGATATTCTACGATAACTGGACCATGCACAGCATTCAAAATAAAATAAATAGAGAAATAAATACAGTAAATAAAGAAAATGTATATAAAATGTTGTTTGGACATGATGGTTGTCAGTCCTGCTCCATGCAATAGACTATAATGACCATATACTTGCATTACTCAAAGGTTCTTGAAACTGAAATATGAGCTAATGATGATGGTTCCTACTTCCTTCAAAAGTTTTTAGAGCAAGTTCCTACAAAAGATCAAAAGCACAAACTGTACGCTCCATGCTGTATTCTCATACCGTTTCCCCTAACATTAAAGCTCTGGACACAGCAGTCAGCAGCATTGCCATTCAGTGCAGACAGTGGTTACATTCGGCTTTGTAAGTTATCTGAACCATTTGGCCATCATTAATATGCAAAAGCCATCGGTAAACCTGCGTCTGTGTGTGTATGGCTTTGCTATCTAAGCTTTCGGCTACAAGTTCAGAAACTCTGCAGCTTAGTGTTTGTATAAGCTGCAATTTAGCTTGAAATTGGAAGCACTAAATGATCGACTTTAAAGCATTATCACTTCATACTTGTAATATTATGCGTGTACATTTGTACTTGTCGCTTGTACTCAGGTGTCTCTTGCAAAAAACCCCTCAGTGAATAAATAAAGCTTATCTGCTTTACTGCCCGACTAACTCGGGGCATAGCAAAAAAGAATCATGGAAGAATAATCAAGATAGCATTGTTAAGACAAGAAAATATGAAGGCATGAAATGTTTCTTATTTGCAGACAGAATCAGAGTTGTGCATAGAGATGAAATTGTCACGCTATTGTTTTGTGCTTTGAACAGACAAATAGCATCTCACCTCGGAGGAAGGGTTCGATATATTGGCCCTTGCCTGCTAGACTAATATCTGGACAATCTCTGAGGTGTTGTTTGCACCCCCTCCCCCCAATCTTGTGGATTGTGTTCGGTATGTTTTATTGAGCGTGTGCATACATGTGCTTGTGTGTGTTTGTCTGTTTGCGCTGCCTTCTCATGATGAGGGAGAGGAAAAATGTTATCTTGCGGAGGCAATGTTTCTCTAGCCTCAGACAGGCAGAGGATTGGAGGATTAAGGTGCATTGATTTCTCCAACCCCTGGGACACAGATTGAAATGTGAGCCCTAGTTCAGACCTCTGCTTGCCCGCTAGCTACCATCCCATCCATTTGCGTCCAGTGTCACCTCGGTCACCAGGAAATTGTCTCACTGCTGCTCGAGTTCGGCGCCAGCGTGGATGTTGTTTCAGAAAACGGCATGAGCCCCCTCTGCTTCTCAGCTGCTGCAGGACACTTGGGACAAGTCATGCTGCTCTGTAAAAAGGAGGCTAAGGTGAGGACTTTTCATATTGTGACTACTTGACAACTCTACTGATGTAGTTTTCTTGTGATCATAGACATTTGGTTTCATTTGGCCATCTTTCTGGATTTCTGGCTTTTTCATATGCAGGGTTTGTATGGGTGCTTGAAATCATTAAAAAAGGCTTGAATTTAAATATTGTCTTTTCAAGGTTTGAATAGTGCTCGAATTTTAGATGTGGTGCTTAAACGTGGTTGAAACCATATTTCATTCAACACAAATAACTGAATGAGTCACAAAGTGTGAAAGCAAAATTTCTCCATCTGGTCTGCCTTGCACCTCTGCGTGCCAGTCTGTTTCAATGTGTGACCCCGCCCTCCCCCTGGGGATGAGTGCACTAACTTGACGTTGCTGTTTTAATGAGTGTTTGATGGAAAACGACACTGGTGGAATTTGCACTCTGAGTCACATGACAGGTGAGTCCTAGTAAATAATTTTCGAGTATGTGTACATAACACATGCTAATTTTAAAACTATTATTATTATTTTGCTAGCTATCAAACGTGCTGGAGAAATGCACTGAGTGTGATAGTACAGTAGTTGGTTATGGCATGGTGATTTATGGTATATGCTGTAAACATAGCTAACATTACTTAGCAGTAGCAGTAATGTGAGTTACTTCACTCAAGTAAAAGCTTTAAACGTTAGTCTGATACTTAACTAGCCAACTTGAGGCTTAAGGGAATAGTGGTAATAAGAGGGACTGATCCATATGGGCACAGAGAATAGCCACTTTTTGTGGTACTGAAGTTCCCGGGCTTTCATTCAAAATCTGTTTATCGTGAGCACCCACCCATTAAACATAAAAATTATAAATGGCTTCAAGCTATTTCAAGCTATTGATGCCTGTGGGCACTATCAGCCACTGAGACAACAGACAAATTTTAGTGTTTTAATGAATGAATATTTCATACATTAAGGCTGCCTGTTTATTTAAGAGAGGTGAACAATACATTATAATTATACATAATAATATCACAGATGATAGACTAAATAAATAGATTTTACTTAGATGCTTGTTCATTCTTAAAGTCTTATATGTTGAATTGAACTGAATGTCATCTGTTCAAAGGCTCTCCCAGTCAGTGCTGTTCTCCATGCCTGTCTTACTGTACATGATGTTATTAGCACAAACACTTTAAAAGTTACTGTGACTCAAACATAGAAAAAATGATTTTTTATTTCCCTCACCTAATTTTTAAAAGTATTTTATAGCATATAACACGTTTGAAAATATGCTTTGGTTCACATTTAACTCCAGAAAATCATAAATCAAAATATGGATATTACCTGTCCACAGATTCATGGTGCAGTAACTGCTCTTTTAACTGTCTGGTGTCTTTGCTCTTTGTTTGGTGTTTGTAGACATGGTTTACATGAGTTTTTAGCTGAGATTCAGAGGTTTCTGTGGACACTACTCATGTCAGCACTTATATTTCTGACCTCGTGTTATAATCGATTAAACGTGGTCTCCTCTCTTTTGCCCCCATTTTTGATGTTGTGGGTGCAAATGATCAGGCGTGACATTCTCATAATAAATCAGATAAAATACTGCAAAGAATTAATCCTGCATTTGTGTGATTGAAATGTGTGTGCAGTGACACTGTTTAAAGATTTGGCCTAAATAATTCTGGAGTGAATGAGCCTAAACATGATGACCGGACTAGTGACACCATATCACCTGTGACACTCACACACGCACGTATGACTTTGCCAGTTTCAGCTGAAACAATTTCAGTGTTTCAAACCATGTTCCAGAGTTTTTAGTTCACCGTTCATGAGGTTTCAAGAAGAAAATGAAAGACAGATCTGAATGTTTGAAAGTGTTTTGGAAAAACTCTGTAAAGATTAGATGAACAATACTCAAAGGATAAATTCAACTGTTTTATTTTGTTAGATAAGTTGAAAAAAAGTTAAACAAGCAAGTAAATAACGAAACAAGGTTAAATGAAGTAAGAGCAAAAAGTTAACAAGTAAATAACGAAACAAGGTTAAATGAGGTAAGTTCAAAAAGTTAACAAGTAAATAACGAAACAAGGTTAAATGAGGTAAGTTCAAAAAGTTAACAAGTAAATAACGAAACAAGGTTAAACGAAGTAAGAGCAAAAAGTTAACAAGTAAATAACGAAACAAGGTTAAATGAGGTAAGTTCAAAAAGTTAACAAGTAAATAACGAAACAAGGTTAAATGAGGTAAGTTCAAAAAGTTAACAAGTAAATAACGAAACAAGGTAGAGGAGAGAAAACCCCAACAATCCCCTCTGAGCAAGCACTAGGCGACAGTGGGGAGGAAAAACTGCCTTTAAACGGGCAGAAACCTCCGGCAGAACCAGGCTCAGGAGGGGGCAGTCAACTGCCGGGACTGGTTGGGGGGGTGAACAGAGGTGGAGCAAGACGAGGCTACATCAGTTGAAGAAGCAATATTGTCCCTCTACCGGAAAAAGCTGAAGAATCTTTTCTTCTTTTTCATGGACTTTTCCACGAGCGCCTTTTTGTCCAGGATGAGGGTTCTCAACTCATCGATGGTTTCTGTGTTTTGCCTCTCTAGTTTCTTGCATGTTTGTTCCACCTGTTCTAATGTTGCTTGTGTTTCTTCAAGCTTTTCTTTGAGGTCTTTGGATGTTGCCTCCTGTGTCAGCTTTGCCTTCTGCAGGTCTGCATTTCTCACTTGATCTTCTTTGTGCAGGCCTTCTAGCTGCTCATTTCTTTTCTGGATATCGCGGAGCGTACACTGCAGGTCCTCATGCGTTTTGTCTTGTTTTTGCTTTTGGGCCTGCATTTCTGTGTTTTCCCGCTTCAAGTTGTTGAATTCCAACAATATCCCCTTAATGAGCTCTGAGTTGTTTTTGGCCATGTGATCAATCTTTTTCTGCATGTGTGAGCATCGTTTTTCTAGTGTTTCCTTTTCTCCCTCCAGCTCACTTGTTTTGACCTTCAGTTCATCACAGAATCCTTGCAACTTTTGATTTTTACTCTCAAAGTCCTTGATAATGCACTTTTCTTCTGGCAGTCTTTCTTTCTGTTGCTCTCTCTCTTGAAGGAGGTCTTTATTTTGGACCAATGTTTGTTCCAACTCTGCCTTCACCATTCTGTACTTTTCCTGCATGCCTTGGAGCTCGCGCTGCAGGTCTTTTTGCTTTGTGTCCTGTTGTTCCTTCTGTTGGAGGACTTCTTTATTTTTTTCTTCAGCTTCATCAAGCTTTCTTTGGAGCAGGTGATTCATTTGGTCCATGTATTGCAGATCCCACTCCATTTGATCAATCGTCGCTTTCCTGCCTTGAAGCTGCTCGGACATTTCTTTAACTTCAGCGCTCTTTTTCTTGTTTTCTTTGATGAGGGATACAATCTGCTCTCTGGCTTGAGCAAACTTGATCCCCCAGCCCTCATTAATAATGTTGATGTCGGGCTGGCGCTGTAGTGTTTCTTCCAGGTGTTTGTTTTGTGCTTCCATCTGTAAGCACTTCTTCTCCAGGTGACGTTTTTCTTCTTCAATTTGTCGAATTTTGTTCTGGAGATGGTTGTTTTCATTCCTACTCTCCTGTAATGCCCTTTGGATGGATAAGAGGCCATTTGGAGAAATTGGCCGGCCACGCGTGGAAGGAGAGGCGGCGAAATCTTTTTGTCTCGGTTGCCGTAATCTTGGATACATGTTGGCGTTTGTATCCGATGACTCTGAGAGGTTTCCAAATTTTTCTGTAGTCAACGTTTGAAGGCTGCAAACACAAAGGCTGCGAAGAAACGAACTGAAAATTGCTGTTTCTCACCCCTATTTATAGAAAAACTTCAAAGGATCCTTGTGACATCCTTGTGACATCATCACTCCTAAGCCAATCAGATTGTCACATGACATTTTGGAATGTGGAATGGGGATATGTTTTTTTTTAAACAGTTTTCAAATGTAACTTAATATTTAAGTGTTTCTTACTTGACCCGCTTAGTCGATTAAAAAGTTAATTGCCACGAACACCCCTAATGTTATATAACAGACCACAGAAAAAAGACAGGTTTTTTTCTACGTGACAGAGCTATAATAAATGTTTTGTTTTTTTAATTATCCTACTTTTTCTAAAAGGGAACATTATTTAAAGAATATGTATTTAATTAAAAACTCTGTATTCATCTAAAGGGTATACCAAGAAGGGTGAGCTTCCTGCTTGAAAAGGAAATGACCAAAATAAATGTATTTCTCTGCAATTACAAACTCTGTGTAAACAGTCTTGGTGTCAAAATAAAGCTAACACTGGTGAGATGTCATCAGAGCTGTAAATATTACTGCAGATGTTACTATGTCAAAGTTACTGTGACTCAAACATAGAAAAAATGATTTTTTATTTCCCTCACCTAATTTTTAAAAGTATTTTATAGCATATAACACGTTTGAAAATATGCTTTGGTTCACATTTAACTCCAGAAAATCATAAATCAAAATAGGGATATTACCTGTCCACAGATTCATGGTGCAGTAACTGCTCTTTTAACTGTCTGGTGTCTTTGCTTTGTTTGGTGTTTGTAGACATGGTTTACATGAGTTTTTAGCTGAGATTCAGAGGTTTCTGTGGGCACTACTCATGTCAGCACTTATATTTCTGACCTCGTGTTATAATCGATTAAACGTGGTCTCCTCTCTTTTGCCCCCATTTTTGATGTTGTGGGTGCAAATGATCAGGCGTGACATTCTCATAATAAATCAGATAAAATACTGCAAAGAATTAATCCTGCATTTGTGTGATTGAAATGTGTGTGCAGTGACACTGTTTTAAAGATTTGGCCTAAATAATTCTGGAGTGAATGAGCCTAAACATGATGACCGGACTAGTGACACCATATCACCTGTGACACTCACACACGCACGTATGACTTTGCCAGTTTCAGCTGAAACAATTTCAGTGTTTCAAACCATGTTCCAGAGTTTTTAGTTCACCGTTCATGAGGTTTCAAGAAGAAAATGAAAGACAGATCTGAATGTTTGAAAGTGTTTTGGAAAAACTCTGTAAAGATTAGATGAACAATACTCAAAGGATAAATTCAACTGTTTTATTTTGTTAGATAAGTTGAAAAAAAAGTTAAACAAGCAAGTAAATAACGAAACAAGGTTAAATGAAGTAAGAGCAAAAAGTTAACAAGTAAATAACGAAACAAGGTTAAATGAGGTAAGAGCAAAAAGTTAACAAGTAAATAACGAAACAAGGTTAAATGAAGTAAGAGCAAAAAGTTAACAAGTAAATAACGAAACAGCAAAAAGTTAACAAGTAAATAACGAAACAAGGTTAAATGAGGTAAGAGCAAAAAGTTAACAAGTAAATAACGAAACAAGGTTAAATGAGGTAAGAGCAAAAAGTTAACAAGTAAATAACGAAACAAGGTAGAGGAGAGAAAACCCCAACAATCCCCTCTGAGCAAGCACTAGGCGACAGTGGGGAGGAAAAACTGCCTTTAAACGGGCAGAAACCTCCGGCAGAACCAGGCTCAGGAGGGGGCAGTCAACTGCCGGGACTGGTTGGGGGGGTGAACAGAGGTGGAGCAAGACGAGGCTACATCAGTTGAAGAAGCAGTATTGTCCCTCTACCGGAAAAAGCTGAAGAATCTTTTCTTCTTTTTCATGGACTTTTCCACGAGCGCCTTTTTGTCCAGGATGAGGGTTCTCAACTCATCGATGGTTTCTGTGTTTTGCCTCTCTAGTTTCTTGCATGTTTGTTCCACCTGTTCTAATGTTGCTTGTGTTTCTTCAAGCTTTTCTTTGAGGTCTTTGGATGTTGCCTCCTGTGTCAGCTTTGCCTTCTGCAGGTCTGCATTTCTCACTTGATCTTCTTTGTGCAGGCCTTCTAGCTGCTCATTTCTTTTCTGGATATCGCGGAGCGTACACTGCAGGTCCTCATGCGTTTTGTCTTGTTTTTGCTTTTGGGCCTGCATTTCTGTGTTTTCCCGCTTCAAGTTGTTGAATTCCAACAATATCCCCTTAATGAGCTCTGAGTTGTTTTTGGCCATGTGATCAATCTTTTTCTGCATGTGTGAGCATCGTTTTTCTAGTGTTTCCTTTTCTGCCTCCAGCTCACTTGTTTTGACCTTCAGTTCATCACAGAATCCTTGCAACTTTTGATTTTTACTCTCAAAGTCCTTGATAATGCACTTTTCTTCTGGCAGTCTTTCTTTCTGTTGCTCTTTCTCTTGAAGGAGGTCTTTATTTTGGACCAATGTTTGTTCCAACTCTGCCTTCACCATTCTGTACTTTTCCTGCATGCCTCACAGCAGAGGGATAACGACGGCTATTCAACATCGTTACACGACACATTCGAGCTGCATGACGCAGACAAAGTGACTAAATCATCTTTTTGTGGTTTATTGTCTTTAAAGCAGCAGACAAAGCTGATGGCAGAAGATGTCAGAGAAGAACTTCAGGCCGTGGACTGAAAAGGTATTTTTTTCTTGTTATCAAAAGACATTTGGAGTGACAGCTTCTACAACTGGTTGTGCTAAAGTAAAGCTTACAGTCTAAGAAATCACAGTGTTGATATTGTGTGATATGTTTGAAATTATTTACAATCATAGTTTTATAAATTCTGACTGTAAACATCTTTTACAGCTTTGATATTGTTTGACACTCGATATCAGGTGATAGGGTTTAATTTAAAGGTTTCTGTGTCCCAATGAGCCATTTACACTGACCAGTGTCAGTTTAACTGTAACACATTCATTCAGAGTTAGAAGCTCTACTTATGGAGAAACTTTCTAAGTCTAACAGGGGACAGGTACTCCTGCCCAAGTAACATGATATAACCCCACATACAGCCCAGCCATAAAATGAACCAAGTCATTTAATTCAAGACAGCATGGGACCAAATGCATGTAACCAGCCTGCACCCACCTGACATTTCTTCCTCCTGAATTAAATGAATGAATGAAGGTCATGCTAGGCGGTTGCTATGGTGGTTGCTGTGGACTTGGCTGGACCGCGTCCGATTCCTGTTATTAGCTGTCCGCCGTAGGAAGGCTGCGTTCCATTTACAAGTAGTGACAGTCTGTCGTAACTCGAACTCAAACCCCGCTTTCTTTAATTATAGGCCTTTTATAGCCGTTCATGACACGCACACACATAAAGCACGTTGCCTCACCATGAGAATGCAAGTTTACCTAACCTAACCTTAAAGTATCTGACATAGGATAGAAAAATGAAGCAACCAGAGATTTAATGATGAAGACTCTGGGTTCTGTAGTTCGCGTTTTACAGTCCTGAATGACTCTTTGCATATGATTTATTGAAGAGTAGTTTAGAATGCACTTTATATTTAGACTGTTGCTGTTTCATTTTTTTACATTGTTGCCGTGTTATGTCATGAATAAGGTTCACCTGCTGGGGGTTTGATGGATCAGCTGGACAATACAGTCAAAGACAGACTTCATTCATCATATGCAAGAATCCTAGTTGGATTTTTGTTGTCACTCATGTTTTTGAACCAAATATTGAAAACAATTCTAATTATTCAACACTAATTGTTTTATCCTATTGTAAAGTGTCCTTGGGTGACTTGAAAGGCGCTCATAAATAAAATTTATTATTATTATTATTATAATTCTGACAGACTGGATACCTGGTCAGGTCTACATTACCTTGTACTCAAGCATCCCAGGACAGAGCCCTGCCCCACCATGAGCCTGGGTGGATACGTGGTTATTAATATAAAAGGACCAATACTGAATATGAATATTTCATGAAAATTGAATTATAATATGAATTAGTAATAAGGGTTTCTCTGCGCCCTTATCTACCCCATACTCAAAGAGCTGCGGGCAGAGAGGGTGACAGGAGAGGATGGCACTGAAGAGAAGATGCTCGGTTTCTGGAGTCTCCTGGTCCTGTCAGTAGGATGCATCTGCTGTGTCTTCTCGTGGATGCTCACCTACCTTGACTCGTTCCAGCCTGGTATGGATTCCCAACACTGCGGACAGTGGCCCACGTCAGAGACGTTTAATATTGATTACATATGTCTGAATTGCTAACCCTAACCCTAGCTCAACAGACCACAATGCCCTGGACTGTCAGTATTATTACATGCTGTGAACATCCTTGATCACAGTTTATGTTGTAAAAGAGAAGGAATATTGAAAAAAAGATCAACATTGTGATATTATTTCTTCCAAACTGACCAGAAACATGCTTGTCAGACTCTCACAGCAAAGGATCAGACTCACTGTGCATGACAGCTCAGGCCAATGATGTCTGTTAGATTGTCAGTTGTTTAGTGCTTCTGTACAGTTAGGGTCACCGTCTCTATTTCAGAATAATTAATATGCGGAAAACACTAAAAGTTGATTGTCTTCCAATATTCTAGCATAATTAAAAAACTTTGACTTTGTAAGTACATATTATTAGTCCTAATGTCAGTATGATTCTTCATAACTCCTGCCCCTGAACTTTAAAATTTACCTGATGAAAGATCATTTACAGTGGCACTCTGTCAGGATGATTCTGACCATAAGATCACTGTATTAATCTGAATCCTTCTGAAATGTGCTGTGAATGAATGCTGATGCAACTCACTGTGGGAAAGCTGTTAATAAAATGAATCTCACATGCAACACATTCACAGAGGAAGAGGACACAAAGGGAGGACATGCAGAGGCTGTGTTAAAGTCAGAAATCCAAATCTTTAGCCAAAAACAGGCGGCGGTTACAAACAGGAAGACAAGCAGTCCATCAAACAGTCCACAGGGTCAAACATACAGAGAATTCAAACAGCAGTAAAAAAATAACTGGACACTGAAAAACATAAAGCAATGTGAGACGCAATAAAAGGAAGCAGCGCAATATATTCACTGAATTATCATCAATTACAAAAGAGAAAAACGACGATTTCTAACGATTATTTTCTTAAATGCAGTTAGAGTGTGGCTGGTAAAGATGGAAACATACAGAATGTAAACTGTGTGAGTTTGTGAACTTTGTTAGTAACAAATGAGGTAAAAACCCAAAACAGACAAAACACAGAAAGAGGCTCTCAGTATTCATTAATTATTAGAAAGAAAAATTCTGGTCGTGGATTTTTACAGTCTTAGTTCCGCTCGCTGTCATCATTATAATCATCATGATCAATGGCGAGGTCCTGAGGTGGGCGGGGCTGTCTCTGGTAATGTCACCATGAAGGAACAGCATCTGGCACGTGTTGCTGAAACATCCCAGTACACTGGTGTAGTTTCCTCTCCAGCTGTTTGACATGTGACACTTGAACATTAAGGGGAAGAAGAAGAAACAGTGTTAGGTCAGGTGACCACATGGTTTCTAAAGTAACTGACAGGAAGTAACCAGGCCGTTAGAAATGGATGGCATGTGTTTAGAGTTACTGGAGTTGGGTAACTCTACTTACCAAAAGCAGAAGCACACAGATGAAGGATCAGATGCTGAATGTTGCAGGAACATGCTCATGTGTGGTGGTCATTCAGTGCTGCTCCGGCAGGTTAGACAGTCCAAGACTGATATGCTGCCCATCTGAGAGTTTGAAAACACACATGCAAAGATTTATTTTGTGTTACAGTCAAAGTTGGATGTTCATTTTTGTCCTTTAAAAATGTTTGTGTATTTGAAAGCACTAACATTTAAGGATGACTTGGATCGTCTCCTTTAAAGGGGAGACAAGTGTATCCACTGATCTACGTCACTTTACCTGGATGATGACTCCTCTCCCCCTCACTCAGAAACACTCCTAATATAACCAAGCAAATAAATAATATTGAAGATTTACTTACATCATTACAAAAACAGGAAAAACATCTCCCTTTGATTCTATTTCTCCATTCCTGCTGAACATCAGGCAACAAATATCTCAATAAATCACAGTAAAATGTAAAGCACATGTTTTCTCTGCTTTGTCTAACCTCTGCAGAGCCTCTGTCAAGAAAAACATAACTGTAAGCATAAAACAAATATACATTTCATAACACGCCACTGGACAAACCTCGGTCAGTTGATTTCCTCTGTGCAGTGCAGACGAACATCAGTCAGCAAGCCAAGGTGGTGAGATGGACTGGTGTCCTTTGTGACTCTGCTGGTTCTTCTGAGGAAACACCACCGTCTCTCCACACCGTCACCATCTGTGAGCACAAACAGCCGCTCTGCCAGCATGTAGGAATCACATATCACACACACAGGGGTGAAGAAACATTAGAGCTCAACTTTGGATACTTTAGATCTAAACAGATCAAACTAGCTCTTAGCTTCAACAATCAGTGAGCAGACAAACAATGATACCAAACTGATTCTGTATGAATACAATATGGTATTTTCAATACAGGTGTCAAATTAATTCATTAAAACTAATACAGATATATGTATTTTTTTTTTTGATAAATTAGTTTGCTAAATTATAAGAATTTTTTTTTCCTTTAACAATTGCAACTGAAAGAAATTAAATATTGAACAAAAATATATTGTCACATTCTGAGCATGCTCAGCACGCTGACAGACTTGAAGTTGCTACAGATTTTAAGAAGTGATAATTATAGGGAAGAAACTTCTCTTTTTCATCTGTTTAATCAAACATTTGATGCCTTAGATGTCTCAGTCTATAGCGTTCTGCAACTGAAGCTTGGATTTGGCTGCAGGTGCCCCTGTACATCCTTCTCAACATGTGGGTACCATTTAATCCCACTTCTTCCTGAGCTTTGCTTCATCACAAGACCAAAGGTGGCATCCCGTGTCAGTCTTATCATCATCCAGAAGAAACATTTGAAGAAACATCATGGAGAAGAAACATTTACGCGCCTCCTGGTTTTGTTTTCTGATCCTGCGAAAAGACTGAGGACAACAAAGCCCAGAGAACACGAGATACACAACATCCAACATTCAGACTCAATGAAGAGCACCAGGTTGGTTCAGTTATAGTAGATATGAGCATACTTCACATTACTGGGTATGAATAATAATGAGGAGGCAAACTTTGAAGATGCAGAGCATGATGTCCCATCATCAGACTGTAAACAAACATCCACCAGGCTTCTTTGTTGCCAAAATTGATGATTCTCCTATGAGGGATCAGTAGCGTGTATTAACCTGTGGTATAAGCAGCAGTCACTGAAATATTACTGTTTCAGATAAGAAATCTAGCACATAAAAGCCAGGGTGGGAGGGATCTCTGCAAACTGATTTACCTCTGCAAGTGTGAAGCTCAACAAAAATCTGACTCTCCAGTCACAGACAAACAAAAACCTCCAGCTGGGAGATAGAAAACGCTGTCTGGGTCCTGCTGGATGTTGCTGGTCAGAGTCCACACATTAGCAGAGTGCTTCTTGGTCCCACTGACCCATATGGACAGTGACTGTGGAGAACTGTTCTGGAAAACAGAGAAGAGAATTAAAATAACAAAAAACCAAACAGGATTTCCACAAAGACTCTCTTGGAATCAGCAATCAAAAAAATCACTGGTTCATATTTCAATTAAATATGAACAGGTTCCTTAAATGTTCAGATCTGATTTAATTTAATTTCCTTCACACAGCACATTCGTCCAGGCTGACAGGTAAACATAGAATTAATCTCAGGTAACATGACTCATAGTAGAGATTCAGTAAGAAAGATTACTAGCTCTAATATTATTACCACACAATCCAAGGACACACCAACAGCTCAGATTTGTAGAACTATTTAAACAAATGTCTTCTGAATATTCAATTCATGTCGTGGAATTTTTAAAATAAAGTCTGCAACACAGAAAGAGCTGTGATCAAGCTATTTATTACTGCGCCAACACACATCAAACATCACAGTTCACAGTCAGCGCTGCCACAGAAGTGGTGCTCCTACTCATTTATGCATTCCAAGGAAGAGGGAGGAAGTTACGAACTGATCCTACCACACTTCACGTGTCTCGCTATGTGTTAAAGATATTTAATTATCAAAGTACTCAGATGCAATGAAATATCACTCAGACACTTAGAGCAGTTTTAAACGTGCACGGGTGAGAGACTCAGGGAGAGACTCACACACCTCCTTGGTGCAGTCTGGCTTTATTTATACACATCATGAAGCATACAAAAAAGGAAATATCATCCTTATCTTGTCAAGAAAACAGGTGTGGTTTATCAAAAAACTTCGTGTTCTCTACAAGGTTGTTTCTTACTCGTGGGTGGCGGTTTCCTGCTAGTGTGAAGGCAAACAGTGACAATGTGAAGGCAAAGACTGATAATGTGAAGGCAAGCAGTTTCCGTTATAAAGTAGGGAGCCAGCAATTAAAATATGCAGCTGGTTGAGTACAGAACAGAAATATAAACACTCTTAGCTGATTATTATATGAATAATAAAACCTTTAAAAGCAAAAATACTCTGACATTCCCTCCTGTTGTTTAGATTTCTCACATGACAGTACTGTTATTTTTGTCAGTTCATAACCTCTTGTCTAAACATTTTCGGTTTGAACGTCATAAAACAGTCCTGTGTTCAATTAAACTAAACATTACTGTATGGATCATCTTTCAAAATTTCTTCCATTTGAGACATCATCACATAAGCATTGATAGAAGTTGTCACCATGTTTGATACCATTTTCTTCAGACAGGGTACTACACATGTTGTGAAAACACATAACAGTAAAAGCAAACATGCTATTCCAACAAGTCCTTTAATCAGAAGGGACTTCCATGAACCACCTAGTAACCATGTCAACCAATCATCAGTGCTTGTGACATAGTCTTGTTGTTCAGCATCTTCAATCTTTCTCAAGGTGTTCAAAGCGTCGGTCATGTTTTGTGAGTGTATGTTGTCTGGGATGTATGTACAACATGTAGTGTCAAACAATACACACAAACCTCCTTTTTCAGCTAGAATCATGTCTAGTGCGACTCTGTGTTGCATCACTACAATGCGTATTGCGTCGAGTTCTTCATTTTGCGCTTTGTTGATTTTCATTGAAGCATTTAGGAACAGTCCAAATCGATAGTCAAGTGTCTCGATCCTCAGCATGTTTTTCCCAACTCCTACCCAAGGGAACAAGGAGTGGAGGACTTTCTGACCATCAGTCCATAGTTTGAAGTTCTTGGGCACATCTGATCCATAGATTGAGTCATGTGGCATTACTTCAGTGACTTCAGCAACTTCACGTTTTGCTCTTGACGTGTGTGTCTCTGCTGTGATCTTGAAGGTGTGGTCTGAAATTAGTACTGGTGCACACAGACCGGTGGAGTTCGGTGGGAGCATGAAGTAGGTTTTAGGCCCGCAGGCCCAAGCGGCTCCCTGGACCCAGAAAGTTCAATTTTTGAAGGTGTGTATTCCTTTGGATTGGGTCAGGTCAAGTGTCTGTGTGCAGTTGCGGTTTCGTCCAAGTTTCCTGTTTCCATCGGAGAAGTTGAAACACATTGGGTGCTGTATGTCCGGCGGCAAAACTATGGCGAATGATTTGTTTTTTGTGTTGTTGGCTTTGACGTTTACCCAATGTTTTTCGTTGCAGGTGTAGTTCCAGTTCGTCAGATTGTAGGCACAAGGGGTTGTCTGTTCAATTAGGATACGTCGTTGTGAAAGTGGTTTCGTGACACGTTTGACGTCTGTGTCACTACACCATGGAATTAGGTCTTCTTTCTTTGTGCTTTGACCTTTTAGGGTCAGTCCTGTTGCCATCAAATCTCTGCGTGTGCAATTTCCAGTTGTTGCTTTGTTGAACACACACATCGCTTCGTCAAGTTCAGGTGCCTTTCCATATATTGTTGCGTGTACGGCTGTTGTTGGCATATGTGAACATACATAGCATTCCGTGCTGTTGTCGGTGCGTGTTCTATCATACACATATCTATACCACGCGTTGTTCATCCATGGGTGGTTATGGTCTTGGTTCAGGTCACGTAGATGCGAATTATCATGTGTCCATCTTTTTTGCAGGTGGTGTTGTTTATTTCCTCTCATCTGGGTGAGTGTTAGTAGGCTCACTAGGAGCGCAATGCTGGCCACTAGGAGGACAAGTGTCTTCATGATGACCAGGCACACCTAGACTTCTGGTGAGTAGACTATTGGCGAGAAGTAAAAAAAGGGCGGGATATACCCAATCAGCCCTTCCCTTCACCAATAGATCACCTAGAAGCCAGGGGAGCCGGCGTCTAAGCGTCTGGATTGTCACTCACTTTTTTACAGTGGCTGTGGTGGATCCAAGATGGTCTTTCTGCTATTTTGCAGGCGGTGGGTGTGGTAAGTAGGACTTGGTATGGGCCCTCCCACCTTGGTGAACTCCAATTCTTTCTCTGGAGTACTTTGATCAGGATCCAATCACCTGGTTGTAACCTGCAAGACACTGGAGAGAAATCACTCGGCAGTTGGTTGTTTAACACAATCTCTTTATTTTCAAACAGTTTAGTCATCCATTCTGCTAGGGTAGTTTCCCTTATTGATTTATTAATAGGTTCACTGGTAATTGGCAATGGAAACGCTCTCCCGTGGATGATTTCAAAAGGTGTAAGTTTCTGAGAACCTTGTGTTATTCTCATCCACATCTTTACTAGGCCTAGACATTCAGGCCATGGTCTTCCTGTTTCTTCCATGCATTTTCTTAATCTCTGTTTTATTGTGCCGTTAGTTCTTTCCACTAATCCTGCGCTTTGTGGGTGATATGCACAGTGATGTTTGATGCTAAATCCTAGAGCTTCAGAGACTTTGCTGATGATGTCATTAACAAAATGTGTTCCATTGTCTGACCTTATCAGACTGGGAATGCCATATGTGGGGATGAAGTGATTGCATAAACACTTTGCCACTGATATTGCATCTGCTCTTTTGACTGGATAGATTTCTGGCCATTTTGAAAATACATCTATAATTACTAGAGCATATCTTGATGCTTGGCATTCGTTAAGTTCAATAAAATCCATGTGGATTGTATGGAAAGGGTGAGGTGGTGTGGGGAAATGACCTCTTTGTGGTCGGAGGTTCCCCTGTACATTATGTCTTTGGCAAATCATGCATGTTCTGATGAATTCCTTTGCTGAATTTTCAAAATTTTGAGTGTAGAAGTGTTTAGAGAGGACATTCATCATTCCACCCGTTGACAAATGCGTTAAGCCATGTGTCACTAATGCTGCTGTCTTGTGTAGAGATTTTGGCAGTATTGGTTTGCCATTACAGGTCATTAGGTCATTTTCTAGCTGTGCTCCACACCTTAACCATTTTTTCTGTTCTGTGATGGATGCAGCTTTCTGTTCATCTTTAAGTACATCAAGTGGTATTAACGTTGATGTTTCAGATATTAAAGTTTGTATATGTTGTTGTGCTGCCTTTTTTGCGGCTTGGTCTGCAAAGTTATTGCCTTTAGTAATTTCTGAGTTATCTTTTTGGTGTGCGGCACATTTGCACAATGCTAATTTTTTCGGCAGTGTTATCACTTCTAGCAGTTCTTTTAAAAGGTGTGCATGCTGTACTGGATTACCAGTAGAAGTGACCATGCCTCTGTTCTGCCAAATCTTTGCGAAATGATGTACTGCTGCAAAGACATACTGACTGTCTGTGTGTATGTTTATGCTTTTTCCTTCATTCAGCTTACATGCTCTCACAACAGCTGTAAGTTCTGCACTTTGTGCAGAGTTAGAGGAAGTCAAAGGTCTTGCTTCCAGAACTGTGTCTACTGTGGTTACTGCATAACCAACGCAGTTGCGACCTAAGCTATTTTTAGAAGCTGATCCATCTACAAAAATGTCAGTGAAAGTTGACTGTGGTGTGCTATATATATCGGCTCGTGGTTTTGTTTCTTCATCTAGCTTTTCCATACAGCAGTGTTTTTCACCATCTTCTGATGTGGGGAGAAGTGTGCTGGGATTTAGCTGACCACACTTCTCGATTGTAATGTGTGACTGTGATAACAAGATGCCTACGTATGAGAGCTGTCTTGCATGTGTGAGATAAGACAAGTTCGCCTGCAGTAAGATGGAGGTTACAGCGTGGGGAACTTTGACGATCAATGTGTGTCCTAAGACGATGTCAGCGGATTTCTTAACTGCCTCTGCTGCAGCTGCGCATGCCTGCACGCACGAGGGCAGTCCTGAGGCCACTGAATCTAGCTTACACGAATAAAATGCAAGAGGGCGTTGCTTTTCCCCAAAGGCTTGTGTTAGAACGGCCTTCATGTAGCCTGCACCTCCGTCTACATGCAAGTAAAAAGGTTTTTCATAGTCTGGCAATGCCAAAACTGTGCGCGTCTGCAGTGCAAGTTTTAGATCATTAAATGCTTTTTCTGCTTCTGGTGTCCATTCTATTTTATCTTTCAGTGCTAGATTTTTTCCATAAATTAAGTTTTGCAAAGGTTGAGCTAGCAGAGCATATTCAGGTATCCAGCATCTGCAAAAATTGCAGAGACCTAAATAACTCATCATTTGTTGTTTTGTGAGAGGCTTTGGAGCATTCTGTACTGCTAGTTTTCTGCTGTCTAACAGTGTTCTTCCCTCTCCTGTGAGTTTGTGGCCAAGGTATGTGACCTCTTGGCTCCACAGCTGTAACTTGTGCTGTGATACTTTATGGCCCTGCTGTGCTAAATGTTTCAACACAGTCATGGTGTTTTTTCTGCAGTTGTCTCGTGTATCTCCCGTGACGAGAATGTCATCAACGTACAGAAGAAATTGCCCTGTGGCAGGGAGTGTGCATAGTGACATAGATTTCTTTAATGCCTCTGCATACAGGGTGGGACTGTTCTGAAAACCCTGTGGCAGTCTTGTATAGGTATACTTTTCGTTATCAAAGGTGAAGCCAAACAGATTTTGTGAATCTGGGTGTAATGGCACCGAGAAGAACGCGTTTGACAGATCTATGACTGAGAACCATTGTTCTTTTTGCGTCACTTGATTTAAGATTGTGTGTGGATTTGCTACCACAGGTGGGATTTGTTCTGTTACTTCGTTTATTGCTCTGAGGTCATGCACTAGGCGATATTTTCCTGTGTTTGCTTTTTTCACTGGGAAGATTGGAGTGTTACAGGTTGCTTTAGTTGTTTTCACTAAAATGCCTGCTTTTTCCATATCTGCAATTACTGGCCTGATCCCTGCTTTTGCTTCTGCCGTCAAGGGATATTGTGGTTTAACTGGCCTGTAGGTTGTAGTAGTTTTTACTACAACAGGATCTGCTCCTTTAATTAATCCTACATCTGTCGATCCTGTGGACCATAGTGTTGTGGGCAATTCTTGTAGTTCTGGGTGTAATTCTAATGAGAGTACATGTCAGTTTTCACTATCTTCCTGCACATGCAAATCAGTGCTGTCAGTCATGTATGTGGCTGGGTGGGTAGTGATCACCCACCCTAATGTGTATCTCATGCATCCCGTTCTGCAACCTTGTAGCCATCCTTCATGCGTGTCCTCAGTTTTTTCATATCTGTCTCTTTCAACTTGGGTGAGAATGCGGCCTAAATCTTTCCACTCAGTACTGTCATTGTGTGCTACTGACACATGTGGATTTGGCATCCTATTTACTCGTTGTACTGCCTCAGGCTGCAGCACAGAGCACACTGCATTACCACTTTGGGTGACATATAGGTACTGTAATGTCAGCATTTGTGGTCCTAGCTTGTGTACTTCTTGGTCATACACAGGATTAGGACCTGGACTCTGTTTGAACCTCAATGTGTTGTGATACTGAGTGTAGTCCTGTCGTGTTGAATGAGTTGGCAGATATCGATTTGCTATGTGTTGTAAAGGCTCTAGTGAGGGCAGGTCTAATGTCCAGTAGTAGTGAGGCTGTCCGAGTCCTTGACACACATTAATCTGATAATCTGCTGGACTTTGTTTCTCGTTTAACATTAGCTTTGCATACATGCCCTCTGGTCCTGGCAATACTCCTATTTCCAGTTTCTCTAGCGCATCTCTCCCTAGAAGATTAACTGGGCAAGATGGGTCATATATGCACTGGTTTTTACAGCTGCGGCCGCTGTCTTCATGAGATAAGAGTAGAGGCTCAGTCAGTGATTTAGTACTGACATGTCCTGATGCTGACTTAACTATCAGAGTATCATTAGAGAATTTCACTTTTGGTGGTTTTTTAATCAGTACAGTTTTACATGCTCCAGTGTCGCAGAGCATCGTCATTGGCTGCCCATTTACGTATATAATTACAGTTGGTTTATGTTCAGAGCCCAAAAGCAATTGCTCTATGTTATACACGTCCGTGTTTTCATTGCTCTCTGCTTCTGTGCTTTTTCCTAGTCATTTGTTATTTCTTTCATCCTCTTCCTCAGTGTCATCCTTTTTTCTATGTCTACACTCGCGAGCAAAATGCCCCTCCTTTCCGCAATTGTAGCAGCTTGTGTCTTTCAGTCTTCTCTCTCCTTTTCGCCCTCCTCCTGCCTTTCCTTTTCCTTTGTAGGGGCCTGGTTTATGTCTTCTGTATTCTCCAGAGAATGCCACCAATCCTGTTGCTGGATCTACAGTAAAGACGCCTCCTTTTTCTTTTTGCTTCTGTATTTTAACTGCGTGTTCAGCATATTGCAGTGCATCTGACAGACTTCCTGTATTTTGTGTGACCCAGTGTTTTTCTACGTGGGCCCTCACTTTTGGGAGGAGGCCGTTCAGAAATGCATTTTTTAGCTGTTGCTGAAATGGTGTTTGTGGCTCCTCCTGGTAATTTAAACCTGAATGTTGTCTGAAAACTGGGCGTAGGCGATCGAGGAAGTCAGAGGCAGTCTCAGCTTCCTTCTGCTTTATCTCGCCTATTTTGCCGTAATCTGCTCTTGGGGCTAGACGGACTCTAATCCTTTCATATAATCCTGCCAACTGAGCCCTTAGAGGCTCAGAGGTGGGGAGCAGGGCTATACCCTGGTCATCTGACCCCGTGAAGTCTCCCTTTACTGTTCCCATTTTTAGACCTAATAAGTCCTGAATTACCTGGAGCATTTCATGGCCATTCAAGTGCCAGTGTGTTCTAATTAACTCAACTGCCTCCCTCCATGGCTCAAAACCTTCATTTAACAGTGGAACGTCCTTTAAAACATTAAATCTGTCAGTTTGGGACCATGCTCTGAAAACATATAGGAAAGGGTTGTTGTCTCTTTCATTATTATCGCCACCCGTTAGTTGGCCATATCTTGGGTTGGGCGTGGCTATCATTGGAAACAGACCTGACGGTCCTGGGGGGTCAATCTGTCCTCCCATATCCCTACCTGACGGGTCTTTCCCTATGTCTTCCTTATGGTGATTTGTTGTCATTAAATTTAATGCCTGTCTTGCTGAATCATATGGGCCTGGCGCGTCAGTGAAGGGGTTTTTTGATACTGGCTGATTAGACGGGCCGGGGGCAGGCACATATGGAGGAGGTGGTTTTGGGTGTTGTGGATCTTTTAGTTCACTACTTTGTTCATTTTTCTTTTTCTTTTTCTCTTCTCGCACCTTTGTGCGTTTATCATTTTCTGCCATCCAGGCTTTAAAATGTTGCCACTCTGTGAGACGTTTGGCTTTCTTTTTAAAGCTTTTTTCATTGTTTAGTTCCGCTTGGAGGGTCTCTTTTAAAGCAGTCACTGCAAAGGGAGTACATTGTCCCTCCCACGCAGGGCAGTTTAGTTTCTTTGGATTTCTCCATCTATTTGCGCTAATTAGTCCGGCGCCTGGACATTTTTTCTCTAGCCACTGCTCGTCAGCAGTGAGTTTTGTTGATTTATTACCCATTATTATTTTTTCCTCTTGTTATTATTATTTATTTATTTATAAATATATTTGCGTTTACACACACACATACACACCCGTGGTGCTTTCTCTGGCACGAGGAATGGGAGAGGCTATTGACACGGCCTTCTACTTTCAAGCTAGCCTTGAAAGCGGTGTCAATTTTATGTGATGAAACACAACCTTTTCCCGTTCCACCAGAACTCGAGCAACCAACGGTAAACAATTCGGTGGAGTAGTTCAGCCTCCTTAATGTGCTGTAAAATCAACTTACTCCACCAACAAAACAGTAAAACAACAGATTATACGCGTAATGAGTTTTTTATTCTGGGCAACACTGTGTCTTTCTACATTGCTCCAAGCCCTCTTTCAGGCGAGCTGCTTCGTAACCTCTACGAGTCCTTTTTCAGACGAGAATGTTACTATCCTGTCGTATTTTGACATTAAACTTGCTCCAAGCCCTCTTTCAGGCGAGCTGTAACCTCTACCAGTCCTTTTTCAGACGAGAATGTTACTTAATTAATCTGTCATACATTGACGGGAAACTATTTAATGTACAGACCACAGGTTGCCTCAGTCGTTTTGCGCAAGATGTGAGTGAGTGCTAAATATTCACCTGAGTTATTGTGTGGTTGCTTTGGTTTCCTTCATCAACCCCTGAAGTCGTGGACCTCTTATAAGAACGCTGGCCAGAACCCGAACGTCACGTCTCTGGACTTTATCCTCTGCCTGGAGAGGAGTCGACAGCGTGGGCTTCTCACGACGTCAGGACTTGACGAAGGTCTCCTATTGGAGCATTGAAAAAATATCAATGTCCAATCCGGCTCGAAGGACCAATTAAATGTTAAAGATATTTAATTATCAAAGTACTCAGATGCAATGAAATATCACTCAGACACTTAGAGCAGTTTTAAACGTGCACGGGTGAGAGACTCAGGGAGAGACTCACACACCTCCTTGGTGCAGTCTGGCTTTATTTATACACATCATGAAGCATACAAAAAAGGAAATATCATCCTTATCTTGTCAAGAAAACAGGTGTGGTTTATCAAAAAACTTCGTGTTCTCTACAAGGTTGTTTCTTACTCGTGGGTGGCGGTTTCCTGCTAGTGTGAAGGCAAACAGTGACAATGTGAAGGCAAAGACTGATAATGTGAAGGCAAGCAGTTTCCGTTATAAAGTAGGGAGCCAGCAATTAAAATATGCAGCTGGTTGAGTACAGAACAGAAATATAAACACTCTTAGCTGATTATTATATGAATAATAAAACCTTTAAAAGCAAAAATACTCTGACACTATGAAACCTAACGGATCAATGGTTATGCTGTTTGGTGCCCTTGGCCTTATCAGCACTTGTAAAGGGAGTTGTTTTCTCAAACTGCTGACGCTGAAGTAAGTTCATCTAGTTTTAGAAACTTTCACTGAACAGTCTATAACAGTGTCACAACTAAGCACATGCATAAGCACTTAAATACTTTAAATGAGAATAACAGAAAATTTCTTTTACAGAGGCTAGAGCCTGTCCCAGTAGTCATAGGTAGAGCACACCTGGACAGGTCACCAGTCTGTCAGAGGACTAACACAGAGACAGACATCAGAGTAACAAATCTATTTAAAATTAATGTAAGTTTGCTGCAGCTGTATGTATTAACATGTGTTTCTGTGCTCACAGTCCACCTCTCAGGAACCTGCAGTTCACTTTTAGTCTACTTTAAACAGACCTCACAAAAGGCTGATGTGGCTGGATCAGTAGTCTGATTTAAGTACGATACCTTTGACCAGGGATTAATCTGGTGCATCGCTTCACTGCAGTCTTACGTATTTTCCCCACACCTGAATAAAAAATACTGATATATACAAATAACAGCTTCAGCTGATGCAGCCTGACTCAATCCTAGATGTTCAGCACACAGAGACACAGAGGTACCGTTTAAAGTTTAGTGTTAACTTGAGTCACTGATCATTTGCAGCATTACAGAGTCTGGCAGTCTTTGCATGATGTCCACGTCACTGTAAGTTTCTAGCTGACTCTCAGGTGTGACAGGTGTGCCAGCAGGAAAGAGTAATAATAGCCTGCATCCTGAGGTTTTTCATGCAGGATTAAAGGAGCCAGGCTTTATTCACACAGCTAGGATTGTATTTTACACTGACCCTGGGTCAGTATAAGTATCATACAGTTTAAACGAAGCACTGAAACTTGCACATATTTATTACAGATGCACTGAAGCTAATCGAGATATTTGCTGTCAGTCTGTGGCTGCGATTAAACACTTTAATGGAAACTTTATTAACTAGTAACTTCGTCAGTCATGACAGAAGCTAATATTTCTGTGCTAACATCGTTTAACCAGTAACAGCTTTACTCCAATATAAGCTAACGTTTACACCGTAACTTTAAGCTAGCACCATAAAGACGGTAAAACACGTAATAACATCTACAAATGCATCTTAAAGCTGTTATATTAGCACTCTGTGTATTACTAACATAACCACATTAACATTATTGACACTCGCTGACTTTTAATAGTCATTCTATAAATGATGTCCGTTTAAATGGTCTTACCTGTAAACACTGCTGTATCCACCGGATTGCAGCCAGAGTGGATTCTGGAGTCTTCCCACGCTCCTGTTAGTGATCCTCCATCTGGATGGATGATAACAACCTTCTGAACAATCTAGCTGGAGATGGCCCATATCTATGGACTGATAACAGCCGAAGCGGGTGAATAAAGTCACCCAGTAGCTAGCTGTGCCATTACCCAGCATACACCACTCCCTCCATAAATGCAATAAACCATACAAAAGTATCGTTCTACCTGTTTTTCAGGTAGTTGTTTACATTATATAATTTATTGTGTTCTGTATACGTCACTACAATGTGATTTGGAAAATGTCTAAATATACCGACAACAGGCACTTCCGCGGCAATCTCTTCAATCGGAGGACCCTTCACGTCAATTCCCGACGCGAGAGGGGTACCCTGCGCGTCCATAAGTGCAGCAGAGGGAGCCTGAGCATGCGTCACAAGTTTGACGAGTTGGGAGTGAGAACGTGTTGACATTCCAGAAGGATAACGCAAGGACACATTGTGCACACAGTGTGTGTGTCTGTGTGTGTGTATGTGTGAGACAATGTAATAATGGTTCATTGTCAGAAATTCCACAAAAGATAAGATATCTGGTTAAAATACATTTTGTCTCTTAGCTGACAGAAAAGAAGAGTGAATGTCAGAAACTTGTATTGTGAAATTCTCCCAGGGTTCTCTTACTCGTCCTGACGCTGTTCATGTTGCATGGCAGGTTTGCAGCTGTTACTGGACTGAAATGGGAGTTGTCTTTATATTAAACACCCCACAACATGATTATCCAGATATCCAGGTACCAGAGTTGCCTCTCTGCAGTTTCTCTCCTCCTGACATCCCCCCAAAACCCCCATTCCCATAAAGAGTGTGTCTGCTCCCAGACCATCAAAGGATGAATTAAAAAAACTGCAAAAATTCACAAATACCTCACAAAAACATTGCAATGAAACATCTACAACTGCACAAGAAGTAAACCGGTTAAATGCTGACTATAGGTATCTCTCTTCCAGTAAAGTAGAAGAGTATTTTGACCTTGCAAAAGAGTATTTTTACCATGGTAACAGGTGATCCACATGTATTGTGCGTGTTCTCTGTCCCTCTTGTATCAGGTAAGTAACACTTCCCATTTTCTTCAGAACTGTTCCCTGAGTCCATTTTGTTTCCCCCCCCCTGAAGTTTCGGATACGCACAGCGTCTCCCTCCGAAAAAACACGAACAGGTTGGGTTTTGTAATCATGGTGTCGCTTCTGCTCAGACTGTTTCTGTTCAATGTGTCTGCTTAGTTCAGGTTTCAGCAGGCTGAAGCGAGTCCGGATCTGATGTTTCAGGAACAACTCTGCTGGTGTACGACCCGTCACAGTGTGCGGTGTACTGCGATACATGATAAGGAAGTTTGCCAAACGATGACTGAGTGGCAATGTGGCCTTACCATCTGCTTCCAGCACATTTTTCATCAGGGATCGTTTCAGGATTTGTACTGACCTCTCTGCTGCCCCGTTTGATGCAGGATGATAGGCAGGAACAGCTGTGTGTCTGATCCCATTTAACTCCAGAAACTGATTGAATTCCTTTGACACAAGTTGAGGTCCATTGTCTGAAACAAGCTCTTCTGGAAGTCCATATGAAGCAAATAACCCTCTCAAAACCTCAATGGTGTTGTGTGAGGTAATGGATGGCATGGGGAACACTTCCAACCATTTTGAATGACTGTCAATGACAACTAAAAAGTACTGCTTGCCTTTTTCAGCTAAATCAATGTGAATCCGTTGCCAAACTCTCTCAGGCCACTTCCACGGATGGAGTGGTGCAACGGGTGGTGACTTCTGTACAGCCTGACAGACTGAGCAGCTTTGAACCAGTTCTTGTATATCACCATCACAGCCTGGCCACCACAGGTAACTGCGAGCGAGTGCTTTCATACGACAGATACCTGGATGTTCATGATGCAGGTCTTCCAGCACTTTCTGTTGGTAAACCAGTGGAATGATGACCCGTTGTCCCCAAAGAACACATCCTTGTTCTGCTGACAGCTCATGTCTGCGTGTAAAGTAAGGCTTAAGTGATTCGTCTTGCATATAACTCGGCCACCCATTCATGGTGTAGCTCCAGACCTTGCTGAGGATTGGATCCTTCATGGTTGCTCTCTCAATGTCTTTAGCTACTATTGGTAGCTCTTCCACATGTGAGAAATAGAAGATACTTCCCTCCTCGGCAATGTTTTCTGGCGTATTCCGAGGTAGACGTGACAATGCATCTGCATTAGCATGTTCAGCTGATCTTCTATATTCAATGTCATAATTGTATGCCATTAGAATAAGAGCCCAGCGTTGCATTCTTAGTGCAGCGAGTGTTGGGACAGCTGACTTTGGCCCTAGTATAGCCAGCAGTGGCTTATGATCTGTTATGAGGGTGAATTTCCTTCCATACAGATATTTATGGAATTTCTTTACTCCAAAAATTATGGCAAGGGCCTCTTTTTCTATCTGGGCATACTTTCGCTCAGCTTCAGTTAATGTTCTTGATGCGAAAGCCACAGGCCTTTCCTCTCCATTTTCCATGACATGAGAGATGACTGTGCCCAATCCATAAGGTGATGCATCGCAGGCTAACTTCAATGGCAGGTTTGTGCTGTAGTGCACCAACACTTTGTTCTGCAGCAGTAGACTTTTTGCATCCCTGAATGCTTTTGCACATTCCATGGTCCAAATCCATTTAGCATCTTTTCTCAACAGGTTATGCAAAGGCTGAAGAATGGTGGATGGATTTTCCAAAAATCGACTGTAGTAATTTAGAAGACCAAGAAAGGACTTCAGTTCAGTGACGTTTGTTGGTTCTGTTGCATTTGCTATGGCTGCTACCTTATCCTCTAAAGGATGCAGACCATCCCTGTCAATACGATGTCCCAGGTACTCCACACTGCTCTGAAGAAAGTGGCACTTGGAAAGCTTCACTCTGACACCATGCTTCTCCAGACGTGTGAGTACTTCCTCCAACCTCTTCAAATGATCCCTTTCAGATGAAGCAGTGATGAGGATGTCATCCAAAAAGCAGGTCACATGCTCCATCCCCTGAAGGATTTGATCCATCACAGACTGGAAAAGAGCCGGAGCACTGGAAACACCATAGCTGAGGCGATGGTACTTATAGAGACCTTTGTGTGTGTTGGTGACCAGATACTTCTCTGATTCTTCATCTAACTGTAGCTGCTGATAGGCATGAGAAAGGTCAAGTTTACTGAAGGATGTTCCTCCAGCTAAAGTGGCAAACAAATCTTCAGTATTTGGAAGTGGATATCTTTCCTCTTCAACACACTGGTTGACACTGACTTTGTAGTCACCACATATCCTAATTGTTTTGTCTGCCTTTGGCACAGTAACAATAGGGGATGCCCACTCACTTTTCTCAACCTTTGAAATAACCTTCACCTTTTCCAATCTGTCCAGCTCCTTTTCCACAGCTTCTTTTAGTGCATAAGGAACTGGGCGAGCTTTACAGAAAATTGGTGTGGTGTTTGGTTTAGTGTGGATTCTAGCTTTAAATCCTTTTATCCAGCCTTGGTCATCCGAAAACACTGCCTGATGGCGCTGAATCACTTCTAGTACTCCTGGCTTTGCTTCTTTCTGCACCAGTACCTTGTGTACTGTGAAAATCTGTTTCCAGTTCAGCTGTAGTTTCTTTAACCAGTTTCGTCCAATCAGAGCTGGTCTGTCTCCCTGAACAACGATCAGTGGTAGGGTGATGTTTTGAGTCCCATACTGTACTGGTAACATAATATATCCACGCACAGCAATGTGTTGGCCTGAGAAGGACTTGAGCTTTAGCCCACTGGCTGGTTTTATAGGGAAATGAGTGAGATGCATCTGATAATGCTTGTCTGATACTACCGACACTGCTGATCCTGTATCCAGCAGCATGGTGGTGTTCTTGCTCCCAAGCGCAACATCCACTGTGTATCCCTTCTCACTGGAGGTGATGGAGTACATTGAATAAACTCCAAAAAGTTCAGCTTCATCATTCCTACTTGAGCATTCATCCTCAGTTTCCAAATACTGAGTTTGCTGACTGAATTTTTTATTCCTGCAAGCACGTGCAATGTGTCCTATTTTTGCACAAACATGACACTTTTCACTCTTAAATTTGCACTCACGTGCTGAATGCTTTCCACCACAACGATAACATGGTTGCTTCATTCCTGTGTCTTTTTTAGGTCCCTTCCAGTTCTTTGGCTTGTTATTGCCCTCTTGCCTGTTCTGTCCTTTCCATCCTTTGTTGAAAAAATTTGGAGCATTTGTCAAGGCATTTACGTGGTGAGGGTCCTGGCGTCCTGAGAACTCCATCGTATTTTTCGAAGCGAGTTCCATGGATACGGAAATCTCACATGCACGTGGAAATGTAAGATCTTTTTCCGATAGTAGCTTGCGCTGCACAGCATCAGAACGCAGCCCACTAACAAAACGATCCCTCAGGGCCTCATCCAAATATTGTCCAAAATCACATGTGGCTGACAACTGCCTCAGGGCGACAACATAGTCAGAAACTGCCTCCCCTTCTTTCTGGTTACGTTTCTGAAAACGAAAACGCTCAGCTATCACCACTGGAGTCGGCTTATAATGCGCACTTAACGCCCCAGTCAGCGCTGCATATCCCATGGTACTCGGTACCCTCGGAGACACAAGATTCTTTAGCAGCCTGTATGTATCTGCTCCGATCACAGAGAGAAACGTGCACACTTTCTTCTCATCGGAAACATCATTTGCCAACATCCATTGCTCCAACCGCTCCAAATATGACTCAAAATCTTCTTTCGATTCATTATACTCTTCAACACGACCCACATGCATCGCCATGTTAGCTCACCAAAAGCTGTTTCGCTGCAGCCGTGAAGAAAACGTCTTTGTTTGTATTTTTTTTTTACATGTGAACACAACCCTTCTATAGCCTCTGTCACGCTGTGGAAATCTTTAGAATCCTCGTCGCCAGTTGTGATATTCTGGATTAGGCTCTTAAAAAGATCAGGACAGAAGGACGTGGATAGGTGCCTTTATTGAACAGCAGGACATCACACACTAACTTGTTTCTTAGCGGTGCAGAAACTACCCTTTTTTGTTGTTATATATTGGTCAACCAAGAACTAGGCCTGTAACAGGCACTTCTGTATTTTACCACTGGGGGGCAACAATCCACTCTATTACACAGAGTTATTAATATTAAACATCTAATTAAACCAGAATGTTTTTGTCAGTCCACCCCAACTCTCACGTAGCATAATGTGACATGTTTGTCGCATCCATTTAAAGTCAGCCAAGTGCTTGAAGAAAGATTTGAGCATCTCATTAGTTCCTGCTCTAAAGTCCAAGGATGCCTGTTTAACATTTCATGGAATTCTATCTAATGGTCCTTGAGATATTCCAGTCTTACCAAACATGGATACCTGAAAGTGCAACTCTACAGCCATCATTAGAGAACATTATAGTGTCATAATCCTGCATTGAACAGACATTTATTGTGAACATTAAATCTTAAATTCTTCCAGTTTAATCTTCCAGTATCTAATGTATAAATAAATAAAGTGTATTTATGAAGGTGGTTTCAAAGTCGTGGTAGTTAAAAAAAATTTAATCAAAAAGAGAATCAACTTCTACATTAAAGGAATGATTACACATTACACAGTGACTTAAAAGGATCACTCACTCTTCCATCTCAAGAAACTGATAATGCAACATGACACTTTTCACTGCCTTCTTCCTTCTCTGCCCTCACATTCTCTTTGCTTCCTCTTTCTCCCTCCCTCTCTGTCACACACTGATCTTTTATTGGCTAAGTGGTGGTCACTGTAAACTGACCATTCTTCCCACCCCCACATCTCTGTGTTCCAGGGATGAAAGAAAGGCGCAAAAGATAACATCACTTAACTGCTTTTCAAAAATCCCCCATCTTCCATGCCTGTTCACTCTTAAACTGTGAGGATTAGACTACACAACATATGATATAAAGGGTATTTGAAATAACCATCTTCAGCTTAACTTGTCATTTTAACAGTAGCTTCATGCACTGGTTGATTTTCATAATTTTGCTTCTATAAAATGTTTTCGGAAGTCAGAGCATATTCAGTTAGACCTTGCATGTAAATTCTAATAACACATTTCCAATCATCTATTGTAATTTTACAAAGAAGAATTGCTGAGTAATGTATTAATATTCTAAATAAATATCCATCAGCAATGGTGTGCTTGGTACCAAAAACATACCAAGCACAGAATTCAGAAAGAAAGGAGGCAGGGAAGAGGAATCCAGCAGCTAACATTATCTATGGCTGATCCTGGCTACATTCATGGTGAGTAAACTATTTGCCAACGGTGTTTTATTTGCTCCTCAGCATCACAATGACAGCATTTGAACAGTGCTGTGAAACTGTTTGTAATCAGGGTATGCTGAAATTTGCTAAACTAGCAAATATTTATAGGATCTGCTAACATTCAAGCAAGAATATCTGTTCCCAGAGTTGTCTTGTTTCTTTATGTTGTTGTGGGTTCTTAAGAATGACACCATTACTTGAAGAGAAGGTATTTTATCGAACTGTGGTTCACATGTAAACAAAGCTTCGCCATCACAGTCTACTCCGAGGTAACTCCCCTTGCTCTCTAGCTCCCCCTACAGTCTACGAGTATTAACAACATAAAACATGATACTAGGCAAATAAGGATTTGCTGTTATCATTACATCTTCCTTTTTTTTCAACAATAAAATAACATACCTACTTTCACAAACATAAACAGTCTCTATTTGTTTTTTACTTGTTAAACCAGGCTTTATTAAAGTAACGTTAACAACACAACTAGTTTTCAACAATTATGGTCCATTCAACACTAGTAACCAAACATAGTGAAACTTGCATAGATACTATGACATCATCTTCCAAACAACATGTCAACACATTACATCTGCTCAATCAGTCTCATAGGTGGCTTTACTTGTCTTACAGATCTTCTCAGTGTTTGTTCTTGTGTATGCATAGGTGTTTCAGGTGATAGTGTCTCATGTGTGTGTTGGGGTTGTTCAGCAGCCTCCAACCTCTGCTCCACTACTACTGGTCCCTTAAGAAGATCTCGGCGATTTCTTCTCAGCATAGCTCCATCTTCTCTCTGAATGATGTATGATCGTGGTTGATCTTTCCTTAGAACAGTTGCTTTCTATGCCCATGTGTTGGTTTTGTCTTTGAATCTCACTTGATCCCCAGCATGCAGTTCAGGTAGGTTTTTTGTTCCTCTGTCATAATAGAACTTCTGCTTTGCTTTTTGTTGCTCCTTAAACTTCTTCACGCTGTTTCCCTCTTTTGTTTTAAGCAGATTATCCTGAATGGGCAGGTTTGATCTCAGGCGTCGTCCCATAAGAAGCTGTGCTGGTGGCATACCACACTCAAGTGGCGTTGTGCGGTATACTAGCAGGCTTTGGTAGAAGTCAGCACCACTGTCTCTCGCCTTACTCATCAGCCTCTTCACTGTTTGGACGGACTTTTCCACTAGTCCATTAGATTGTGGGTAGTGCGGGCTTGATGTTGTGTGAACAAAGTCCCATTCTTTGGCAAACTGCCCAAACCTAATATTGGAGAATTGTGGTCCATTGTCTGTGAACACTTCACTTGGCACACCGTGTCGTGCAAATACAGCTTTCATAGAGGTGATTACAGCCTCTGCTGTTGTTGTTTGCAGTCTACATACTTCCGGATACAAAGAGTAGTAGTCTGTGACCATAATATAGTCCTTTCCTCCAGACACAAAGAGGTCAGCCCCCACTTTCTGATATGGTCGGTCTGGCACTGGGTGCGGCTTTAGTGGCTCGGCAGGATTGCTTGCTTGATATGTCAGACATGTTGAACAGTTCGACACTTCATTTGTCACATCCTGATTAATCCGTGGCCAGTACATCACCTCACGTGCTCTCCTTTTTACATTTTTCCATGCCTAGATGCCCTGCGTGTATCTTTTTGAGCATCTCTCCTCACAGGCTCTTTGGGATGACAATTTTACTTCCCTTGAACACCACATCATCCACTACAGACAGTTCTGCTCTGCAGTTCCAGTACTCTTGAATAACAGGTGAGCAGTTTTGCTTACAGCTGGGCCATCCATCTATGATGGTTTTGCGCAGTGCTTGTAACGTTCCATCTTTGCTTGTCTCCGTTCTGATGAGCTCCATCTTCCCTTCTGCAACAGGAAGTGCACTTGTGACCATGCTCACATATGCTCTTACATCATCATCCATCTTGGTGTTCGCTGGCTCATTCGGATCAACAGCTCGGGATAATGTGTCAGCTGTGTACATCAGCTTGCCAGGTGTGTACATCACGTTAAGCGTGTAACGTTGCAGCCGGATCATCATTTTTTGGATTCTCAGTGGACAGTCATTTAGTGGTTTTTGGAACAATGCTATCAGTGGCTTGTGGTCAGTTTCAACACTGATGGCCTGCCCAGACACAAACTGGTGAAATCTCTCACATGCGTACATTATGCTGAGCAGTTCTTTTTCAATCTGTGCATATCTTGTCTCTGCGTCTGTCATGGATCGCGATGCATATGCAACAGGCTGCCACTCATCATACTTCTGCAGAAGAACAGCTCCAAGCCCACTCTGTGATGCATCTGATGAGATCTTAATAGGTCTCATTGGATCATAAAACTTCAGAACTGGTTCCTTTGTAAGCAGATCTTTCAAGTCACGCCATGCTTTCTCATGTTCATGATTCCACTCCCATTCGATTCTCTTTTCAGTTAGCTGTCTCAGTGGCGCCATTTTTTCTGAGAGATTGGGTATGAATTTTCCCATGTAGTTTATCATGCCATTAAATCTCTGCACATCTTTCTTGCATTGCGGCCTCGGCATGTTTTCAATTGCAGACACCTTTTGAGGATCTGGTCTGATGCCTTCACTGCTCAGGATATCTCCAACGAATGTCAGTTCCTTCGCCCCAAGCTGGCATTTCTCTTTGTTCAGCTTCAGATTGGCTTTTCTGGTTGCTTCAAGAACATTTCTCAGTCTCATGTCATGTTCAGCTTTTGTGCTACCTCACACAATGATGTCATCCATTGACGTGTCGACTCCTTCCAGGTGTTCATAGATCATGTGTATTGTCTTGTGATACACCTCAGGTGCTGAAGCAATGCCAAACGGCAGTCGCCGGAATCTGTACCTGCCAAATGGGCTGTTGAACGTGCACAGTTTTGAACTTGCTTCGTCCAGCTTCAGTTGCCAAAATTCTGATGAAGCGTCTAGCTTGCTAAAGTACTTCGCTTTTACAAACTGTGACATTATCTCCTCTCTTGTAGGTAGTTTGAAATCTTCTCTCTTTATTGCTCTATTCAGATCTCTAGGATCCATGCAAACTCTGAGCTTTGCAGTCTTTTTCTCCACAATAACAAGAGAACTCACCCACTCTGTTGGCTCATCGATCTTTTCAATCACTTCCAGGTTTTCCATCCTGTCCAACTCGGCTTTCAGTGGCTTTTGTAGAGCAAATGGTACTTTGCGGCATGGATGAATGACTGGTGTTGCACTTTCATCGACTCTGATTGTGTGTTCTCCAGCAAGGCAACCAAGTCCCTGAAATAGGTCACCATATTCCTTCATCAACTCATTATAGTCCATGTCATCATCAGTTTCCACAACGAGCACTCTTTTCACTAGGTTCAGACTCTCACAGGCATGTAACCCTAGTATAGGCTGCACAGTCTTCGGCACCACAATGAATGTTAGCGTATGCTCCTTGTCTTTGTGTGTCACTTTAACCATGCATTTTCCTTTCACAGGTATTTCTGCACCTGAGTATCCACTCACTTTCACCTTCGTTGCATGCATTTTAGGTCTAGGTCTGATTTTCTTGAACTCTGCTTCTGATATTCACTTGAGCTCCAGTATCCAGCTTGACTTTCATGAGTGTGTCATTCACTTTGAGTGTCATTATCCAGTCCTTTTCACCTGTCTTATTGTCTGTCACTGCAGCTACATAGAGTTCCTCTGTGTCTTCTTCATCCACAGTATGGACTGCACTTTGTTTCAGGGTTTGAGCTTTGCAGCACCTAGCATAATGGTTATTTTTGTTACATGTATTGCATCTTTTCCCATATGCTGGACATTTTTTAGGAGGATGTTGCATTCCGCAGCGACCACAAGTCTTTTCTTTTCTGTCCCTGTTTGCTGGCGATTTCAATTGCAGTTTCATTTCAGCGGCAGCACTCTCCTTTTTGACTCTGTGTGTGTTCTTATTCACAGCATCCACTCTGCAGCTGTCACTAAGCAGTTCTTTAGCTTGTGCCCTCACCGTTTCAGCTGCTCTGCAGTGTTAATGCTTTTTCCAGGTCAAGATTTTCCTCTCTCACTTGCCTCGTCAAGTCCAATTGCTGATAGGTACAACGTGAAACGTTGCTTAAATCTTCTCCAATTTTCAGCCACATTTCCAGTCAACTGAAGAATCGGTGGTGGGTGTAAGCCGTCCATGCTTACGTCGCTAGGTCTCTTTTCTCTCCCTCGGCGAGTTAGCTACACTACATTCACTGCTAAGCTGATCCGTCGGTACTGCTATATTGTAGTCCGTTACCTTTCTTCAAGTCCATCTTCTGACACCATGTCTTGTTTCTTTATGTTGTTGTGGGTTCTTAAGAATGACACCATTACTTGAAGAGAAGGTATTTTATCGAACTGTGGTTCACATGTAAACAAAGCTTCGCCATCACAGTCTACTCTGAGGTAACTCCCCTTGCTCTCTAGCTCCCCCTACAGTCTAGGAGTATTAACAACATAAAACATGATACTAGGCAAATAAGGATTTGCTGTCATCATTACAAGAGTTAACTATCATTTTGGCAAACTTTAGTTAGGTAAAGGTCTGTCAAAAACCTAAATGAATTAGATGGTTTCATAGATGTTATTTCAGTTTTCAATTCATTAAAAATCTGCTAAGTCGTGTATTAAATATGAAGTTAATTAATATCAGTTTTATGTGCTTATCGGTGTGATTTCCTGAAAGCTAAAGAGTAAGCTAATGTTAGCTGCTAGCTTCCATCAAGTTTCTATTTTCTTGGAAAAGTAATTAGGGTTAGGGTTCTTGTTTATTTTGTTTTACTTTTCACACATCTTGGCATTGTTTTGGTTAAGGAAACCCAGTGGACTTAAATATTTCAGTGTAGTCTTAACCCCCCTCAAGTATGAATGTGTGTGAAGGTTAGCTGGAAAGTGCTTAGAAGCATAGAAGAAAATGCTTGTGTGAATAGTCGAAGGTGGTATGTTGTATAAAGCGCTTTGAGGGCTCCAGGAGAGCAGAAAAACACTATATAACAATCAGTCTAATTACCATTTAACTCAACAAGCATTTGTTTTTGTCTGCCAGATTTTAGCTGGTAATACTATTATATCCTTTTGTGGCTGCATTTTAGGAAAGCTACAATCTCTGATATCCAGTCCTGTGCAAACAGTCTTGATCTACTCCTCATTTCTTTATATATTACTCAGTCAAACATAAAACGGCAAGTAACACAGGTGAATCGGTGTTAGTGGACAAATAGCACAGGTAAAACCAAATCTTTGAGCACTTTGTTAATCACAAAAACACATAATTGTTCCCGTTTCTTTAGTTGATTCTGTAAAAAAGAAAAATGACAAAGGACACAGTGTGACAGGTATAAAATTTTAGTTTTTCTGTTAAAATGCTATTAGAATATCTTGGCATATCTCTGCATGTTGTGCAGTGTATCCTTAAAAATGTGAGGACTGTCAGGAGAAGAGATACAACAGTGAGTGTCTTATTAAAGCTGAAACGTATCATCAGATTTTGATCTACCATCTAAAAAGCATCTGGTTGGCAACAGCTTTGTTTTTTCAGCATGCCAATGATACACTGCCAATGCAGTAAAAGCAGGCCCGGATAGAAAAACATACAGTAGAACACTATCCATGATGGATTGACCTCCCAGAGCCCGGATCTCAATATTACTGAAGCAGGAATACAACAGAAAGACCCCAAAAAGATAGTCCTGACACAGAACAGAAGAAAAAGCAGCCAACATCTAAAGAAGAACTTTACAATGTCAGTAGTAATATACCTGTACTTTTTTTTAAAACTCTTTTTAAAGGATTGTATAGGTCTCAGAGTTCTGTTATTTAGACATAGATGATTTAATTTAACTACTTTGGGGGTATTTTAACTAGTTAGGAGCATTTTGCTTTTTCTTTAGGAGCAAATAGTTTTCAAACAGAGTGCCGCAAATAACAGGTATCCCTTTAGAAATAAACAGTGATACTTCTAAAAACCGTGTATTCCCACACAGCATTTAATTTAGCTAGTTTAGGAAGATTTCACTTTTCTAATAGTTTCACAGGCTAATAGTTTTTAAATAGAGCACCACAAACAACATGTATCCCTTTAGAAATAAACTGTGATACTTCTAAAAGTACATATTCACCTGTATCAACCCCAATGTGGCTTTAATGCAACTAGTCTTATAATTATCTACTAGTCTGCAACAGTTAGACTCGATGATTACACATAGATGATTTAACTACTTTAGGGGCATTTCACTTTTCTAAAAGTTTCACAGGCCAACAGTTTTAAATAGAGCACCACAAACAACATGTATTGTCATGTCCTCTGCCTCTAACGCCTTGCTAGAGTCGACATTCAGACTAAACTCCTCTTCAAAATGACCACGCAGACAAGAGGGTTTGACTTCACTCCCTTTACTTAGGCCAGTTGAAGTAGGGTAAAACTGAGAAACAACATGACATGAAATGCTCTTAGAAACCATAGATGAGGAGAAATACACAATAACAGTACAATGACTTGTTTAGCCGAAAGCGTTAGCTAATTCCCTCTTTACAAACTTTTCTATTAAGCAAACACTGCAATCACATTTCTTCAAGTAGATTGTTCATTAGTAAAGATGGAACAGAATAACATACCGACAATGCTCTTAAAGACCGTCTTAAGGGAGACAAATGCCACTACAGCAGCGGACGGGAGAACGGGAGAAGTCCTTGTCACTACCCGATCCGTACCGGAAACCCGATCGGTACCCCGCATGCGCGAAAGGTTTTTACTTCCGGTCGTAGCGTTTTACGATAGTTATGGGTCAGCGTATCTGTTAAGATGTTAAGAATAACAAGTATATCTTAAAATGTTTGCAATAATGAAGCATTTCAGTACGATGTAGACAAAAACGAAAAATAAAAAGAAAGTTACAGATCAGGACTCTCCGATCCTTACTGCGCATGTGTAAAGTCTGACCGTACAAATCGGGTCTACCCGATCCGTACCGCGCATGTGCAGATGTTTTCTTCTTCTTCTATTCGTTTAATGGCAGTTTACTCCCCAGTGTACGAGGATACCGCCACCTGCTGACCGAGCGAATAAACCCTATTATAAACTGAATTATCGTCATTACAAACGTGTGTTAAATCTGATTTAGCGATAGTCGAGTGTGTTTATGCTTGTCTGTGAGGAGAGGATTGTTGGAATAGTGATGATGATGTGCGCTATCACTGTCAATTGTCAGTAAACACTTAATCTGGCTGATGAATCTACACGTGAGATATTACAAAGTCTGCATTATTAACTCTGTAATTAGGCGCCATTCTTCTTATTTTACGGCGCTGTTGCTCAATCGGGGGACGCTCTCTGTTGAGGAGAAAAGCATGAATTTCTTTGTATACGGATTATCCATTGTTTAAATGTCCCGGGCAGTCGAAAAGGAGGCAGAGCTGTTGAGAAATGCTAGGAGCTAACTGGGCGCTAACCGTACCATTCAAATATATTGAATGTTGCAATGTTGGCAAAGAGAGGAAGTGACGTAAGATTTGCGCATGCCGATCGGGTTTCCGGTACGGATCGGGTAGTGACAGTCCTTTCCCCAAACAATAACATGCGCTTTCTGGTGAGGCACCAAGATGGCGGCTTGAACAGTCGTGTTTTTTCAGGAGCTCCGAAAGACCGCAAAATTTACTAAGTAACTTTATTCTCTTTCCACTCGAACTATAACTATGGATTCCCAAAAGGTTATTAAGAATGCAAAGCTGCAATTTGTGCCGTCAAACCCCATTGTTAAGACGTCGTCGCATGCTAAAGTCAGTGACCATGGCTATGCTAGCACTGAAGCTGCCAACGTGGGCTTAAACAAGCGAGAACGGGGAACAGACTCGGCGCCGCCAACTCCTTCAAAACAACCGCCAGAGGAGAAAAGAACAAAATCTTCAGAGAAGGAAGATGATATCTCCAATAAAACTATTTTTGAAGCCATTATGGGACTTGACAAAAAATTTGAAGCACAACTGGAGGATATCAAGGAACAAAACAAACAAAGTGCAGCTATGGTTGCCAGCTTGGCTAAGGCTGTAGAGTTTAATGCTGCAGAGATAGTTGATTGCAAACTGAAAGTTGTTAAACTGGCAAATGCGAATGAACAGCTGCTTAAAGAAAATGAAGACTTGAAAAGAAGAGTGAGAGAACAAGAGCGCTACCGAATGAGGTGGTGCCTAAAACTGAAAGGGGTGAAGGAAGACAAAGATGAAAACATTAGAGTGAAGGTTTTGCAAACGCTTCAGAAGATTGCCCCTGACTTGAACTTAGAAGAGGCCGTTGATATTGTCCACCGCTTAGGGAAACGAGTTGATGGCAGAAACAGAAACATCATTATTCTATTTACACAGAGGCGAATTAAAGAAGAATTGTGGAGGCGCACCAAAGACTCTTCAACCTGCAAGCAAGAAGGCATCAGCTTCGCGGAGATGTTGCCGCAGGAGGACATACAAGATCGACAGCGCCTATGGCCTCTGGTGGAGGAAGCAAGACGTGCGGGTAAACGGGCCTACTTTCGTGGTCCACATGCCTTCATTGATGGACGCAAAGTTGAGGAAAGACAGGAGAACTAAAAATGACAAAAACTGAAATAGTGGAAACTTGTTCGCGGTCTGAGGAGCTCAGCATTTAGTACTTTTTTTTTTCTTCTTTTTCTCACGTGGTGAGTGATATTCTGTCTATAGTTCATGTTGAATGTTAACATTTGTTTTGGTTCTTTAAATGTTAGGGGTTTAAGAGAATCTGTTAAAAGAAAAGCCTTATTTTTGTACTGCAAAGGTAAAAAATCAAACTGTATTTTTCTACAAGAGACTCATTCATCTGATAGTGATGTATCTTTTTGGTCAAACCAATGGGGTAGCAAAATCCTGTTTAGCCATGGCTCAATGAGGTCGGGGGGTGTAGCAATTTTATTCAATAACTTTCCCGGGGATCTTGTAATACAACGAACTGACTTGAATGGTCATTGGTTGATTGCTGTAATGAGAGTTGAAAGTTTGTTTTTCATTTTAGTCAACGTTTATGGATATAACAATGAAAGTCAGAATAAAATTATGTTAGAAGATATAACTTCAAATATTTTTGAACTTAAAGGTCGATACCCTACAGAATACATTTTAATGGGTGGTGATTGGAATATGACTCCTGATGAATGGACTGATAGATGGCCCTCAAGGACAGGTAGACCACAAAAAAATAACCTAATTATAGAATTTTTTGATTAATAACAACTTGACAGATATTTGGAGAGTAAGAAATCCAGAAATTAAGAGCTTTTCCTGGTTTAAACCAAATGGAGCTTGTAAATCTAGAATAGACTATTGGCTAGGAAGTGACATCATTCTTAGCCACACTGTAAAAGTTGCAATGTCAAATGCACCTCTATCTGATCATTGCTTTATTGAACTGTGCTTAGAATCGGAAATTAGACAATCAAATAAAAGAACTTATTGGAAGTTCAATGCCAAACTTTTACAAAATGAAGACTACTGCAACATAGTCAAAAAAATTATAAAAGATATTATGGCTGATCATCTAATTGTAGGATATATCAATAAATGGGAATTCATTAAATTCAAAATTAGAGAATTTAGTATTCAATTCAGTAAAAACACAAGTCAAAAGCAAAGAGAATATGAATGTAAATTATTCCAAGAAATTACTTATTGCTGTAGTAAAGATGATTTAAATACCCAAGAAAGGAGTAAACTTATGGAGTTGCAAACTAAATTAGATCAGCTCTACCTAAATAAAGCAGAAGGAGCTTTTGTGCGTTCACGGGCCAAGTGGATTGAGGAGGGGGAAAGAAATTCTTCATATTTTTTTAATTTAGAAAAGAGCAGACAGAAAAGAAATTTTATATCTTCTCTGTTAATTGATGGCATTGAATGTGACGACCCTAAAATTTTGGAGAATGAAACTTATACATTCTATTCCAATTTATACTCCTCACAGTTCTCCCAAGCAGATTGTGATGTCTTTTTTGATCAAATAGATAATCTGATCCCTAAAATTGATGAATCATTTAAGGAATTATGTGAATCTGACTTCAGAATTGAAGAGTTAGATGCATCTGTTAAGAAAATGGCACTTAATAAATCCCCTGGTCCAGATGGGCTTACAGTTAATTTCTTCCAATTTTTTTGGGAAGACTTACGGGAAATTTTATTCAAAGCTATACTGGCCAGTATTGAAAAGGGAGAATTGATGTCTAGCATGAAACAAGGATTAATTACATTAATTCCTAAACCAAACAAAGATAAACGACAATTGGATAACTTAAGGCCCATAACTTTATTAAATACAGATTATAAAATTTTCTCTAGCTCAGTTGCAACAAGGCTCAAACAAGGGGTTTCAAGTATAATTAGTGAGACACAATCAGGGTTTTTGAAAGACAGGAACATTCATAATAATATCAGATTGGTTTTAGACTTACTGGACTACAATGATCTGATTAGTGATGACAGTTTTATTCTTTTCTTGGACTTTTATAAAGCTTTCGATTCAGTAGAACATCCTTTTATTTTAGAAACACTAACTCGATTTGGATTTGGGGATAAATTTAGGAAGATAATAGATATACTGTATAATGATATAAATAGCTCTGTGTCATTAGGCTATGGCACTGGTAAAAGATTTAGCATCAAAAGAGGAATTAGGCAAGGGTGTGGAAGCTCTCCGTTGTTGTTCATAATGGTTGTGGAGATGCTCGCAATTCTAATTAAAAACAGCAGCGTTGCCGGAATTGAGATTATGGACAATTCTTTAATAATTAGTCAACTTGCGGATGACACTACTCTTTTCTTAAAAAATGAACATCAGATTCCCCTGGTAAAACAAATAATCACTACATTCTCAAAAGCTTCAGGCTTAAAGTTAAATTTAAATAAATGTGAATTATTGGCATTAAAGGAGTGTAATTCACAATTACTGTACGATATAAAGGTGAAGAAGGAGGTAAAATATTTGGGCATCACAATTTCAAAAGATCACAAAGTCTTAGAAAAAGTAAATATTTTAGATAATGTTGACAAATGTAAGACAATCCTAAATAAGTGGTTACAAAGAGACATCACAATTTTTGGAAGAATATTATTAACCAAAATGGATAGTTTATCTAGATTTATATATCCAGCTTACTCTATCAATATCGAATAAAGTTATTAAAACAATTAATAGCTTGAATTTTAATTTTATTTGGAGGAATAAGTGCCATTATATATCTAAAGATGATTTGGTTAAACCATACATTGAAGGCGGTGGAAACGCAATTGATTTTGACATAATGAATGGTGTTTTGAAACTTAAATGGTTAAAATCCTTCCTAAATAATCCACACTCCATTTGGTTTTTTATACCAAGTAAGGTCTTTAACACACTAGGGGGTATCGACTTTCTCCTAAAGTGTGACTTTGAAATTACTAAGCTACCTGCTAAACTCTCTGAATTCCATAAACAGGTCCTTCTTTATTGGAAAATGTTATTTAAACATAATTTCACTCCACATAATAGCCCAATTTGGAACAATAGATATATACTGATGAACAGAAAATCTATTTTTATTCAAGATTGGTTATCAAAAGGTGTTTGGGCAATTGCCCATTTTGTAGATGAGGAAGGACATGTTCTAGGACATCAAGATTTTTGCCAAAAGTTTAATATCCAATGTTCTAAAAGTAAATTTAATCGGGTTATAAAATCCATTCCATTGTCACTTAAAAACATAGTTGTAAATGATATAATATATTCTGACATCTCCCCCAAGTTAACCTTCCTGCCTTCTTGGGACCTTTTTGTGCCACTGCTATGTGTTAAATGGCTGCCATTTCCACTGTGTTCAGTGGAATATAACCAAACTTGCCACAGGATAGTTTTTACCTGTCAATGTTAATATTCCAGTGTGAATTCCTTAAATCAGCCTAAAATGGCTGAGCAGCAGAAATCCCCACACCCATCACCCTGGGGACCATTTTCTGCCCATTGACTTCCATTATAAACGTTATTTTTCAACCCCAAATTATCATCATATGATTTTATTTTTTCTTCTTTTCTTGGATGTCAATGAAGACTCAGGGCCTTGAAGTTTTCATTTTTAAATTGCAAAAAAAATGCAAAAAAATAATGGCAGGTCAAAATGTATGTTGGTGCCAATCTTTGGTCCATCTAAAGGCCTACTTATAATGACAATCACATATTACTTCAACTGTTTTTTTGTGGAAATATTTAGTTTCGTTTTTTGGTTTTTGGGGCTTATAACACAGGGCGCTCATGTAATAACACTGGGATTTGAAGGGTTAAAACAACGAAAATATAATTAAAACTTTACATGAATATTTCAGGGAGAAGTAGTTTTACAAGGTTGGCTAATTTAAAGTGGAATAAAATATGGATATATGGTCTTTTTATGGCGTGGCTGAGAATGGTCCCTAGGGTGATGGGTGTGAGTTTTTTAAAGGATGGCAGGAGGGTTAAGGCAATTATATATAGATGGTATTCGATTTTGTGATGTTAAATGCAACAATAAGTTTCTTAGATCTTCATTAAGGAGTCTTTATTCTCCAAATTTACTTAGACGTAATTACATAAAGATTTCCAAAGGGAAGAAATTGAAAAAATAAGAACTGATTATATCACCTTCCCTATCCCTCCTAAAGGGAAAGAAGTCCAATTTAAAATCTTGAATAAAATTTACCCGACAAATAGACTCCTTAGTGATAGATTCAAAATAGAAACGGGTAATTTTGTATTTTGTGAAACAGAAGAGGAGGATTTGGACCATCTATTCTTTTTGTGCAATTTTATACAAATATTTTGGTTGGATTTTCATACCTGGCTTTATTCCAGTGGGATTCAAATTACCCCATTTACCTTAAATATGATAATGTTTGGAGTGTTTTTGAAAGAAAAGAAAGCTAATTATGGTGTTAATGTGTTATTAATCTTGTGTAAGTATTTTATACATAAATGTCGCTTTTTTAAGATTAAACCAACACTGGCTCACTGGAAAAACGACCTAAACCTGTTGGTTAAATCTTTGACTTTAGTTAAAAAGAAAAAGGCTGCTTTTTTTGTTTCCTTTGTAGAAGATTTTGATTTAGTGAGTTAATAATCTGTTAATTTATGTGACCCCATCTTTATATTTTATTTTCACTATATATGAAAGTTGCTAATATGTAAGAAATGTTTATTCTCTGAATCTGTAATATATGGTGCATTTTGTTTGTATGTTTATATTACTAATAAAAGAAAAAAAAAAAAGGAAAAGTTTAAAAAAAAAACCAAAAAAAAAAACCATGCGCTTTCTGATGACATCATAGAACAGAGACGGATTTGAGCACGTTACACCAGGTCATGCCAAAAGGGGGCACTAAAGAGTAACTTTCTCAGGGAAAATCTATTTAAACAGAATACGGTTACATGGTGACAGAACATGTATTCTTTTAGAAATAAACTGTGATACTTCTAAAAAACACATATTTACACCTAACCACACCCTGTAACAGTTAGACAGAGGGGGTTTAGGCTCCCAACAGTCTGCAAAAAGGCATGAAGCAAACAAAAGAGGCTCCCTTATCAAGAGCATCCCAGCACCCATCCCAGATACTTCTAAAAAACACATATTTACACCTAACCACACCCTGTAACAGTTAGACAGGGGGGGTTTAGGCTCCCAACAGTCTGCAAAAGAAGTCATGACGCAACAAAAGAGGCTCCCTTATCAAGAGCATCCCAGCCCAAAGGTGTTTCTTCACAAACAGTTAATTCCATTATCTTATCTTATCATGTCAGAGGCCAACAGAAACCATGTCCAACAGAGTCTCCAAAGGCCTGCCACCTTTCTTCCTTACATCGTGCTCTTTTATCTCTACATCTCAGAGGTCAACTGAAAGTAGCCCCACCTATATAAAAACACCCCATCAGACACACAGTATTTTCCTCAGCACTTCACAATTGCCACAAGGTAGCGTTAGACACGAGTTATTTAAACAATTCTAAATGACAGTGTGATGGCCATAGTACTTTATGTGGGCCAAATGTGTTAAGGATAATGTTAATAATAATACTCAAGCAGAAGAAAATTAAAAGCTGTTGTTTTCGTGGCTCGAAAAATTAAAGAAAGTATGTTTAATAATTCAACAAGACCCGCACCTTCAACACATGTACATTCAAATTTTGGAACAGGTTCAACATTGCTGCTGTTCAATAGTTTTTATCCGTTCGAAAAAGTCATTTTACGGCTTTAATGTTTCCAGCTGATAAGGAGAATGAGTGCATTTCAAATGAGCGTCCAAAGGCTTTAAACTTCTGCTTTGTCTGTAACGACAGTATCAAACTACAGAGCATTTTTATTTTTTTATATAAATGTTGATGTTGTGCTATGGGATTGTATGTTTCAATTTTACTTATAATGTGCCAAATCACTACAACAGGCGGCTCAAGACGATGCCATCCAGAGTAAGGATCTTGTTAGCCACAGTGTTTCTAAGATGTTTACGCCCCGTTACAATAACCTCAGTTCTATCTGAACTTAGAAGCAGAAAATTAAAGCTCATTATGTGTCTAAGACATCCCGGCAGTTTAACCAATAAAAGTGGGTATCATATGCATAGCAGTGAAAATGTATGCTATGCTATGCCTTCTAAAGCACGTATAATGTAAACAAAACTGGTCTTTGCACAGAAGCCTGTGGAGCTTCATAATTAACCTCAGTGTGTGAAGAGGACTCTCCATTTAATAATAGCTGTAATAAAATGTTATGGCCAACGGTGTTAAACGCTGCACTTGGGTCTAGCAGGGAAGATTTCAACTTTTCAATATGAATGAAGGCTGAAAAGTCAAGTCAAGTCAAGTCAACTTTATTTGTCAATTCTGCCACATGTGCAGGACATACACAGAATAGAAATTGCGTTACTCTCAAACCCTAGTGATTAGAAAAATGCAAATAAAATAATTAAAAAGTAAAAATTTAAATAAATACAATACAATTTTACGTATAACAAAAAAAAGCTATGCAATATACAATATACAATATTCAAGTAAGAAGGCATAGTGGTGCAAAATAGGCAAATAGTGCAAATGGGGATTTAGTAGTGTACGGTAAGAGATAGTGTAACAACAAAGTCTTATGAGGTCCAATGCTTAAGCAGTCCAATGCTCCACAAAGTGACTGGAGCAGGCCAGTGAGTGCGTCAGAGAGTGAGTGTGTGTGTGTGTGTGACAGAGTTCAGTGAGACCGTGGTGGAGAAGAGGGGAGAGGGGGGCAGAATCGGGAGGGAGTTTAGCTTCCTGACAGCCTGATGGATGAAGCTGTCCTTCAGTCTGCTGGTCCTGGCCTGGAGACTCCGCAGTCTCCTCCCTGACGGCAGCAGCTTGAAGAAGCTTTGCATTGGGTGCGTGGGATCAGCCGCTATGCAAAGGGCTTTTTTAGTGAGACGGGTGCTGTAAATGTCCTGGAGGGAGGGGAGAGAGACACCAATGATCCTCTCTGCAGCTCTCACTATGCGTTGGAGGGTTCTATGGCAGGACGCATTGCAGGCTCCAAACCACACAGTGATGCAGCTCGACAGGATGCTCTCGATGGTGCCTCTGTAGAAAGTGTACATGATGGGGGCTGGAGCTCCTGCTCTTCTTAGTTTGCGGAGAAAGAAGAGACGCTGCTGTGATTTCTTGGCCAGTGCTGTGGTGTTGTACGTCCAGGAGAGATCCTCTGTGATGTGCACAGCCAAGAACTTGGTGCTGCTCACTCTCTCCACAGACGCTCCGTCAATGGTCAGAGGAGCATGTTGGGTGTGCATTCTCCTGAAGTCCACAACAATCTCCTTCGTCTTCTCCACATTCAGAGAGAGATTGTTGTCAGCACACCACGTGGCCAGGCGTCTCACCTCACTTCTGTAGTCGGTCTCATCCCTGTTGCTAATGAGACCCACCACCGTTGTGTCGTCCGCAAACTTGATGAAGAGGTTGGAGCTGTGTGATGGAGTGCAGTCATGGGTCAGCAGAGTGAAGAGGAGGGGGCTCAGCACACATCCCTGCGGGGCCCCCGTGTTTAAAATGATGGTGCTGGATGTATTACTGCCGACCCGTACTGCTTGAGGTCTTCCGGTGAGGAAATCCAACAGCCAGTTGCACAGTGAGGTGTTGAGCCCCAGCTGGACCAGTTTTTGAATGAGCTGTTGGGGGATTATAGTGTTGAATGCTGAACTGAAGTCTATGAACAGCATTCGAACATATGAATCTTTTTTGTCCAGGTGTGTGAGTGCTGAGTGGAGTGCAGTGGAGATGGCATCATCGGTTGAGCGATTGGGCCGATACGCAAACTGGAAGGGGTCCAGGGAGGGGGGCAGGACAGTCTTGATGTGCTGCATGACTAGTCGTTCGAAGCACTTCATCAGGATGGGAGTAAGTGCAACAGGACGGTAGTCATTAAAGCAGGAGGGAGATGACTTTTTTGGAACCGGAATGATTGTGGTGGCTTTAAAACATGTGGGGACGACAGCCTGGATGAGTGATATGTTGAAGATGTCTGTGAAGACGTCAGTGAGTTCCACTGCACAGTCTCTCAGTGCACGACCAGGAATGTTGTCAGGACCCGGAGCTTTACGTGCATTGATCCTGCTGAGGGATCTCCTCACGCTGTCCGGGGACAGAGTCATCACCTGGTCACCAGGAGGGGGTGGGGTCTTCTGTGCAGTGGTGCTGTTTCGGACTTCAAAGCGAGCAAAGAAAGTGTTCAGCTCGTTCAGCAGGGGGATAGTACTGTCACAAGTCTGTGGTGGGGGCTTGTAATCTGTGATGGTCTGAATGCCCCGCCACAGGCTCCGTGAGTCTCTGCTGTCTTTGAAGTGATGAGATATTTTCCTGGAGTACTGTCTCTTAGCCTCTCTGATGCCACGGGAAAGGTTGGCCCTAGCTGTCCTCAGGCTTGCCTCGTCTCCATCTCTGAAGGCAACATTCCGAGCTTTCAGCAGCCTGTAGATTAGATTAATGTCTGATGATCTTTTCTGTGCTTCTTCAAGTTTGTAACACCGAACATATGTCACGATCCTGGGTCTTAGGACCCAGTGTTTTGAGTTCTAGTTCATTTTGATGTTTATAGTATGTTTAGCTCATTAGGCCTCCTATGTTCATTTGCTTATTAGTTCCCCCTTGTGTTTCAACCCATGTTAAGTCTCCCCTGCCCTTCATGTCTCTCTGTGCCCCCTCTGTTCTGTTTATTGTGTATCTTTGCATGTTTGAGTTTCTTGTTTTCTGTCACCCTGCATTGTGCATTATGTTCTCATGGTTGGTCTTTTGTTACTCCCTCTAGTCTAGTCTCTTGTGCTCAAAGCTGAGTATTTCCCTCTGTGTATTTTGGTTCTTAGACCTCTGCCTTATGGTTTGTCTCTGTTTCTTAGTTGCTGTCTCCACTGTGTCTAGTTCGCGTCTCTGTGTGATACTTCCTGTTTTACTTTGAAGGTCCATGCCTCATGTGAGTGTTTCTAGTTTTACGTCTCTGTCTCATCCAGTCCTGATTTCTCCCAGCTGTGCCCTCCTGTGTCTCATTCCCTCGTTATCCCTCTGTGTATTTAAGCCCTGTGTTTCTCTTTGTCAGTGTCGTAGTCTCCATCATAGCTGTGTGATTTTTCCCTGTGGCTCTTTGTTCTTTAGTTTTCCCAGTTTAGTTTATTTTGTATTGTTTTTCGTGTCCCACTTCACGCCAGCAATAAAGCTGTGTTTTTTGAGTTTACCTTTTGTCTCTGTGAGTTTGCGTTTGGGTCCTCTCCTGCCTGCCACACAGCCGAAACATGACAACATATTAAAGGATGATGTAAGGTTCACAGGAAGAGTTTAATTAGACACACATTTACTATTTTCTTTATACTCTTTCTTTCTTGACATGTTTAATGTGATTACTATCAGAGGAGAAAATGACCCTTGTGTAGTTTAAAAACTTTTTATTTAATCAAACTGTAATGTTGTTGAACTCTGACGGACGTGTCTTTTAATCTTGTCAACAGTCCTTAATCACCTAAATCTGCCATTTATCATCTTGTAAAATGTTCCCTCTGCTTCTGTTGCACATCTCCCCGGACACTCTCTGCTTCACCTGTCCTGTGCAGGTGGTCCAACCCCTGCCTGCCTCCTTAAACTGGGGTGTTTAAATCTCTTTACCTCTGTTGTGAACTTCACACAAAGTTTGTGGTAACAAAATCAAACTGACGAGGATCTCGTTTGAAAAAACACACAGTCACGAGACAAAATAAAAACAGACTGCTCAAAGCAAAAGCAGAGCCCTCACAGCTGGTAGTACAAAAACACAGTGACAACATGCGTATTAGATACCCTCAGTGCCAAAAGCATAAATATGAAAAAGGTGGGATCACCAAGAATATCCTAAAAACGGCGTTGAGGTGGGTGTTACAGTGAAAAAAACAAAAAGCAGCCAAATTTTCATCTGAAAATGTTGAATTTTAGTAAAAACAATGCTCTGTAGTTTGATACCGTCGTTACAGACAAAGCAGATGTTTAAAGCCTTTGGACGCTCATTTGAAATGCACTCATTCTCCTTATCAGCTGGAAACATTAAAGCCGTAAAATGACTTTTTCGAACGGATTAAAACTATTGAACAGCAGCAATGTTGAGCCTGTTCCAAAATTTGAATGTACATGTGTTGAAGGTGCGGGTCTTGTTGAATTATTAAACATACTTTCTTTAATTTTTCGAGCCACAAAAACAACTTTTAATTTTCTTCTGCTTGAGTCTCGGCCTCGGGTAGCTCTACTTATCATTGCTCAGTCAGTTGTCTGTTTGTGCTACTTTTTCAAGGAGCAGTGGATTATTGGTTAAGGGTGACTTTATGTGTTTAAGTGGAAGTACTTTGGAAAGTTTTACCTTACATACATAGATCTGCCAGTACAGCTTCTGAGGTAATTGTTTACAAAATGTTATAATCTATCCACAAGTTCTTTGCAATTTTACATTGATAAACATTATCCCTAACACATTTGGCCCACATAAAGTACTATGGCCATCACACTGTCATTTAGAATTGTTTAAATAACTCGTGTCTTAAGTCCTTCCATCAAACAGAAAATAAAAAAAGTCGCATGGTTCACTTTTATATCACAAAATGTTAGAAATATAAGTCGCTCATAACAAACTGAAAGGCTGGGAGTTTAAAATGCAAACCGATGGAAGCAGAAGTAGAAGACTGTAATGTCACAGAGCACACGGTGTCTATTAATGTGTAGACATGTATAAATAAGAGCTTAATAAAGATGCTTAATTTCTTAAGAAATAAACAGGTGGAGTGATCTTTATCAAAAGTGGAAGTTGCATCTGTGGCTAAACCCCTGTACCCAACAACTTTAAAAATCTGCTGTGTGTGAGGCTGTGTAAGTAAAGCTTGCCCTTCACACCCGCGTGTAACAAACCATTTGTTGGGGGTTGTGGATTTGTCACCTCAGCATTGTGAAAGTGGGGAAACATGTTTCTGGCTGTGCATAAGATTTCTGCTTACAACTTAGAATCTCAGTTCTAAATGAAATTCTGATGTTTTTTTAAGTATGGCTAATGTATTATTTGACTTCTAAGGCACACACACACACACACACACACACACGAACAACACAGAGAAGAAGAAGAGGGGGTCGTTTTACTACGCATCATAAAAACGCAATCATTCATCTTCCAACTGTATCTTTCTGTTCTGGCTTTAGAATCATTGGTTGTTTACTGAGCCGTACTTTGGGAGTCGTACTGTTGTGATACTGGGGAGAAAAGGGTAAGGTTTGAGAGACTAAACCCTTACACACATAACTTGAAAAACCTAAAGAGTGTGTGAGACTGCTAGCTGTGTTGTTCAGCAATAAACTCATCTACAAATGTGTTAGTAAAGAGTGACGTGTACTTCTGCCCCATTAAGCAACGGTTTAACAAATTTCACTGCAAACTATAAAAGGAATCTGGATTTAAATAGAACATAGTAGTGCAGGAAACACTAGTACGGTATGTGTCTATGGAACAAATCTCCTTCAGCGTTCAAATGACCAAAGTGAGGCCTACAGGCGTTTCTCTCAGTTGGTTGTGTTCAGGGAAAAAGCAGCTAAATACACTGAGACTGCTCCACATTGTTAGTGAGTTAACTCTGGATATCTGTAGGTTTTGTCAAACTTGGAGTGAACAAAAGCAGAAAAACAGTAAAAGATGCAGACGGTGAAAGTCTGGTTTATTTCATGAACACAATGAAACATTTTACAGTCCACAGAGCAAAGTAGCATACATGATAAATAGATACACATAACACGGACAGTGAGAAGTAAAACTCGTCGTCTTACCACATGTTATATTCTGTAAACTTAAAATAAACCACAGAAATTAGAGTTAAGTGTTTTAAAGGGTGCTGGAAAGGAGAGTTTGTCCGCTAGTCGAACCTCGGATACAGGAGGAACAATGCGGTTTTCGTCCTGGTCGCGGAACACTGGACCAGCTCTTTATCCTCTCCAGGATACTTGAGGGTGCATGGGAGTTTGCCCAACCAGTCTACATGTGTTTTGCGGACTTGGAGAAGGCATTCGACCGTGTCCCTCGGGGTGTCCTGTGGGAGGTGTTGCGGGAATATGGGGTGTCTGGCCCATTGCTACGGGCCATTCGATCCCTATACAACCGTTGCAAGAGCTTGGTTCGCATTGCCGGCAATAAGTCGGACTCGTTCCTGGTGGGTGATGGGCTCCGCCAGGGCTGCCCTTTGTCTCCGGTTCTGTTCATAATTTTTATGGACAGGATTTCTAGGCGCAGCCAAGTGGCGGAGGGCTTTCGCTTCGGTGGCCTCAGAATCTCATCTCTGATTTTTGCGGATGATGTGGTTCTGTTGGCTTCATCGGGTGAGGGCCTCCAGCTCGCACTGGAACGGTTCGCAGCCGAGTGTGAAGCAGCGGGAATGAGGATCAGCACCTCCAAATCTGAGGCCATGATTCTCAGCCGGAAAAGGGTGGAGTGCCCACTCCGGGTCGGGGATGAGTTCCTGCCCCAAGTGGAGGAGTTCAAGTATCTCGGGGTCCTTGTTCGCGAGTGATGGGAGAAAGGAGCCGGAGATCGACAGACGGATTGGGGCTGCAGCTGCAGTAATGCGGACGCTGCACCGGTCTGTCGTGGTGAAGAGGGAGTTGAGTGTAAAAGCGAAGCTCTCAATTTACCGGTCGATCTACGTCCCTACCCTCACCTATGGCCACGAGCTGTGGGTAGTGACCGAAAGAACGAGATCGCGGATACAAGCGGCAGAAATGAGCTTCCTCCGGGAGGGGCTCAGAGTAGAGCAGCTGCTGCTCCACATCGAAAGGAGCCAGCTGAGGTGGTTCGGGCATCTGACAAGGATGCCTCCTGGGCGCCTCCTGGGCGCCTCCTGGGTGAGGTGTTCCAGGCATGTCCCACCGGGAGGAGGCCCCGGGGCAGACCCAGGACACGCTGGAGAGATTATATCTCTCGGCTGGCCTGGGAACGCCTTGGTGTTCCCCCGGGTAAGCTAGAGGACATGGCTGGGGAGAGGGAGGTCTGGGCCTCTTTGCTTAGGCTGCTGCCCCCGCGACCTGGCCTCGGATAAAGCGGATGAAGATGGATGGATGGATGTTTTAAAGTCATTATTAATATGAACAGTCACATAAAATTCATTCCAGTTTTTTTGCCTTTGCTTCAGTTAAGATGTTTCTTTAAATCTACAACAGCTTCCTTTTCAAAAAAGTTTACTGACATAGTAAGGAAGTAGCTAGGGACCTCAGTAAGTATGAGCAACAATAGCTTAGGGACAGTTTCTACAATAAAGAGGATTTCATCATCTGCTGTTCGTCAAAAAGTGCCGTATTAAAAACAATTCAGCAGACCCTCAGAGTGCGGATACAAACTGTTTTCAGCTGTAGAGGTAGAGGTACGCTTCATGTACTTATCAACATACAGTTTAGCGGAGTGGATTAGAGTGCATTGGTGCTTGGGCCTCTTTTATTTAGCACGGTTATACCATTGTGAATTTAGCTATACAAATATGCTCAAGAGTCTATCATATGTTTGACATGCAACTAAAAATTCGAAAATATATATTTTTTAAATCAGTAACTTTGCAAATTTAGAGGAATTGTTTTCGGACAACATATGTGTCACATTTTAAACAGGGTTTGAATAATCAGCACTGACATACAGACATTTATGCCCTGGGTATAACAGACATGCTTACCTTGTGAAAGGCCCTCGGAGTTCTTGGAGCAGAGAGACACTCTGTATTGTTGCTTTTCTCTATTGTATAAGCAGCGCCCGACTGTCAGAAACGCTCTGTGCGGGTAGCAAAGTCGGCTCCAATGCACATTCAGGTGAAAAAATAAAAAGTTAAAACGCTATACCTTGCAGCAGTTGTGAAGTGCTGAGGAAAATACTGTGTGTCTGATGGGGTGTTTTTATATAGGTGGACTTGGTTTCAGTTGGGCTCTGAGATGCAGATATAAAGAGCAGGTTGTAAAGAGAAAGGTGGAAAGCCTTTGGAGACTCTGTTGGACATGGTTTCTGTTGGCCTCTGACATGATAAGATAGCTATAGGTATATTACTACTGAGGTTCCTTGCTTGAGAACTTACATTTATGGATGTGGTATTTGGCGAGGAGTAAAATCAGATTAATGAGGTAAAAAGCATTCGAGTCTTTTCGACTAAAGTCAGTGTAACCAAATAACACATTTTGGTAAAAAAGCACAACATTTGATAAGATATTCTTAGAGATGAAACTAGCGATATCTTTCCACAAATTCACACCTTTACAAGAGGAGAAACAAACCTAACCTAAAGGAGCCTCTCAGGACAGGGCGGGACAAGAACAGGAGTGGGGAGGCAGTGGTATTTCTAAACAACATGGACAGACCAGACGGTATGGCATCAAAAACAATACAAAACTCCCTTGGGGATACTGGGATGTTATATCTGGATAGGAACTGTATAATAAGCCCGCGGTATTGAATAGTTGACTCACCAGAAGAATACCATTATTAAACCAGTTTTCAAAGATCAGCGACTTATTCTTGTAATTAGTGTTACAGTTGTTCCAAATATAAAACCTTTGTGAAGAAAAGTTATGTTTATAGATTAAGGACTATGCCAAAAGAGCTTGTTGATGAAAGTTTGAGAGTTAATTGGGATTTTCTGAATATTGTACTTGCAGAGTAGCTGAGATGTTTTTTAATCCAATTTATTTTGAAAGTGTAATTTAGGGAGCTGAAATCTATAAAATCTAAGCCACCATTGTTATAATCGTTCATAACTACGGATTTGCAAATGTAGTGAACTTTGTTTTTCCACAGAAAAATAAATAATATTTTATCAACAGATTTGCATGTAGAATTATTGACATGTAAAGATTGAGCAGCATAGGTCAGACGAGACAAACCCTCGGCTTTGGTGAGCAGTGTTCTACCCTAATCCAGAACACGAGCCTTCAAAGTAAAGCAGGAAACACACAGACTGATTTACAACACAACACGGGGACATGAACAGAGCACCAAGGACAGACACAGGTAGGGCTGAATATACACCAAACTTCAGGTTCAACCCTAAACTAGTACAAAATCAGAATAAACACAAGGCACAAAAATGAACTTCAAGGAAACACAAAACGCTGGGTCAAAATGACCCAGGACCATGACAAGAGGAGGTTTTGGAGCTCTGCAGAAACTGTAGGGAGTCCTGAGGTTTCTACCCTCTGAAATGTCAGTGTGCATCTCAGATGTGTTGTTGTCATCAGGGATGATGTGACGTACCAGCCAAACCATCACCGCACCCAGCTGCAAAACTGTGACACAATCTGCTGTGGTGGCATTAAAGTCCTGCCAGTTTACAGCGGCTGATTTGGTCCCTAAAATCCAGAAAGTAATTACTTTCTGGATTCATGGTAAGGAATTCATGTGGACACTAAGCGTGTGGGCAGGCAAGGACATTTAAACAGTGAGGCTGACAACCTACCATTTCTTCTTGTCTGGCTTAATGTCTTCTTCAAAGTCCTCTACAGAGAGACCAAACAAATTGAATTTAACAGGTAAAGGAGACTTTACTCATCCAGATATTTACGCACACCCACAGCACGTGGTGTGGTAAAGGTCGGCCAAGATTTTGACCACATGTCAGAAACTGGTTCAAAATTGGACTAAACTCACTTGAACTCTGACTTTGTCTGCACTTAGAACTATCACAAGGCATTAAAACAAAACATCGGGCATTGATGACATCACAGGAATCTAACATTCTAATCTATGCAAACTGTCTCCAAGGCTACATAATATCAAATTAAATCATAGCAAAGGAGTAAAAAGCAGGATCAGTCTTAGGGTGTATGTTACATGTTTGCCAGTTTGGATGAGTGAGTGCAATACTCCATCGGCCTGTGTTGTAGCAACCTGTTGAACCTGCTGAGAAACTTTTCTTTGTCCACTCTGCCCCAAACTTCACATGCTCCATAAAAGTCGAGGCCTAGAGACCTCTGCATAGTTATTGCAATTAGCATTAGGTTATCAGTATCATCTGATATATGTGACATTTACAGTACAGTACTCACACATGACGTAGGAGGGAATAAATATGAACTTTTTGACATAAATTTGATCATATGAAATTGGATTTTTTTTAAATGTGAAACTTTTTCCTTCCGTCATACTTCAGAAATATAATATATTAAGTTTTGAACATTTTAAAACATTTAAGTTTGCTCGTTGTATTTGTAAGATCCTACATGGACGTGCTCCACAATCATTGGTCAGTCATGTTAAAATCCATTATCAGTGGAAAACAAACCTGATCCTCTACTAGAGGCGATTGTGCAATACCTTTTAGACATAACAATCAGGAAACAGTTATTATCAGTTAAAGGTAGTGAGATTTGGAGTGATACATGACACATGACGGAATAAGACTCGCAGACTTAGCATGACGAACCGACGAGGAACACGTACACTGTGAATACATACAGAGGGAAAAGGGGACTGGGGATGAGACATGGACATAACTAAGCACAAACAGAGCATGATGGCTGGGGGGGAAAACACACGTGACAGAAGGGATGGGTCACAAGGGCGAAACATGTAAACGAGAGGAGGAGACGGGAGAAAAAGACATTACTGAAATACATGAAGGGCCAGGGCTGGGGCAGCCAACCAGGCACAGACAAAGAGCCACAATTTTTACTGTGTCACCGCAAAGAGCCACATCATACACCTGGGCACACATGAATTTTTCTCACAAAGTTGATAGAGAGTTTGGGTCATAACTCAAAGACACAATGATGCAGTCAAATCATTTGGAATTAAATATCTCTGTCAGTGCGCCCCAGGGTGGCTGTGGCTACAATGTAGCTGCCATCACCAGTGTGTGAATGGGTGGATGACTGGATGTGTAAGGCGCTTTGGGGTCCTTAGGGACTAGTAAAGCGCTATACAAATACAGGCCATTTACATCTGTAAATTACAAGATTTAGAGGGTTCTGACATCACATCCAGTCTCTCTGCTGTAATGTTGTGTTTTTCTCCATAATTTTAATTATAAGCTAGATACATTGCTGCTAACAGCAACAGGGATGAGTCAGTGAGTCAGTTGGGCTTGTGAATCATGATTCATGAGTCAGTAAAGTGATTCTCGAGTACTGAACGATTCGTTCATGATTCGCACTTCACTACTCACAACTATGGCTGAGCGCAATTGGGGTCATGTGCGGACTTATTTTACGTCCACAAACAGCTGAGACGTCGTTTGCGATACATGTGGCAAAAAAAGTGCTCCAAGAGTGAGGTCTTGTGGCCATACTAGGGAGACAATCAAAAGGGCTGTTGGGGGGGGTAAATACATTTTACAGGGTTTATTTATCGGATAAAATACGTTAAATGTCACCGCCAGCATCTCCATGCTGGGGAAATCGGTTTTGCAGCTGTTTGAGCTAAGATTTTCGAGTTATTCACAAAATGAAAACCTGTACTTTGTGTCAGCGAGACCTCCATTCAAATTCAATTCAATTCAATTTTATTTATATAGCGCCAAAACACAACAAAAGTTGCCTCAAGGCGCTTCATGATACAGAGAAAAACCCAACAATCATATGACCCCCTATGAGCAAGCACTTTGGCGACAGTGGGAAGGAAAAACTCCCTTTTAACAGGAAGAAACCTCCGGCAGAACCAGGCTCACATGAAATTAGAGACCACACAAATCCAGTCGTATTAAAGTTAAAGTCAAATTTATTTGTATAGCACATTTAAAACAACTGTTGAACAACATTTAAGATAATCAAAAAAGATTTTTATCTCTATAAATACACGACAAAAAAATAAGAAAAAGAAGCATGAAATGAGAAGATTTGAGTAAGAAACAAGACAAAAGTAGTACAAAATCATTCTGATTTAAAAACCAAGGAATAAAAGTGGGTTTTCAGATGCGTTTTGAAAGTGTCTAATGTTGAGGAGGCCCTGACATGAAGGGGCACTTTGTTACACAATTTAGGAGCAGTCACAGCAAAGGCCCGGTCACCTCTGTGCTTTAATCTGGACCTCAGGACAGCCAGGAGCATTTGAACTGCAGGGCTCAGTGATCTTGCAGGAGTGTACCAATTTAAAAGATCATAAAGTTATGAGGGTGCTAACACGTGCAACGCCTTAAAAACGAATAATAAAATCTTAAAATCAATTCAAAAACTAACTGGCAGCCAGTGTAAGGATGCTAGTATGTGAGATATGTCGTGCCAGTTAGTAACCATGCTGCAGCTTTTTGGACCAGCTGCAGGCAGCTAACTGATGACAGACTGACACCTGAGTAAAGACTATTACAAAAGTTGAGGTGAGATGAAATGAAAGCATGGATAGCTCTCTCAGAGTCTCTAAAACAGAGGAATTGCTTCACTTTTGCAAGTAGCCAGAGGTGAAGGAAACAGGTCTTGATTACAGCATTAATCTGTTTATCAAAGGTTAGATTACTGTCTGTGATGGACGAGAGGAGTCACAGGAATTATCAGAAAAATAGGGTTTCCATTTATTTAACCAAAAAATTATATTTACAAAAGTAATAAATGTTGAGCTCATAAAAGAGGTCAAAGAAACAAAACTAAACTCAGGCAAAGAACTGCAAACTTACCAAATGACTGCCCAAACAAACATAACTGACCTAAACAGGAAATGACACACACGGATATATATAATGGCTGATCAGGAACTAGAGTGTGTTATTGTGTTCAAATGAAAAAATGAAAATACACAAGAGTACTTATTAAACAGATAGAGACCAGAAACACAAACCCTATGAAAAAGGCAACACATGGCTCCAGCACTCATTCAACAGAAAACTACCAAAGTATTTATGTGTTCAGCCTGCAGGTCAAACAGGGATGTAAAAAAGGCATACAGAGCCTAATGCAATCAAAACAGGAAATTCAAAAACAACAAAACAAAAGCGCTCATCCTTTGGCTTCTCAGCAGTGGCCGATAACTGATAATGGCATTTCAGTGAGAAGGCAAACCACAATGCATATATATATATCTATGAAAAACAAGACAAAACACTAATGTGTAGTTGAAAGTCCCTTCTGGCTTGCTTTGAATGAAACATGAGGCCATGCCATGTGGTATGATTACAGCATATCATCATCTTCTCCTCCTCCGTACATGTTGGCCAGTTTCTTGAAGCGAGGGCCCCACTCACTGAGGCAGTCATAGTTCTGGTCTCCACTACTTGAAGAGTTCAAAGAGGAGAGACTTCCTGCATCAGAACCACCTCCCTCATGGTCAAATACCATCTGGGAGTCATAAGGGGGTGCTGTTGGGTCGTTGTCTGCAGCCTTCAGGTTCTGAGGGAGGAGCAAAGATAACTTTTCTAGAAATTTTACACAACTTGTTTTGGTTACCTTACATAGCCTGGATAAAGATAACAGAATAATGAATGTGGAAGTTATTAAAGCCCAGACATGACGTACAATTGACGTACACATCTATCCACATCCATGCCTCTATCGTCTGCTAGCAGAGAAGTCCAGACTTCCCTCATCAGCCACCATCTCCAGCTCATGCCCAGGGCGTCCTCCTGGTAGGAGATGCCTTAAACACCTCGCCAGGGGGAAACCTAGTTTTATTCACCCAATAACAAAAACATTCATACAAACCTTATCTGTACTAAAGTGCCTTGTCTAGCATTCACACACTCACAGTGGATACATCAGGGTCCAGTGTCTTTCACAAGGATCCTTTGAAAATGAGGACTGGAGCCAGGAAGCCAGCCATGATTATGACTTTTAGACAACCCCTTCTACCTCCTGAGCCACAGTTCCCCTAAGAAAACCTTCATTTGAAAAGAACTGCCCACAAGGCACAAAATGCTTTCTCCAAGTGTGACAAAGCACATGTAAGCTGTTTAGGCATTCTGGAATACTCTAGAGCATAAAGAGCTGGTACAGCATTTCATGATCAGAACAAAAACAGTAGTACTCAAGAAACTTGGAATTATCAAGTTAATCCTACAATATTAGAAAGAAACCCCAATAATCAGATGACCTGTGAACAAGCCTCTGGTGACAGTGGGAAGGTGAAACAGGACCCGTCCCTGCTTGCCATGTTGCCAACGGAAATTCCAGACTAGAGTAGAGTCTAGCTGTTTTCCAGGACACTGGTTCCAAGTTGTGAACCAGATTAAACTTTTAAATTCATGCACTTGCTCCTTTCTTACCACGCAACCAACTCCATCATGTCCTCAGAGCCAGTCTTAACAGCCAGGGATCAGACTGCCAGGGCCTGCACACATAACAGCCATCCAACACACAATGCACCTTAACCCCTATGGTACCTCCCGTGGGTGGTGAGCCCACTTAAGTGAAATCTTGTAACCATGCTTGAGTAAGTTTCAAGGTACTTTAGAATCTCACTCACATCTTCAATGAAGTTGTTCATGTCTTCTGGGTTGGTGGGCCGAGGTCGGTACTGAGGAGCAGGCATGAAGTTTGGCACCACGTTACTTCTTAACACCTCAGGCCGGTTGTCCAGACCACGGTGGAGAACACTCAAGTCATAGTCCTGATAGAAAGTGATTTAATGATGCATTATTATATGGAATATTTTATGCTGTACTTCTGCAATCCACACTCTTCATCCACTCACTGCTTTAGGCCTGTTGTGTACTCATACTTTTCTATCACTAAAAGGCCTGGGTCAAATCACTGAAATAATACAGCAAATTTAATCAGCCTTTTAAAACTCTCCGTTTTTCTTTTTGGCATTTCACCCAACTCCCCTCCTTTTTCATCCAGGCTTGGGAACGGCAATGGCAGAATTCTCCAGTACTCCAATAAACACAGTGACATATTTTCCAAGGTTTTCTGCTCCTGCGTGTGCAGCTTTGATTACTTTGTACTTGTGTAAATGTGTAATCGCGTAAATGTGTCCATTTACCTGATCATCCTCTCCACCTCCTTCTTCATCATAGTAATAGATGTTGTCCCTGACACTATCATCTAGCAGCAGTGGCTTCTTTTTGTCCTTTTTCCTCTGTTTTGCAAACAGCAGCATTAGCAGCACCAGTGCTGAACACAGAGTGTAAAGTTTAGCACACAGTAATCAACCAAAACCTACTTAGCTGGGAAAGGAAAGAAATGCTCTGACCTGAGACTACAGATGTGTGACTCACCGAGCAGCAGGATGGCTCCAAGTATTCCGAGGATAAGGGGCAGGTTGCTGCCACCTATAGCACGGTCTGTGCATGTCGCCTCTGCTCCCTTGCCCTTGCAGTGGCAAACTTCAGCTTTGATGATGCTGTCCTGCTCCAGGCCATGCTTGTCTGCCACTCTTAGTATAACACTGTAATCTCCACTGGGCAGCTCAGTGCCTAAATTTAAGATGACCCCTGTTCCTGAAATAAACAAGACAGCAGAAATGTAGCTTTATAGTTCTGTGTTGATGGATTTGTTTTGTTACATATTTTTGAAAATGAGACATCTGAATAAAGCCAATCATCCTTCTTTTAAGTATGTTGTGTTAGGGTTTCTTTTCTGGCAGTACTCACTCTCCTCACACAAGCACCAATCACTCTAATCTCAGTGATGAAAACTGAATCATGTATGAGCTAAACTTTAGCCTTTGGAAGGAAGCAGCCCTGATGTTCACAACAGGAAATATTTTTGTTATCGCAAAAGAACACAGCTGATAAAATATCAGTGAAATTTATGTACCAAAATATTTCAAATTCTGGCCATCTTATTGGACAGCATAAGTTTGTACTTGTCACATGTTAGCAGTGTACATACTGGTGTCGTTCATCCTAGCGGTCCAGTTGGTCTTTGACATGCCCTGTAAAGACACCGAGTAGGGAGGTCCAAATTCTGGTCCGTCTTTATCTGTTACTGAGAGCAGCTGAGGAGCTGGATCCTTGTTGCACACCTGAGGAAACAAAGTCACAGTGAAGCTTTTCTTCATGCTGATGACCATCCTGTAGTTGGAAATCTTACAAACACACCCATCCTGCACCACAATTAGACAAGTTCAACACAAAACGATTCTTGAGCTATTGGAAATAAGACACACCGTGATTTCACGCTCTTCAATAAACGGAGCATTGTCATTGACATCTTCCAGCTGAATGATCAGGGTACCAGTTCCTGTAGCCGGGACAGCATCTGGTCACAGAACAAACACATCAGGAGACCAAAATGTATTTAAATAAAATCTGTATTATTGCTCAAAAACTTTGCTCTGGACTGATTCTTATAACTAACATTTGGCTGTTAAACAAATAAAGGCAGAGCAATTAAGGGCTACAGTGTTATTAGCTATGAGCATCCAAGGGACATCAGTTTGTACTGGAATTTTGTTTAAGGAGAAGAAAAAAACTTCAGGGCAATAACACACTTTCATATCACTATTATTTTGCTACTGGGAACTTCAGACCAGCTATTGCAGCTTTTACACTGATTTCAGATGTGATATCCAATTTAAGCTTGAGCCTCTGTTTTTTTTAAGATACACATCGTTTTAATACTTGTGAAGATCAAAATAGTATAATCAACAGAAAGTATTGATTTCTAATAATTTCTCATGAAAACTGTTTTAATGTCTTTATTATGAAAGCGAATTAGATGACAATACCGCAGATGTGTTAAAATATATTTCTTTCAATTCAGCTCAAAATAAAATGAGGTCAGTCAGCTGAAACCTGTCTGAGGCACCTTTTTTGTGCTTGTACTGCACATCTCTCTTTTTGTGAGAACCAACAGTATTCACCCATCATACTCAATTTTCCCTGATATTGGTTGCATGAATGCTTCACAAACTGATCGTTTAGTTGGCCTCAGTTTCCTTTTGAGCTCAATGTCAAGTATGAGTTCACAGATTTCAGGACAAACCTAATTTTAGCTTCACTTTTTTTTCACTTTATTTCTAAAGACAGAACATATTTCTTGAAACAAAACGTATTTCCTAAATGCTGAAACGCGCTGCTGTTTCTGTCCAGTCATCTTCGTTGTTCAGTACTTGGAACATCATACTGTAAACCAGGATGTGTTAGACAAAAACAGTTTTCAGATTCTTATTCAGCAAGTGAAAGTTCCTGAAGTAAAGGTGAAGGAATCCCAGAAGCAAAACTCTTGTTGACCAGTGTAATTATTCAGACACTTGTAATTTAATAAAATCATATCAGTGGTCATTGTGTATGGGAGTCAAATGATGATAATAGTGTGCAGCAGTCTTAACTCCCACCTACCATCATCACATGCACCAATGTTTGCGATGTATCTGCTGTTTGTGACAAAAGGAGCTTCTCTGTCCATGAATCTTCTCACTTTAATAAGACCTGTGTCCTTGTCCACATTCAGCCAGCCTGCAGGGTCATTAATCATTTTGTACCTGCACAAGACAGTCACAGAAAAGATGGCAATACTGTGCAGGCGGGGTGATTGCAATTAGCATGTTTCACAATGTGGCGCAATGTGTTATTTGATTTTTGACATAGACTTACTTTTTCCTTAGGCTAAATACACAGTGACAGGTTAGGCGCAGAATGCCATTTATTCAGTATTCAGTATTATTTATATTGTGATAAATCACAACAACAGTCAATTCAATTTGCAAATCTCATGAAACACATTAACTGTCACAGGGTTCCTGTATCCTACCAGTGCTACCCCTGAGCTCATTAGTAGACACACCTATTAATCAGGATTTTACAGCTGAAGGGTAAAAAAAATGCTTTTCTTCAGAAAAAGAAATAAAAAACAGAGAAAAAAATAGAAATAATAATAATATTAATAATGGCTTTTAAGACCTTACTGATAACGATAATCCAAAGTAGTATTAGGAGTCATTAAAAGTCATGAGGGAGGTGTGGTCTGTGGCTCTGCTGCAGAGGGGGTTTGGTTCAGCAGGCCCAAGGGACAGTACAAGAGAGGCTGGCAGGGCAGCTGAAAGCAATTCAGTTATTTCAGGGGCATCAGGACCAGAAGGAAGATAAACGTCACGGGGCCTCAGCAGCAGACCTTGAGCTTATTTAAGATGCTGAAGGCAGGAATCTGATTTACCAAAAAAATTTTTGGAGGCCGGAAAAAACAAAGGCAAAAGCGCACTGAGATAAACTAACTAAAAATCTAAACTGGGAATAAACTATGATTAACTGTGACTTTAGAGCATAAACATGAATCTGAAACGGTGCATGTGGAAAAGAAAAACATGAACATGCACCTGAGCAGAAAGCATGGAAACAACCATCCAGTCACTTGGATGAGTGACCAAACATTTCTCCCACAAAACGCTACGTCCAGATGAACAGAATCAACTTTTTGGAGATTTACTTTCCTGGATGATTGCGAGTGCATCAAGACGTTTTCACTAGCAGCAATGCAAATGTTGTTCATGTGACCTAATTATCTCACATTAGGCCTGAGAAAATGAACTCTGGCTTTAAAGATTCTAAGACTGTTTACTCAGACTCTGAGAACTCAAAGACTCCTTGCTCAGGATCTGTGATCATTAAGACTGTTCACTTTATTGGCACTTGCTTAAAAGCTGTGGGCACTAAGGACTGTTTTTCACCTGCCCTCTCGGAGTGTGGAGTTATGTCCCAACAGACTGTTTCCCCTCAGGCTTCAGCTCGGCTACCAGCTCAGCCTCCTGTTCAGCTCTCTGATTTGCCAGGGGTCTCCATACCGGTCCTGCATCAACTTCTGCTGGACGTACAGGTCAAGCCCAGCAACCAGTGGCCCCAGTACCACTGTCTGCCTCAGCTGGAGGTTCAGGAGACAAGCAGCCAGCATGTCTCGTCGGCTTGGTGACCATGGACTCTTGTGCTGTTGTTCAGGTCACCCACTGACCTGGTGGCTTTTGGTTTTTGGCCATGACACCCTGGGTTGATGAGCTCTTGGACCAGTTTGGTACTGCTCGTATTTTGACGACACTGGATTCAACTAAAGGCTACTGGAAGATTCCCTTGTCTAGTGAGTCTAAGAGAAAAAGCGCCTACCCCACAAAGGCCTTCTCCAGGTGCAGCTTCCTGCACCATCTTTTCAAAATCGTCATATTTACCACCACAAAGTGTTTTTATGTGCTAAAAGGAAGGAATCATTTCCTTCCATGTTAGTAAAACCAGTTCTGAAGTATGGTTTCACTCTGAGGGTATAGCAACCGTGGCACCCAGTTTCTTGAAAAAACTTAACTTTGAGCTGTAATTTTAAACTATTTAGGGGTTTCTGCTACTATGGCAGTTTGTGGGAGGTGGTATGGTGGTTAGCACTGTTGCCTCGCAGCAAGAAGGTCTCGAGTCCTGGGTCTGTGTGGACATTGCATGTTCTCTCCGGCTATTGCAGCTTTCTCCCACTGTCCAAAGACCTGCGTGCCCATAGTGTGGGGGAGAGTGAATAATTGTTTGTGTTGGCTCTGCGAGACACGGTGTACGCTGCCTCTACCACAGCTGACATAGGTTCCAAATTCTACTTTTTAGGTAAAATGCTTTTCATCATTAGAGATCATTTTATGATTCTACTGTGTGTTGTTTTCCTTATATTGTCATTAATGAGAACTTAATTGCAGCGACAGTGCAAAATCTGGTAGATGGATTGATTCTTACACAGCACTTTTCTGCTCCACCTTAGCACATAACATGCCACATTTACCCATTCAAACATTTTTTGTATAACAAGTGTGTTCTATCTAACATTCATATTCACTTGGGGTTAGTAGAGATTTCAGTACATCTATGTGGTAGCCAGAGAATGTTCTTTTTCAGAAATATTTGGGCACCAAATTTATTTTGCATCACAGAAAAATATATAAACCAAATGCTATTTCCATCCATCTTCATCCGCTTTATCCGGGGCCGGGTCGCAGGGGGCAGCAGCCTAAGCAGAGAAGCCCAGACCTCCCACTCCCCAGCTACCTCCTCCAGCTTATCCGGGGGAACACCAAGGCGTTCCCAGGCCAGCCGAGAGATATAATCTCTCCAGCGTGTCCTGGGTCTTCCCCGGGGCCTCCCCCCGGGGCGCTCAGGAGGCATCCTTGTCATATACTCGAACCACCTCAGCTGGCTCCTTTCGATGTGGAGGAGCAGCGGCTCTACTCTGAGCCCCTTCCGCAAATGTTATTTAAAATCTATAATTAGTCTGTGTGACGATTATGAAGTACCAATCAGCTATCAACAACACTCTGTACTGTTAAGATTGTACACTTATTGTTATCATCAAGTGTTTTCATAAATGAGAGAACCAATTTATTCTGTTTATCTCTCTCTGGTGCACAATGCAAGTTTTGGGCTCGACCCCGTTGTGCTTGAAAACATTCTTCAAAGTTTTTGGTCTACGTTGACATGACATCATCATGCAGATTTGTCAGCTCTGGAGCCATCATGCAAATCTCCCATTCCATCCCAACAGCGTGCCATTGGATTGAATCTCGTGACTGTGGAAGCAACTTGAGTACAGTGAACTCACTGCCTTGTTCAAGAAACCAGTTTGAGATTATCTAAGCTTTGAGATATGGTCTGTGGTCCTGCTGGAAGCATCAATAAGAAGGGCAGGTACACTGAAGGGAGGGACATGTAGCAGGCTGTGTAATTTATGTTACTGACAAATTCTGTTCCTTTCAACAGAAACAAAACTCTTCGGACCAGAAAATATTCTTCCAATCTTTGTTTGTCCAGGTGTGGTGTAAACTGTAGCCTCAGTTATCTATTCTTAGCTAACAAATCACCCAGTCACCTGGTTTGATCTTTAACTGCTGTAACCCATCTGCTTTAAGGTTGAATGTGCTGTGCATTTAGAGATGCTGCTCTGCATATGATGGTTATCCAAATCTACAAGGGGTGCAACAATACATGTATCAATATTCAACCGTTTGATACAGTGCTTTCGGTTCGGTACGCACATGTATTGAACAATACAACATTTTTTATTTATTTTATCAGCTTTTCTTCTGACGATGCTGTCTGTGTTGAGCGCTCAGTGGATCTGCGTTCGACTACTCTGCCTAGGCTGCACTGTCGAGTGCATATACACTGAGCGCAGCGCAAGCTAGCAAGACAGAAGCTAAGCTCGTTGAAACATGGCAACTGCCTCAACGCTACCCGAAATTGAACCTCCCCCACCCTCATTCAGATCTGGCCTTTAGACCTATTTTGGTTTTCATGTGAAGTATGACCCTGATGGTAAGCGAGTCATGGACAAAAGTAAAACAGTATGTCGGATGTGCTACGCAATGCTCAATTGGTGGGAACTAGTGCGTTAGCGCAGTTAGGTTGTTAACGTGTCGACGCCGTCCACGGCGATCCGCGGTAACTTGTTAACGGAGATTTGCTGCGTTATGGCGTTAATGTCATTTTAACGAGATTAACGCTGACAGCACTAGTGGGAACACAACGAATATGACTGCGTATTTACGCTGACATCATCCTGGTGCAAAGACAAGTGGAAGCAGACAAAACAACAAGCACGCATGCTACAAACTTTACCCGAGTCATTTAGACAGCCGTTAGCACATGATTCTCCTTATGGGGACCTGATATGTTTAATATGCTGCTGAGAATATAGCCCAGAAGAAGCGTGTAGTATAGCTTTTATTTTGGAAAGAGACATTTCTCTGTAATAAAGAGAAATGGCCAAAGATGAGTGTTTTCTCGATCAGATCGATTTATTTTTTTTATTATTTTGTTGTTTCAGCAACATTAAACTTAAAAACTGTACCTTTGAGTTAAAATATATATTTATAATTTTAATAAATGACAAATTAAAAAGGCATGAATATTTTTTTGTATTGAAAACATATCGAACCGTGACACCAAAGTATCGAACCGAACCGAACCGTGAATTTTGTGTATCGTTGCACCCCTAATATCTACATATGAATCTCTAGTGGTAGTTTGAGTCAAGGCTAGCTTCCTATGAGCTCAAAGCAGTCTGGCCGTTCTCCTCTGATATCAAGAAAACATTAAGAAAACAATTAAACTTTTCAAGCCCGTCTGTCAGCTTGTTGGGTGTTAAAAAGCAAATTCTGACTAATACTAGGGGTGTTTTATAGTGTGGTTTTTTTTTCAATATTTCAAAAGTAATGTAATGTTTGCTTATGAGGTTGGTGACACATTTTTTGTTTACCTTTTTACTTCAAATGTTGTTTGAAGTAAAAAGATGTTTGGGGGGGTTTAGTTCCTAGTTGACTTACGTGACTTTCTGCTTGCGTGCAGTGTCTGGGTCTGAAGCAGTGTACTGCACCACAACTTCATCCACAGGAAGGTCCTCTGGTTTTACCACAAGAAGCTCCTTTGGATCAAAGACTGGAGCTTCATTCACATCTCTCACATTCACCACCACTGTGGTGGTAGAAGTGACCACAGAAACACCAGGAGCAAAAGGAATCTCATTCTCCACTGAAACCAACAGAGTGTGCTTGCTGGTCGTCTCAAAGTCCAGTTCCTGGTTGGAAGGAAGGGAGAAAAAAACACATTATAAGGGTGTTGGCACAGATTTTTATTAAGTCCCAACAAATCACAGAAAATGCTTCCATCAACTAATCACTGATGATAAATATCTCCCAATATTATGAATGAATTCCTGATTTTCTTCCTACCTTTGCAGTAGAAAGGATTCCTTCGTGTTTGTTAGTTCCTGTTTTTACTGTGAAAAGTCCATCAGGATCACCACTGACGATCTTGAAGATGGCGTTCCAGGCTGGAGTTTGTGGTTCATCCTCATCTGTTACTATCATCTTAACCACCACAACATCCTTTTTGTTTTCATCAACTGTCGCACTATACTGTGAGAAAATTAAGGATGGGTCAGAATCATGGGAGTCAAAACAGATCTTGGTGTTCTGTTCTGTTTTTGCTGTGATGGGTCATCGGAGTCTAATAATAATGGATTTATATAGCACTTTTCAAGGCACCCAAAGCACTTTACAATTCCATTATTCATTCACTCTCACATTCACACACTGGTGGAAGCAAGTTACAGTTGCAGCCACAGCTGCCCTGGGACAGACTGACAGAAGCGAGGCTGCTATATATCGCGCCATCGGCCCCTCTGGCCAACACCAGTAGGCGGTAGGGTAAATGTCTTGCCCACGGACACAACGACCAGGACAGAGAGCCTGGGGATCGAACAGGCGACCTTCCGGTTACAGATGCGCTTCCCAACCTCCAGCACCACGGTCGCCTAACCGCCAAATAACTTAAATTGTACATCAATAATTCATGTTCAATTCCGTCTAATCTTATTGCAGACATATACTTCTTGCAAGAAACTGACTTGCTCACTATGAAATCCGAAATCTTAAAGTACAAAGTTTGACAAGATATAATATCAAACATATAATAGTAAAGGAGGTGAAAAAAACATTAATTTGTAATACATCTCTCAGTGATCCAATAAGATTATCAGTTTATCCCTAAGTAATAAAATATTCATGCTAGTCAACATTTGTGGCCCCAGCAATGACAATCCATCTTTCTTCCACAACCTCTTTTCATTATTAACCAAATCAACAAACATAATTATCAACTAAAACTTCAGCACAGTCATCAAACTCACCCACCTGGCCCAAAAATGTGAATTTTTAATATTTAAATACCAACTTACTTAAACTAGACATACAATTCAACTCCAGCAACTGAATATAGACCTTCTACTTACAAAAATAAATGGGTAAATAAATGTCAAATGGATTACAACACAAAAAGGAAAGTAGCCAGCAATAGTCTTCTGACCAAAACTCAACACAACAAATCACAATCTAAAGATAAAGCAGACATGTTAGATGAACCCATTAACTTCATAAAGCACTCAGCAAAATATCAAAGAACTAATTACTTAAGAGTGATGACAAATTCTCTATTTGTTAACAAGACTGATGTGTTTACTGTAAGAGTAACACAAGTTTTTAGCAATTTCTGGGCTCAGTCTGCTTCGTCTTTTGTTGTAGACTTTCTGGAATGTCATGTCATCAGGTTTATTCTAAACATTGTCAAGCAAAGCTAGAAGCTTGCATAGTACTAGATGCAGCATTTAATTTATTTTAAATAAGATAAAGATTTCTGTTGAAATTATTAAAAAAAGAGAATAGCTTAGAGCTGAAAAATCATGCTTGTTTTATTTTTCTCCTTGAAAGCAGCGGCTATTTTTGACAGATGTTAATGAATTCACAGCACAGTCTTCTCTTTCTCTCTTCTAATATGAACGAATGGAGCTAAATATTCGGTCTGTGGTTTTCTCTCTCCTGTATTAGAGTAATCATTCTAATAAGACAATATTTATTATTTATACTGTAGATTCCATTGTTTACGTGAATGGATGGTCTATACTGCCTTTCAGGATCCTCAAAACAATTATGGGAGATGGGGTGTTGTTTTCTTCTGTACATGTCTGGCACCCTGAGTATTTTAAGTATCAAAAACAAGTCTAAGAATTGTTGTTGAAGTTCTTTTAATGTTGCCATCACCTTTTTTGCTTTTGTTGTGACAATAGTTTACTTCATAGCCTAGAGTGAAAAGCTCATTTGCTCCCACCTGATGTGGTGTTAAGGCGATATTTAATTTCACCAGTACGTGGCAATGGCCACTTACTGCCACCTACTGGCTCAGACAAATTAGTAACTGGCAAAGTAATCCCTTACAAAAGTGTCACGTTCTGAGTTTTAGTTTATTTTGATGTTTATGGTATGTTTAAGTTCTTTAGGTTATCTAAGTTCATTTGTTATTAGTTTCCCCTTGTGTTTTCAACCCTTGTTAAGTCTCCCTTGCCCTTCATGTGTTTCATGTCTCTTCTTATGCTGTCAAGTTCATGTAGTCATGTCTGCGTTTCATTATGTTTCCTATTTTATTTTGTAAGAGGTCCTGTGTTCTGTGTTTTGTCTTACTCTTTCCCTGTGGCGTTGTTATGTCCACGTTGTGTCTACTGTGCCTTTCTGTCCCATGTTTCAGGTCCCTATGTTCTTTCTCCTCAGTTGCTGTTAAGTTCACATGTCTAGGGTTCAGTCAGTGTGTTTCCTGTTTTACTTTGAAGGTCCGTGTCTTATGTCAGTGTTTCTAGTTTTGCTTCCCTTGTCTGGTCCAGCCTGATTACTCCCAGCTGTGCTCTCCTTCTGTGTCTCATTCCCTCGTTATCCCTCAGTGTATTTAAGCCCTGTGTTTCTCTTTGTCAGTGTTGTAGTCTCCCTCATGGCTGTGTTTCCCTGTGTGTCAGTTTATCAATGTCCCAGTTTAGTTTAGTTTAGTTTTTCCATGCTATTCTACAATAAAGCAGCTTTTTGAGTTTAATTTTGTTGTTGTGAGTTTTCCGTTTGGGTCCTTTTTCTGCCTGCACACAGCTGAAACATGACAAAAAGTAACACAGGCCGGTTATTATATGGAAGCCATCAGTAACACAGAACTGCTGTTTTGCTGTGTTTCAGGTGAGAGCAGCATACGAGCACTATACACGTTTATGTAAAGTTGATACTTATTTAAAGTAACATATTTGGGATGTAAACAGGGATTGAAGATAAGATAACTCTTTATTGTCACTGCACAGTCATACCAAGTACAATAGCACAACGAAATTGGAAACTGTCCCGCGTCAGCACTGCGCATAACACAACACAACACAGTAACTTATCTTAATAAATAAAAAGAAAGAACGTATGTTTATTGTACATTGTTTTTATTATTGTTATTGTTATTGCCCCCCAAAAAGTCTAGGGAGGTAGTCACTCAGGTCAGCTGTTAGAATTGGTTAGGTCTATTGCCCTGTTGCAAAAGCTGTCCCTGAGTCTGTTTGTCGGGGACCTCAGCAGCCTGAATCTCTAGCCAGACGGCAGCAGCTTAAACATTCTGGGTGTGTACAGTCCCGTAGGATGCTGCGTGCCCTCTTGAGATAGCGAGTGCTCTACAGGTCCTTTAGGGAAGGAAGAGGATGGACAATGATTTTTTTGGGCCATAATAATGGCGCTCTGAAGTGCTTTACCATTACTTGCTATCACTACAGCCTTCTTCCTCTCCTTATCAAAAACTATTATGTCCAGTTAGTTAGCCATCACCAGTTGTAGCTGTCTGTAGCTGGGAGTCACACAGGATCATAGCTTGGTCATTCTCAATCATCTTGGAGTGGGTGTATCCCAAATTGACCTTGTATACTATACCAGTCTGCTAGCATCTTTTATCCTGCTGCTATGTGTTGGATTCTCTCAAGGGGGTTCTTTGCACAGCCTGCACCAGGGATCTTGAGTGGTGTGGTAGCCCCCCACTCTCTATCAATCTTCTGCTTAGGACTCGTTCATGTCTTGCTATGATGATGAAGCGTTTCTGTGCTATCTTTCAGTCCCACTACTTAAACAATCCAGGTGGTTCACAAGTTCGTCAGTCTGGTCTTACAGTGTTGAGCAACTGCTCGAGCTAGTGTCTTGCCCCTCTGACATCCGACAGGCCTTTCCATGTTGTGCTAAGATAAGTTATTGGCTGGTACTTGAATGGGAATAGTCCCATCTGGGGATCCTTGGGAGATCAGGCTTTCTGGCATCTCATTCATCCACAGATGGTTCATTTGTACTAGAGATGCAGTAGAGATTGTCCATAATTTCAAAGTTGTTCTTTGGACATTGACTGCTTTAATGCTTCAATGCCTTTGCATGAAGGGGAATCTTTTTTCAAACTGTGTTCTAACTTTGCAGTCATTCAAATTATAATGTATTAGACCAGGGTTAACTGGTGGATGTGTGGGTGTGAAACTCATATCAGCTGTCTGGATTAAGTTTTGTGGGGACTTGGCTGATGTCTTAAATTGGGAAGTGGGGCACTCACAAAACAGGACATTAGAAAACAACCAGTAAAATGACGTCTCAAAAACTATGTGAATTACATAAATATTTGCTACTTGATTTTCAGGGGTTTTTTTTAATCAGAGTTTTTTATGGAATGATGATTTTATGGAATGATTCAGCCACTAATTACATTCACAGTAGTCACTCAGTGTGTCTTTAGGGATTTGCTAGCTTAGCTTAGCTCATAGCCAACCCGCTAGCAGCATGGCCTCTTTACCTGTGCCTCGTGCACTTTCCTGCTCAGATGTTTAGTTAGTCATCGGCCTGCTTTAGCAATAACAACACTTGTAATAGGCTGCAAAAGGCTTCTACTTGTGCAGACTCCTGCTCGCACTGGAGCGGTTCACATCCATGTGAAGCGGCAGGAATGACAATCAGCATCTCCAAGTCTGAGACCATGGTCCTCAGCCGGAAAAGAATGGAGTGCCCACTCTGTGTCAGGGACAATTTACTGTCCCAAGTGGAAGAGTTTAAGTTTTAATTTAAATTCTTGTTCACAAGTAAGAGGAGCAGGAGATCAACAAAGATTGGTGCTGCGGCTGCAGTGACACTGTACCAGTCCATCGTGATGAAAAGAGAGCTGAGTATAAAAGCAAAGCTCTCAATTTAATGGTCAATCTACATCCACACCCTCACCTATGGTTATGAGCTTTGGGTAGGCCCGAAAGAAGGAAATCGAGGAAATGATCTTTCTCCGAAGGATGGCTCGACTCTGCCTCTTAGATATAGGGTGAGGAGTTCAGCTATCTGGAACGGGCTCAGAGTACAGCCACTACTGCCCCACATCGAAAGGAGTCAGTTGAGTCAGTTCAGGCATCTGTCAATGATGGTTCCTAGGTGCCTCCTGGGTGAGGTGTCCCAAGCATGTTGCAGCGCAGACCAATGACACGCTGGAGAAATTATATCTCTCAGCTGGTGTGGGAATGCCTTGGTGTTACCCCGGATAAGCTGGAGGAGGTGGCCGGAAAGAGGGTGGTCAGGACTTTTCTTCTTAGGCTGCTGCCTCCCCCCCCAACCCGGCCTTGGAAAAGTGGAGATGGATGTTCTGGGACATGTGAAGCTAGAGACACCAGCAATCATAGTCAAGTGCCTTCCAGGGACTAGAAAAGGCGACACTGAGGGACATTTAAAACTGCTGGCTAAGGGTAAATGTAAATTCTGTAAAATTATAATTCACATCGACAGAAACCAGAGGACCTTGCTGTGGATGAAGTCATGGTAAAAAAAATCAGGTAGTTCATCAGGTCCCAACCAGCCCAAATATCAAAGGGAAATTAAAATGCATGCCGTGGAAGAGTTCGGGTCTTAGGAGGTTAAAGAAAATAAGAACAATCCTCGGTTTCTCTTCAGCACCGCAGCCAGACTCACATGTATATGTCAAATGTCAGAGCTTTGTTAAGCCAACCATTCTGTTGATGGTATATAATAATGACATCATGAATTTCTTCACAAATAAAATTTTAGCCATTAAAGAAAAAAAAACACTCCAACAAATCACAAACATAAAATTATGTGCAGCTACTTTTAATACCACTGATATTTATTTAGACAATTTTTTCCAAGAGATCTTTCTGAGTTAACTTTGGTAATCACTTCTAGTAAAGGATGAACATTTCTTTCAGACCCAATTCCTACAAGACGGCTCAAGTCCTACCATTAATTAATACTAAAATCTTAAATATGATGAGATGAGAGATGAGATAGCCTTTATTTGTCAGTTGCAGGTCTTTTGCCCACAACCGAGATGAACCTATCGCTAATAACCGGCTATTCATACCAGACCAAAAGTCTTTTTCCATGGCCTCTCCAAACTTCTTCCACATCCGAGTTTTTGCTTCAGCCACTGCCCGAGCCGCATTCCGCTTGGCCTGTCGATACCTATCAGCTGCCTCCGGAGTCCCACAGGCTAACCAAGCCCAATAGGACTCCTTCTTTAGCCTGGTGCCTCCCTTCACCTCTGGTGTCCACCATTTGGTTCAGGGGTTACCATCACGACAGACTCCAACAACCTTGCGGTTTGCAGCTCAGTGTAGCAGCTTCGGCAATGGAGGTGCTGAACATGGTCCATTCGGACTCAGTGTCTGAATGGACAAGCTCTCTAAAAGATAAAGAGAGAGCTGAGCGTAAAAGCAAAGCTCTCAATTTACCGGTCGACCTACATCCCTACCCTCAACTATGGTCACGAGCTGTGGGTAGTGACCGAAAGAATGAGATTGCGGATACAAGGGGTGGAAATTAGCTTCCTCTGAAGGGTGGCTGGAATCTCCCTTAGAGATAGGGGGAGAAGTTCAGTCATCCGGGAGGGTCTCAGAGTAGAGCCGCTGCTCTTGCACATTGAAAGAAGCCAGATGAGGTGGTTCGTGCATCTGACAAGGATGCCTCCTGGGTGAGGTGTTCCGAGTGTGTCCCACTTGGAGGAGGGACAGGACACGCTTGAGAGATTATACCTCTCAGTTGGTCTGGGAACGCCTTGGTGTTCCCTGGACAAGCTGGAGGAGGTGGCCGGGGAGAGGGAGGTCTGGGCTTCTCTGCTTAGGCTGCGTCCCCTGCAACCCGGCCTCGGATAAGGAGAAGATGATGGCTGGACAACAGACTTTCAAGCTGGCTCTAGTTAAACCATTGCTTAAAAGATGGCCATGACTGACCACGTGCTTAGAGAATAACTCAAGCAGCAGAAACCCAAGAAAGAGGAGCAAGAGTAGGAACCATTATGGAAGGACAGGCCCCTGCAGGGTGGATGCAGTAGTTACAATTGTTTCAAAGAAAGTAATAAGCAATGCACTCAACTGCCATGGTCTGCATGCCCACTCACCATGCCATCTACCAAGATGATGAAGATGAGGCAAGGATGGTCGCTTTCAGTAAGACAATGATTCCAAACACAAAGCCAAGGAAAGACTCAGTTGGTAACAGAGAAAGATAATAAAGCTGCTAGAATGGCCCAGCCCTGAGACCAGAATCCACCTGAGCTTCGGCTCTGTCTATACATTTTCAGAATTCATAGAAGTGCCCCACAGAAGCTTCAGGATTTGAAAACTGCTTGTGTGCATGCATGCGACTAGTTTCTCCATAAAGGAGGCATCTTGAATCCAAAATACTTTTGGATGGAGTATTAAACATCAGTAAGCATGTTCAATACTTTTTCCTTGTGTCATTTCTTATTTCACATGCATCACTGCACATGCTGTGGACTTATTTTGTTAAATGGTGTGCATTAGCTGTGGCAGTATGTGTGAGTGCAACATTAGTAAGGCAGCTAGATACAGACTGAATGTGTTCTGCTTTAACAGAGTGAAAAAGCAGCAGTTAAACAGGAAGTTTCCAGTTACCAGTACTTTGTACTTACAGATTTCTGAGTGAAGACTGGAATGTTGTCATTGCTGTCCGTCACCGTGAGGATGACTTTTGTTTGTCCAGTTAACCCTTCTCCTGCCATATCTGCTGCTTGTACTGTCAGAGTGTACTGTGGATATTTCTGTTAAGAGACGAGGACTGTTAAGGTAGATCAGCTCATCAACAGGAAGGAGGGAACACTGACATCAGTTTACAGACCTCTGTAACACACGGCTTTCAAACTGACTAAAACCCTTCACCTATGAAGGCCTGGCATTCTGCTGAAAAGCTGAAGATAAACTCATAGAATATTTTGCTTATGACAAATACATGCAAACCTGATGCCATTATCTGATATTAGCCTTAGTCAAACTTTTTAAATATAGTGTATTATTCACCAAGCAGTGGTGAAACTGACAAGCATGACACAAACTAGAAATGGAGACCATTAGACTCTAAAGTAAAAGTTAAGCTTCAAGAACAGTGTTTGTTTTCAGCAGTAAATTCAGGTTTTACTTCAAAGGTAAATATTATCATTATCCAAGAAATCACCAGCAGTGTTTTTGGTGCAGTGCCCTCTTTGTGATTGATTTCTAGCAGTGACAGGCAGACTACTGATCCTGATTCATAAAAATGCTTTTTCAGTACTTAGGCGTAAAAGGACACTTGTGTTTTAAATGTGTTTAACAGGTCTTACCTCTCTATCCAGTCCTCTACCAGTGATTCTGATGCTTCCAGTAATTGGGTTGATTTCAAACATGTTGTCAGTGGGCAGCGGTGGGTCCTGGTTCAGAATACGATAGCGGAGCTCTGAGTTGTCAGTACTTGGCTCATCGTCATCTTTGGCCTCAACCCTAACCACCTCAGTCCCTGGAGTGGAGGAATTCAGAAAAAGGAAATAAAGAGCAGAAGTTTTAGAAGGTCTTCACATTGCTTCATTTAAGTATTTATTAAATCAAAATAGAGTTAGCGTAAAAAGTCTAATTTCATTCCAACCCACATTGTAATTTTCTGAAGGTTCTGAAGGTTTCTGAATGTCTTAAAATTCATTGCATTTAAACCTCTGCACTACATTGATTTCTATTGATGAGAATTGTAGATAGTAGCAAAAATAAAGAAAACTGCAAATAAGTGCCAACAAGAAAACAAAATAATGTCAAAAATATGTTTAAACATACCAATGGTCGTGGCCTCAGCAACATTTGCTTTGTAGTCTGTCGTAAAATAAGGTTTGTTGTCGTTCTGGTCGATCACACGTACTATAATCTCCATAGGAGCCTCAGCTTGTCCTGCTCCATCAGCCACAGCATGTGCTTCAAACTACACAGGCAAAAGATTTCAACATGTTTGATTCAGAAAGTTTCAGATTCACCTTTAAATTAATTCATTTATCTCTACACCTTTAATCTACACACAATACAAACAAAGCAAAGATTTTAGTGTCTTGATGTGACTTTTGTTGTGATTCTTTTCTTTTGTGTGCCACCTGCTGCTACTGGTTTCATGTCAGCGTGTCTTTTGTTTTGTCTCCCTTCTCTCACCCCGAGAGAAGGGAGACAAAACAAAAGACACGCTGACATGAAAGCTAGAGATTGATAATAACTAATAATTGAATGCAGAGCAGTGTATAAACACAATGAGTGAAAAAAGTTCTAAGTTCTCAGCCTAATCTTAAAAGTAGAGAGGGTGTCTATCTCTCAAATCCAAACTGGAAGCTGGTTCCACAGAAGAGTACTTTAAATATTCTAAGAACCACAAGTAAGCCTGCAGTCTGAGAGCACTTAATTGGGGTGATACGGTACTTTAAGGTCATTAAGATAAGATGGGGGCTGATTCTTTTATGTGATGTACAAAGAACATCAAAAACAAACAATTTTAACAGAACTTATAACATAAAATGTTTATAAAAAAGTTTTCCAAAGTCACTCCACATGAAAGGATAATCAGAATAAAAGCCTTCATCATCAAGTGTGATGAAAGTGTGTATCTTTTGATGATCATCAAAAGATACACACTTTGGAAAACATTTGGACAAAGTGGGGATGCTTACTAGATATTCGGCTGTTTCCTCTCTGTCAAGTGGCTGTGTTACATACAGATTTCCAGTCTCTCTGTCCATTCTGAAACGACCAACAGGAGGCAGATCAGCTCCTGGACCAGTGATGCTGTAAAAGACCTTCCTTGTTTTATCTTCATTGGAGCGGATCTGGAAAAAACACACAGGACTGAGTTAGATCACTCTCACTGTCTATGGTAAAGGTTATGCAACAATAAAGAAGCTGTGCAAGTTCATCTTCAAAAATATCAAGAGATTCTTGGTTATCCTGATACACAGATCAGAATGATTCAGTCATCTTGTGATCTCAAATCAATAAGATTGCTAGATTCTCTAAGCGGATCTGGAAAAAACCACATTGACTTAAATCACTCTCAGTGATGAGGATAACAGTTCTGGGATAGCTGTTGCTCAGGATGTCAAGCAGGTAATTTACTGATCATAAGGTTGGTGGTTCAATCCCTATCTACTTCACTCTGCTTTTCAAATATCCTTGAGTAAGATACTAACCATGATTTGCTTTATAATGTTTGTGAATGTTAGAAAGCACTTTCACAAAAAAAGCATGGGAAAAAGTCCTCGTATGAATAGGACAAGTTGTATAAAGCACTCTGAGTGCTCAGAAAGAGAATGAAGAAGTAAAAAAATTTCTGTTCATGAACCAGTTCATTTAACGTTTATACAACAGCAAAGAGGCTATGCACATTAATATTCAACAGAATCCTGGTTATCCTGATATCAAACATAAGAGAGCAGAGAAAGACAGCACAGTAGTGGATGTCGTAAGATAAATTAACCAATATACAGTATATAGCGTGAAACACAACTCTGTAGTTTTCTTAGAATAATTATGTTATTCCAACAATTTCCAACACACAGTATGGAAAAGACAGTAATAAAACAAGTGTCAATGTACTAACTGCCAACATCTTGCTCTCATTACTGCACATAAACTTTAGATCTTTCCCTAAAGCAATAACTTTTCATTCTCTTTCATAGATATTTTATTTATCTAGAATTAACAAAGTTAGCTCATAACTAAGAGGCATCTAAAAAAACTGGAAATTCTGGAGATTCAATAGTGACAACTAAAAATGGGAAAAACACGTGCTGACTGCAGAGGAACAACAGAGAAATCCTGTCCACAAATAATGTCAACAAAAGTCATTCAGTTCCCCTTACCTGAGCTACTTTTAGGGGATAGGTTCCTCTCTGATTCTCAGAAACTTTGAGAGGAGGAATAACCCAGTCTCTCTTCCTCCTCCTCAGTCCTCCAAGAGACTTGGGGAATTGAAGAACATGCGCTTGTGGATCAGTGGCATTCTGGGAAAACATGCAGACATATTGTTGGCAAAAGCATGAACAGAAGAAGACTCAGAAATTGTAATGAGGACCACAGATCTTATAATATATCTCAGAATCTGTGACTGTGTATCGTCTACACCATTTTTAACCTAAGACAGCTGATTCATAGATTAAAAATCGAACAAAATATTAGAAAAATTGGAAGCTGTTCCTCAAAAGAGGGACTTGAAAGCTGAAGGCTCTGCCTCTCTATTATACTTTTAACACTCTAGGAACCACAAGTAAGCCCAGAGTCTGAGAGCGAAATGCTCTAATGGGGTGATACGGTACTTTAAGGTCATTAAGATAAAATGGGGATTGATTACTCAAGTATTGTATTTGAGGAGCAGAATTTTAAATTTGAGGTTTTCCATGAGGTGTTAGTGTGTTCAGTCCTGTCACACATTTACAAAGACATCATCCCAGCCCCACAAAACTCAGTAGAAACAGCTGATAAGAGTTTTACGCCCATGTACATCCATCAAGTCAACACTTGCAGCTTAAGGTTAAGCTGCAAGGTTAAAATTAAGCTTGAAAAAACATTCCCTTCTCGGGTACCAAGGACCAGTTTGGCTACTTTTTAAATAATTTTCAATGTCCGAAAAATCAGTTTGAAAGACTTTCATGAAGCTGGGAGAACACTTCACAAAAAATTACATTAGGTAAAAGTCTGGCCTCTCATGCAAAATAAAGAGATGATTTCCAGAAACAACCTTCACATCTGAATGGAATGGATTGCGACAAAAAAATTGGCCCTAGCATTAAAAGTTACACTTTAGCTGTTAGCAGTGGCTCATGGATAAAGTAGCCATTCATTTCACTTTTCTTACCACATTAATCTAATCTTCCATCACTTCTTCCTCACTCCTCCACAGCTGGTGCTAGCAGCATCATCCTGTGACTGTGAGGCCCAGTTACTAGTTGCTGGTACCACTTATATTCTTTTTATTGTTTTCTTTCAGCTTTTCAGCTCCACCTGTTTGCCACAGCGAAGGCTGTGTCAGGTGGAATGATTGAATGGGATGCTGTCAGTGTGCAGTGGACCAGAAAAATGTCCAATATGCCAGATTATCAGTCCTGCCCTGTCTGTAAATGTGTAGTTTTGGAAAAAATATAAATAGATTTGAACTTTTCCTTCATGCCCCATTAAACAGTGTCTATAAAACATTAAACAGTCCCGTATGAAACAGTGTCTACCTCTGCGTGGTCAGCAGACTTCACTTCAGTACTGTGATGCTGATGACTGTATTCTATGTGGTCTCCATTGTGGTGCTTTCCACATTGATGACCATGATGGTGTCCACGGTGATGCTCATAATGAACTACCCTGACTGGAACTGTTATTTTCTGACCTTGAGAGTCCCATGAGTGGATGAAGAAATTCTGGTGTCCATTATAAAGAACAACTTCTCTGTTTACCTGGAAAGTAAAAAAACAAAAGTTTTATTAGTGCATCCACTACACTTCAATTCATTAGAAATGAGTTTCTACATTTCATTAGAACAATTATACAAACTTTCCTGTGATTTTTACAGTAATTCCAACTTTGCCGTCAAGTTAACTCACCATTAATACACCATCTGCCTTTACACCAAAGCGATTGTCATCAGTGCCGAAAAGAAATATTGTGCGGTTTGTGCAGTCAGTGAAGCCCACTGAGAAAGGATAGAAAAAAGTGAATCATTATAAATGTGGAACATGTAATGAAATAACTGGCAAGTCTACACCACCTTGCTGCATATGTCCTGCTGGTAGTGTTGCTGTATTTTTTAGTGTTTTCCAACAGAATACTCACTGGGGCTGGGCCATATCATATCGTTCACGGTAATACCGATATAATGTTGGGCAATGACAAGAAAATGAAGTATCGCAATAGAATTTGGGTAAAACGCGCATGCGCTGTGCCTTTGTTTTCATACGCACATGGCGAAAAAGGCACGGCGGCGACAGAGAATGAGAAGGGCGAAAGCGGATCGTTGAATGAAACAGATGAACCAGAATTGGTTTGTAAAAATGTGAAAACTTCAGTGTGGAACTGGTTTAGCCGTCAGATACACAACAAAGCACTATTTTTGGTAGCGCATGCTAGCGGGCCGTCATTATTACTGTGTTTTTTGGAAAATACGGCGCACTTAAAATCAATCCTTTGATTTTTCTGAAAATCGACAGTGCCCCATATAATCCCGTGTGCCTTATGTATGAATTCTGGTTGTGTTTACTGACTGATGCTTTAGTACGACTTTGCTAAGCTTCAAACCCGCAACACTTGATGGATTGTCGGAGCATTACGTTTATCGTAGGGAGGAGCCTCGCGGAGTGATACGTACTGTGCTTAACATTACCGTATATTGTGTGTATAAGCTCTTTTTAAGTTTTGTGGATATTATACATGGTTATGCTGAGGATATGTCAGCCAGTTTCCACTGGAAATGCCTTTTGGTTAAACTGTCAGCAAGGATTTTGCATTTGCACTGTTAAATTTTTATATAGCTTTAATGCAAAAAACAGCTGCTTGTTTAAGTGAAAATACATTGATGTTTTTTTTTTGCACTAAGAAAGTTGTGGAGTTGTAAAGTATTTTGTCTAGTGTCAATTATATCGTCAGTTATATCGTTATCGCAAATTTTCAAATGTATATCGTGATAAATATTTTTGTGGTTTCCACCTGAGGCAGGAAATTTCTTTTTTATTTTGCTAAGTACTGAATTTTGCTGGAGGCTGCTCTTTGTTTCTTAACCAGTTTTACCCATGATTCCACTGGATAATGGGTAGAACTGGATTAGAAATACTTCTTATTAATGAGCAACAGTACATTTTCAAGAGACAAGGGAAAAAAGAGAAAAATGTTTGTTGTTCGTGTGCATGTGTTCTTGTGTGTGTGTCTACATGCACTAGTAAATGAGTGCATACGTTGCACATGTGGCGGCTAAAATGAAGCAAAGTGAGCATAAACATTCTCAGAACTGAGTCTTGTCCTGCACATTGAAGTTTCCTGGAGCTGGAAATAGATGCTCTGATAATGTAGATTAATTAATGTTAAAAACTAATCTTAATAATTCAGTGTCCAGTTTAACGGCCTCAGGTCAGTAGCACAGAGTTTACACTGGCCCCTGTACATTTTTTGCAGGCAAAAAAGCTTTTATTTCTATGATTTGAAATAGTAACATTTAATACAAACGATTTATCTTTTGTATTATCCTAAATTGGCAATATTTTGTTACTAAAGCCTAAAAATCTATTATAATAAAACAATAAATTCTAGTAAACCTGATGCCTCTCTTTACACCCACCCCTCCACGGCACAGGTAGCACTGTGATAGAAAGCCACAGCTGCTGTCAAAGTGTGCAACTGAAACACTATGTGGGTCTTATCTGTTCATCTATAATCACATCCTACAGGTGTGATTATAGTACAATACTATAATGTAGCTTTTTTGCTGTGTAAAACAAACAGTGGTGAATTGGGGGAGCTGAAAAGTAAACTCTTCTTCACAGCTTGTTAAGCAGGTGGTTTGACGAAGGAATCCTGCTATATTTTTCCCAGCAAAGATCAGTATGTCACAAGTACTGCGAGACTCTTAAACTCGTATCTAAAACTCTTTTAGATACGAGAAAAACAGTTTCTTTCACTCCACCTGACATCACTGTCTCACTAACTGCTCTTCCTCTTTATTCTTTGTGTGTTTAAATGTAACGAAATGTTTACATGTAAGGAATTTAATTGTGTGAATGACAATGAATACCTGCATCTGTGAAATTAAATTGTTTGCTCGACATTATGTTGTATGTCGCGCAAGACTTTTGATATGAATATTATTTCAGTGTTCCTCGCCTCACCCCCCACCCGGTGATGGCAGATGCTTTCCTCTGAGCCTGGTTCTGTTTGATGTTACTTCCTTTTAAAAGGCAGTTTTTCATCCCCACTTGAATTGAAGTGCCAAAATGTATTCATAGTTTTCTTTCTCTCTGTTTTCACCTTAGTGACTTTTGTTGTGATTTGGCACTATATAAAAGCAACTAAAGGCAAATAAAGCAAGGCAACAAGTGAATATTCATGTTAAAGCCTGCATAACTACAGTTAATTTGAAAAAGGCTACAGTCCACTTATGTTTTATATCATCTTTCAGTTTTATGAAACCAACAGAGTTCTCCTTCTCTTTCAGTGCTTCATAACATCTGAATAGCAAAACCTGCTAAACAGGCTTGGTGACATTGCTCTGACCTGAGGTTAAAAGTATTTGTGAGCAGTGTGAGAGCTGAATCTGCATTCCAGAAACCTTACAACTCAGATGCAGTTGGATGCCACAACTAGTTAAGCTGGAAAAGCACCAAAAAACAGACGTGTTTTACTTCAAAGCAAGGTAGAGCTATTAATACATTGCAAGCAATACAGCATCATAGTTGTTGTTTTTTTGTTTGTTTTTTTGGGGTTGGGGGGGTTAATATGGGTGTCTGGACACAGCCTTGTCAGTGCCTTACATATGCTTTATTTAGTGATCACAAACAACAGTTTGTGGCAGAACAGATTAAAAATTATAGTATTGTTACCTTCATTGCTGCCATCTTGGACTGACAACAATTAAATGGAGGATGCTGCTAATTTCCAAGATGAAACTTGGAGTTAAGGTCCAGATGAAAATTCTGATTGGGAACTCGAATATTCTGACAAACTTAATCTGGAACAAATGGTATGATGTTGTTTGGGTTTCAACCGAGAACAACGTAAGCAGCTAACCTGTTAAAGGCCATCTGGGCATGAGGAATCGTTTACAAAAGTTTTTTCATGTAGGGCTGTAACTCACGTCTAAATGCTCCCACAGGTTTGTATAAACAAATCCTCACATATCTATTATGATATTCTACTGGATGTTAAGAAACATCAACCATTTCATTCAGGTTACCAGTAAGACACTAGATTCCTGGGTTGTTCTTACCTCTGCCCAGTCTCATGCCCGTCCTCAGGTGTTCCCTGCACACTCTGAAAATCAACAGCTCTGACTCAAATCCAGGCACACATGTCGACCTCGCAGCTATTTCTGGTGATGAGACCTAGAAGAGGAGAAAGAGTATTTTGGTTGGACCTGTAATAATAAAGTAACTAATCATAAGCAAGAGAAAATAAGAGTAACTGAATAACACAAGACAATATAACAATAACTATAACTGGCATTTTAAACAACAATTAAAATACTTTTGTTGCATCGCATAATATGAATACTTTAAGAAATGTGTATATGCCATTTTTCAGAGGAAACAATAAAACTACAAAACACAACATCATCAGTGGAATAATGGGAATCAACGTGGAGGGATATGGGGAAAAAAGCCTGCTATGCCTGTGAAACAGATTAATTAGTTTTTAAATCCTGCACAAGTTTTTTCTGCCCATTTAAAGAGCATCAGCAAGTGCTATGACTAATAAAAGTGTTCTTCTTACAATAAAAGGTTACTTGATGCATAAACACAACAAATGTGTCTGCTCCTCCGTGAGTCTGGATCTCCTGGAGGTTTCTTCCTGTTAAAAGGGAGTTTTTCCTTGCCACTGTCGCCAAGTACTTGCTCCTAGGTGGTTCTTAGATTGCTGGGGTTTTGAGGTGACTGTTGTTTTGACTTGGTGCTTTCCACATGAAAATGAATCTAATTTTATTTAATTGCAGCAGGTAATGTAACATTAACCCTTGTGTGGTGTTCGTATTTTTGTTACTCAGCCAGTGTTCATGGGTCTGGTGGACCCGCTAGAGTTTTGGCTTTCCAAATTAACACTATCAAACAATTTTATGTTAAATTACTCAACAGATGTTTACTTCATCCCAATTACAAGACATATGAACAGGAAACATGGTTAATTTTTTCCCTTTACCTTTGTTAGATCACATTTATGAATTAATGTGCTTCTCGTTTTTCTTTTATATAAAATGTTATAAATAAATCAGTTATAATCAAGTGGAGTGAGTGGAAAGACACAACACATTTACACGTGAAAAAATAATTAATTGTTTAATTTTTCTGTTGAAAAAAACTGAACACGGGTCTCACAGACCCGAACACCATACAAGGGTTAACCATATTTATTTTAAGTAACTTTAAACAGAATGGAAAATGGCAGAAATTAATTATAACAAAAGGAAGACGTCTCACCTGAAAAACGATGACTAAAGCGCCAAAAACCGCGAACCAAGCGGTCCCCATCTCTCCAAATCCCCTTTTTAATATTCCTGTTCTTCCTGTCGCACCGTAATTGTAGCTTCAGTAACTGGGTGTGAGCTGGATGGAAGTAAGTTTAAGTACTTTCAGCAGATGATGTCAGGTTACAGGTGCGCAACACCCTGGTTCCGTCATGCGTAAAGAGACATAACATGGTAGTTTCTGTTTCTGTTCCTGAGTACTTCACACAAGGGCGTAGATTTGGCATGGACGGAAGGGACATGTCCCCACCAATATCCGGCAATTATTGAATTGTCCCCACCAATAATTTGATCTCTTTGAGTAAAGAAAAACAACCCGATAGAAAGAAAAAACAAAAAAACATCTGTCAGCGTCTCATTCACCCAGCGGTGCAGAAAGAGTTAAATTATGTTCTCTACTTGAGTCCTACGTCATGTGAGAAATATGGCCAATGTGATTGGCTGTGCTTTTCAGTGAGCTCTGTTTAGTTTTAGCAGCGGCAAGCCTGCGCTGCCAGGAGGAGAGGAGGATGGCAGCAAAAAGGAAGAACCTGGATATAAGAAAGTATTTTTCAAAGAAACCTGTAAGTCACTTAAACTCAAGTTCACTCATAAAATGTGTCCGTCATAATAATGTTACAGGCTATGCTAGGCTTTGGCCCACATTAGTCTAAAATTGTATGTACCCATTAATAACGTGTTTTGGAAACTAACTGCACAACAGGCAGCACTCCAAGAGCAGCATTTCTAATTTTGATTGAAACTGTCAGAGAAAACGTAGCCTCGAGCGAGCCAGGATATTAGTTTACAGAGGCTGTTAAAATTATATGTCTAAAGTCAAAATGTTGGTGACAATTTTATCCTAATGGCACTGACATATTCATAGGGTTAATTTTTGAGACAAAATATCATGAGGTAATCACGATTTTGCAAATATTCCACCTTGCAGTGCAGTTTGCACAAATTGTTGTAAAAATGCACTCACCCTACAAACATTACTGATGAGTCAAGATCTGCACAATTTGACAGAAACACTGAAGCAGCTGCACATTTTATTCTTATTGTCATGTATGTCCTATTTGTCAGGTGACAGAAGAACCAACACAAAGCTCAGAGAGTAATGGTGACACAAGATCACAGGTGGAATTGGATGATGACCTGTTGTTTCAATGACTGTATTTGAAGCACATGTGTGACTGCATGTATTTGAATGTCTCACTGTTATTTATCAGGTGACAGAGGCAGCTCTGCCATGTTGTAGCTCAGACAGAGGTGGAGAGGCGAGGTCACTGACAACATAACTGAAGTAATGTTGTTAAGTCCTTGAACTCATGTTTATTGTCATGACTGTATTTCAGGGCTGGACTGGCCATCGGGCATACCGGGCATTTGCCCAGTGGGCCGCTCGTGATTTTTCGTTTTTATGGGCCGATGGGGTTTTCTTCCTTTTCTTTTTTTAACGGTATAAATGAACGGTGGTGGATTGGCCAGTTGGTCATGATCGACTCTGGCCTGGACCAATTACAGCCGAGGAGGTCAAACTTTAAAGTTAAGGTGAAAAGGAACGCGATTTGTCCCGTACTACTTCAGCTAGAAAGTTGCTAATTCAATCATGAAACTGATCAATGATCAGCTGATCGGCTTTTCTCTCTGCGCCAGAAAGATGAAACCAGCGGAGGTCGCATTAAACAACAGCAGCACGTTTAAGCTTGATCAGCTGTTGTTAGCATTTATTTAATATTAATTTCTAGTATCAGCTGATGTTTGCTGGAGCCACAGCTGTAAACCTGCTGGTCAAGATGTCGGTTTGGATATGTGGTGAGAGGGAAACATGAAGATGAAACCAGGAGATGTCCTTACTGAATCGTCAGAGCTGTGATGGAGAAACAGGTTTACCTTTTAGGTGACATGAGTTGAAGAGAAGTTATGAACTGTTTCTGAGAAATAACACCAGGATCCTTTTCTAAGTAGCTGACAGCTGGTAACTGTGCAGGGGCGGGTCTAGCAAAGTTTTGCCAGGGGGCATGTAGGGCATTAACAGGGAGAGGGGGGCACAAAGAAATACTTTTCTTTCTTATTCTCATTTAAAATGTCTCGCTTTTAACAAATAATTACCTGAATCTTTCAACCAACATTTTCATCTGATGTAAAATGTATAGAAATCCATTATTGTATTCAGTAAATATTAAGTCTCGTTAGTATATACCCTAGTAAGTTATAGTATTCTTTACTTTGTTAAGGTACCTTCTGTGCAGTCTGCAATTCTGTTGAAGAAAGATGTTGAATCTATTTAATTACTGGAGAAAAATAATAGATTTATGTGCATTTGTTTTATACGCGCATTAAATTTAAATCGGTTTTGTTAGTTAAGCATCTTGAGGCAGAGGGTGGGGGAGTGGTTCCCTACTTTTTTTCTTTTTTTGCTGGGAGTTAGCAACCCTTTTAGTTATAGGTATATGTAATTATAAATGAGGTGTTACTGTTTAGAATACCAGAATAGGGAAGGTGGTGTAGGTTTAAGTTTAATTATAAAGGCTTCAAAGGATTTATGACTTTTCCTATAATACCATGGTGGGACCACTAGTCAAAATGCCGATATTTTGTCCCAGTCCAGCCCTGCTGAATATGAAGTTATTTTTATTTTTGTATGATACCTGATTTATATTGAATATGGCTGAAGTAAACCAAAGTCTAAAATACTTAGTCATTTGTTTAATTGTAATTTAGCATTATATAACTCACATATAAAACTATCAATTGTAATTTTAAATGGTTTAAAAGCATGTAGAATAGCATATGTAGGCAAGTACATTTCTCCTTTTGTTATCAAGAAGCAAAGACAAAAGGGAAAAAAAACTGAATCATTCGTCCCCACCAATGCCAAAACGAAATCTACGCCCTTGACTTCACAGATACACAGCAGATAGTAGGAGCTGGCAGCAGTATTACCAACAGTGCTCTGAGTCTGAGCTCAGCAAGCCACATTCTGCAGATACTGACATTTCGACAATGTGTCGAGCGCAGATGTTTGGAAACGCAGTTCAAAGCACACAGGTCACGTGACCACAAACTTTTGGTGCACTTCTGTTCTCTATGCAACAACAGGATTCCATTTTATACTTAAAATCAGGCACGTGCAGAGCGGGGTGGGGTCCTGTCTGTGCCCCTCAACAATAATATTTAACTATTAATCACAGTTTTGCTAAATAAAAGGATCTGGCTTGCATCAGTCACATACGGTGGCCCCTAGAGACAAAGCACATACAAACTCCAAAACACAACGGAAGTGTCACGGTGAGTGAGATGAGCCGTGTGGAAGAAATAAAGGAGGATCCAAACGCAGGCACTTGCAAAGGTGTGAGGGTGGTTTATTAAACACAAAAATATAGATGGACAAATGGTAAACGGAGAACTAAACTATACTGGACAACTAAACTACTGAGCCTGAACAAGGACACGAACCTGAACATGAAGGAAGACGGAAGATGGTATATGACTGTGACAGCAGGGAGAACACACGAAAGGAACATGGTAGATACACAGACGGACCAGCAACTACAATGACAGAAGACACGACTTAAATACACACAGAGAAACACAGGGAGATTACAGGTGGTGGACACAGCTGGGAGTAATTAACGAGACGAGACAAGGCAGGTAAACTGAACACACTCACATGAGACGCAGATCACTACACAAAGACGCAGACTCGACATTGAGAGACAGACAGAAAATGACACATGGAACTAAACCCACACAAAACATGAGAACACAAATCCTAAACCGTTACATCTAACCGTACAAACAGTTCTGGGGGCCGACCGTGCACACGGCAACGGCGGTGGTGCAGACAAAACAAATCAGGAGGCCGGCCACTTGGAAGGCAGTGGTGGCCACTGAGCAGGTCCGGAGGACGACCGCGAAGCCAGCGGTGGCGAAAAGGAAAGCGGCCGGCAGAGGCGAGGCGGAATAGGATGAGCTGGGTCCAATGACGGTGTGGCAACCGCAGGACCAGACGAAGCAGGAGCAGACGAGGTTGATGAAGACACAGAGGCCGGACCAGGTGTGGATGAAGACACAGGTGTGGATGAGGCTAACGCTGCAATCAGAACTGGTGTCCATTTACCTGATCATCCTCTCTACTTTGCTCTCTGTTATAGTAGAAGATGTTGTCTTTAGATGTTAGCTCCTTCTGCTCCTCTTTCCTCAGACTGACAAACAGCACAACCAGGACCAGCACTGAACACAGAGCACAAAGTTTAGCACACAACAACCAACCAAATCCACTTAGCTGGGAAAGAAAACAGAGGCTACAAGTTATAAATCCATTCACAACTCACTGAGCAGCAGAATGCCTCCAAGTACTCCCCGAATAATGGGCAGGTTGCTGCCACCTAAAGCACGCTGAGTACACATCAAATCTTCTCCCTTGCAGTCGCACACTTCAGCTTTGATGATGTTGTCCTGCCCCAACCCATGCTTGTCTGCCACTGTCAGTATAACACTGTAATTTCCACTGGGCAGCTCAGTGGCTAAATTCAAGATGATGCCTTGTCCTAAAAAAAACCAAAACAGATATTCGCAGGAAATAATCTCAACACAAGTCATGAAATATATTACGTTTCTATTTCAAAATATTTCAAATTCTGGCCATGTGACTGGACAGCATCACTTTATACAGTGTACATACTGGAGTCGTTCATCCTAGCGGTCCAGTTGGTCTTTGACATGCCCTGTAAAGACACCGAATAGGGAGCTCCAAATTCTGGTCCGTCTTTATCTGTTACTGAGAGCAGCTGAGGAGCTGGATCCTTGTTGCACACCTGAGGAAACACAAAGCCTTTATGCTAATATTCTGTATCACATGACTGCATAAATAGGGCTTGGTTAAACTTTTTAATTGATCGCATCTTGAAGTCGGTAGATTCAATAAATACACCCATCCTGCACCACTATTTGATGTGTTAGATGAAAACACCTGTTGAGCTGGTGGGAAATAAGACATACCATAATTTTATGCTGCTCAATGATGGGAGCATTGTCATTGACATCTTCCAGCTGAATGATCAGAGTACCAGTTCCTGTAGCTGGGACTGCATCTGGTCACAGAACAAACACAGATGTTCACAGGTGGGTTCCATCGACAAAGTGAAATATAGTCCAAATTTTAACGCTCAGAGACTTTCCTCTGGTCTTCCAGTTCTTACATAACTGACATTTGACACACAAATAATTGAAGGTACTGCAACAAAGGGCGACAGTGGCTCAGGGGATTGGGGAGCTTATCTGTAACCGGTAGGTTGCCGGTTCGATCCCCCTGCTCTCTCTGTCTGGGTCGTTGTGTCCTTGGGCAAGACACTTTACCCTACCGCCTACTGGTGTTGGCCAGAGGGGCCTATGGCACAATATGGCAGCCTTGCTTCTGTCAGTCTGCCCCAGGGCAGCTGTGGCTACAACTGTAGCTTCCCTGCACCAGTGTGTGAATGTGAGAGTGAATGAATAGTGGAATTGTAAAGCGCTTTGGGTGCCTAGAAAAGTGCTATATAAATGCAACCCATTAACAAAGGGCAACAATGTTATTAGCTGTGAGCATGCCAGGAACATCTGTTTGTACTGGAATTTGTATTGCAAAGAGCGAGCGCACGTGCACACACACCTTAATCCAGTGAACAATAAAATACATTTTGTTTGCCTGTTTCCCTGATATCACTTTTGTTTCTTGATAAACTCTTTCCTCATGTTCATCTCTGACATTGTACAGATTTGTTAAAGTAGAGGTGAAAGAGCCACAGCAAAACTCTTGTTTACCAGTGTAATTATTCAGACACTTGTTATTTTATGAAATCATATCAGTGGTCATTGTGTATGGGAGTCAAATGATGATAATAATCTGCATCAGTCTTAACTCCCACCTACCATCATCATAGGCCCCGATGGTTGCGATGTATCTGTTGTTTGTGACAAAGATGGCCTCTCTGTCCATGGACGCTCTCACTTTAATAAGACCTGTGTCCTTGTCCACGTTCAGCCAGCCTGCAGGGTCATTCATTATTTTGTACCTGTACAAGACAGTCACAGAAAAGATGGTAATACTGTGCAGGCAGGATGATTAGAATTAGCATGTTTCACAATATGGCACAGTGTGTTATTTGATTTTGGACATTTGTCGGGCTGTATTTTTATTATGCAAATGTAGCTCTGTGTAGACCACGAGTGACAATAATAGTTATCTTTCTTCTTAATATCTTATATGTTTCTTCTTAATATTTCTTCTTTTTAATATTTCTTCTTAATATTATCATTATTTTATCTCTTAATTCTTCCCTCATGTTTAATCCATGGTGTTATGATAACTGTAATTGGACAAATGAACTGTTACAGGTTTCTCACGTTCTTTATATTTGGGGCTTTGATAAGCAAACCAAATGTACTATGAGGGTAGCCAGAGGTAGCCAAAATAGATGTGGTACACAAATATTTTTAGAAATATTTGTGTACCACATCTATTTTGAATTACATATACAAAGTGGGTTTTTTTGTAAAGTACGTCAACACTTTGCATTGTTAGGATTGTTACATCTATTGTTAACATCAAGTGTTTTAAAAAAAGAAAAGAAAAGAGAGAACCAGTTCATCTCTCTCTGGTAATCAGTGGTAGTACTGGGCTGGAACCTATTTTGAAAACATTCTTCAGAGATTTTGGTCTATATTGACCTGACAGCATCATGCAAATTGTAGTCAGTGAACAGGGCGTTCCTGTCATGTTCAAGAAACCAGTTTGAGATTATCTGAGTTTTGTGACATGGTGTGTTATCCTGCTGGAAGCAGCAATACGAAGATTGGTACACCGAAGGCAGGGATACAGCCAGAAGCAGGCCGTGGAATTAGTATTGGTATTAAGAGGCTCAAAGTGCCAAGAACACATCTTTCACACCATTACTGACATCCTGAATTGTTGACATAAGGCAGGATGGAGTCATGCTTTTCATTGCTTTCATGCTTGTCAAAATGTAATCCTACCATCCAACAGAAATCAAAACTCTTCAGACCAGACAATATTCTTCCAATCTTTGTTTTTCCAACTCTGGTGAACCCAAGTGAACTGTATTTTGTTTGTTTGTTTGTTTGTTTGTTTGTTTTTAGCTAACAACTGTGTCCCGCACTGTGATGGTTCACTGGTGTAGCCCATCTGCTTCAAGGATGAATGTGCTGTGCATTTAGAGATGCTGCTCTTCATATGATGGTTATGCATGTCTACCTATGAATATCTAGTGGTTATTTGAGTCACTGTTGCCCCCCTATCAGCTTGAAGCAGTCTGGACATTCCCTTCAGATACAACTTCTCACTTGCCAAACCAACTATGCTCATATGGAAAAGATGTATATAAATCTTATAAAGTTTGTATCTGTCTTTTGTGAAACTTGTATGAAAAGCATATAAGAGTGAAAACAGATATAAGATCCCTTGAAAAATTATATAATGAAACTTGTATGTTTTGGATACTTCCTAAAACAATATATGAAAGTGGCCACTTTCATGAGTAATCACATATAAGTTTTTACTATTTCTTTTCCATGTGGGTGGAGCCAAAAATAAATGATATATATACTATAGTTTTACCTTCAAATGATCAATGGATATATAGTCACTTCTTTTCTTCGACTATTGTTTCCACCAATTTATTATTTATGTAAATTTACAAGGAAATATTACACATTTTACAGACTTTTATTCCCTGTTTGGAAACTGAACGCCTCTTTTTTACAGCCCCTCAGTCGGTTTGCCAGGTGCCAAAAAACAAAGTCTGGGTACTAATGAAGTGTTTTTATAGTGTACTTTTGACTGAAAAACTGAATGTTTGAGGCACTTATGAGGTTAGTGATACATTGTCTCTGTCAGTGAGAAATTTGTTCATAGTAAAAAGGCGTTTTTTTGTCCTGTTTGACTTACGAGACTGTCTGCTTGCGTGCAGTGTCTGGGTCTGAAGCAGTGTACTGCACCACGACTTCATCCACAGCAAGGTCCTCTGGTTTTACCACAAGCGTCTCCTTTGGATCAAATATTGGAGCTTCATTCACATCTCTCACATTCACCACCACTGTGGCGGTAGAAGTGACCACAGAAACACCAGCAAAAGGAATCTCATTCTCCACTGAAACCAACAGAGTGTGCTTGCTGGCCGTCCCAAAGTCCAGCTCCTGGTTGGAAGGAAGAGAAAAAAAACACAAGGGTGTTGGCAATGTTAAGTTACAACAAATCACAGAAAGTACTTCCATCGACTAAAGAAAATACTCATTGATGACAATTATCTTCCAATATTATGAATGAATTCCTGATTTTCTTCGTACCTTTGCAGTAGAAAGGATTCCTTCCTGTTTGTTAGTTCCTGTTTTTACTGTGAAAAGTCCATCAGGATCACCACTGACGATCTTGAACTTGGCGTTCCAGGCTGGAGTTTGTGGTTCATCCTCATCTGTTACTACCATCCTAACCACCTCAAAATCCTTTTTGTTTTCATCAACTGTTGAATTATACTGTGGGAAAATAAAGGATGGCAGTGAAAACAGATCTAAAGCCTCCTCATTAGGGATAGAGAATAATGGCCTCATTTTGTAGTCTGTGTCATTATACTGGGCTCATTACTTACTGCACAGCTGTGGAATTTTATTAAATAAAGTTAATTCACTAAAAATGGAACAAAAGTGTTTTTAACCATATTAGCATATTTTCCATGTGCTGTCAAAGACTCACTATTCCCTGTACAAACCAGGACACCCTGATGCATCTCAAAATCTATAGATAACTACATTTTCATTTGTGACAACTAGTTGTCAACTACGTGGAGGCAGCTCTACTATGTAGATATAAATATTATAATTTCTTTAATAATTTTTACTTAAATTGACAGCAGTATTTTACTCATTGCCGGCTGTCCACATGTAAATGCCAAAGTTACACACAAAATGTAGCACATGTTGAACAGCTGCTAAAGTGCACATGCTGTGGACATGTTTTGTTCTATTGTGGGTTTTTGCTGTTTTTACTATGTGTGAGTGCAACATTAGTAATGCATTTAGATACAGGATGAATGTATTCTGCTTTAACAGAGTGAAAAAGCAGCAGTTAAACAGGAAGTTTCCAGTTACTTCATACTTACTGAGCTCTGAGTGAAGACTGGAGCGTTGTCATTGCTGTCTGTCACTGTGAGGATGACGTTTGTTTGTCCAGTTAACCCTTCTCCTGCCATATCTGCTGCTTGCACTGTCAGAGTGTACTGTGGATATTTCTGTTAAGATACAGGGACTGTTAAGGTAGATCAGCTCATCAACAGGAAGGAAGAAACACTGACATCGGTTTACACACTTCTATAACACACAGCTTTCAAACTGCTGACTAGAGTCGTTCATCTATGAAGGCTTGGCACTCTGCCGAAAGGCTGAAGCGAAACTCATTTTATATTTTGCTTATGACAAATACCTGTAAACCTGATGCCATTAACTAATAATAGCCGTGTCGAAACCGAGTGTCAGGTGAACTGAACTTCAGGTAAGAAGTTATGACCTGCAGTCTATCTGGGTAAACCAATAAAAAAACAAGTTTAGGTGGAGTTTTTCCCGTACTGCGTGCTAGCTAGCATGACTGGGTTTCTATACAGCTGGGTGGGTGCTATGTTACTGATGTTGAACTTTATTTTGTTCATAAAGTTAATTATTAGAGTTGCCAACCGTCCCCTAAAAAACCGAATCGTCTCTTATTCAGAGAAAATATTACGCGTTTCGTATTGAGGTGAAAAGGAACACAGTTTGTCAGCTAGAATGGAAAAACACAAAGCTGGAGTTATTCTGTCATTACGCTGTCAGCTGCCACTTCTTCTCTCATTCTCTCCCCCCTCCCTCTCCTGTTTCTACTTCAATCATGAAACTGATCAATGATCAGCTGATCGGCTCTCTTGTTTGTTTATCGCCCACTTTGCGCCAGAAAGAGGAAACCAGCTGATGTCGCGCTAAACAACAGCAGCACGTTTAAGCTTGATCAGCTGTTGTTAGAATTTATTTAATATTACTTTCTAGTATCAGCTGATGTTTGCTGGAGCCACAGCTGTAAAGCTGCTGGTCATGATGTCGGTTTGGATATGTGGTGAGAGGGAAACATGAAGATGAAACCAGGAGATGTCCTTACTGGATCATCAGAGCTGAACAGGTGATGGAGAAACAGGTTTACCTTTTAGGTGACATGAATGAGTTGAAGGGAAGTTATGAACTGTTTCTGAGAGACAAATAACACCAGGATCCTTTTCTAAGTAGCTGACAGCTGGTAACTGTGCAGGGGCGGGTCTAGCAAAGTGTTGCCAGGGGGGCATGTAGGGCATTAACAGGGAGAGGGGGGCACAAAGAAATACTTTTCTTTCTTATTCTCATTTAAAATATCTAGCTTTTAAAAAATAATTATCTTAATCTTACAACAAACGATTGATAGATTGAGACATATATACCATCAAAACAGTGTACATCACTGTCACAACAGCGTTGGTTTTCATTCAAAGGCTTTATGATTTTTCCTATAAAAAAATCAGACCGGGCCGATTTTTTGTCCCAGTCCAGCCCTGTATGCAACTCATCTGCAGTCTGGTGTTACCTGCATCTTCCTATTCAGAAGGCAGAATTTCCGAGTTCTGAGTACAATCGACAGCACCACGACTGCAGTTTTTGTGTTGGATGTAAAAGGCGCACAAGACTGGCAAAGTTATGGAAGCAACACATTAACAAGAGAATTCTGAGTAAAACCAAAGTTACTTTCCCTAGTAACTAGTTACTTTGAAGGTAACAAGTAACTTGAAGTAACTAAGTTACTTTTGATAGAAGTAACTAGTAATGTAACTAAGTTACTAATTTAAAGTAACTTACCCAACACTGCTGCCAAGTGCAAGGATTCCTATCTTAACTAGAGCCAGACTGGACTGGGACAAAAAAAAAATCAGTCCTGGCATTTTTTGTCTATGATTGATATATACCATGCATACCTTGATCTATGTATGCTCAAGGTGGCAGGGAGGGAAGTTTGCCAACTATCAGAGCTGCAGAAAGGTGCAATGAAGAATGTGCGTAAGTACAGCAAGCTGTCCATACCTTAGACCTTAGAAACTGCCAAACAATGACTTACAGCCTGGGCCAGCTGCTTAAAGAACTATACCAGAGTAATAGAAGGCAACAGAATAAACCAGCTGTTCTCCACTGAAGGGGTGAGCAACAGAATGGCAGGGGAACAATATGGGAATAGCATCACCAAGGCTGTAGACAAAGCAATATTCGAAGCGCATATAGAAGTACGCAACCTATAACGCCAATGCTCAGTGGCTAGTGGATCTAAGAACAGACAACAGCAACTTTCCTGAACAGGTACGGGTAACCATCATAGTGGCAGACAGCCAAGAAAGGGTCTCTATGAAGAATTGGACAGCACCAGGCCCCGACGTGGTTCACATTTACTGACTGAAGAAACATACTGTACTCCATGTGAACGCCTATAAGTACAAATGAACCAGCTGCTTGTCAGTGAGACCTCTTCCACACCTGGAATGGCTAACTGAAGGCCGGATAGCCCTGATTCCCAAGAACCCCCAGAAAAAGTCCCAGGGAAACCGAGTTAACAATAAAAACCCTGAAAACCATGAATTTCACACCCGAGCCTCAACTCTCGCAGCCCGGTACCAAACGACTTGGCCCGGGGTTTGGGGGCCACTGGTGAAATGTAAGCCAGAAATAGAGACTGTTAGCCTGTAAAGTAAAAGTGTAGCCTCATGAAATCTGTTGGTTTCAACATTAAGTAAAACTTTTATTTGAAGGCAAACAGTTTCAAGTTTCACAATTGAAGAAATCACCAGCAGTGTTTTGATGCAGCACCCTCTTTCTGACTGATTTCTAGCAGTGACAGGCAGACTACTGATCCTGATTCATTATAAAATGCTTTTTTCAGTACTTAGGTGTAAAAGGACACTTGTACGTTAAATATGTTTAACAAGTCTTACCTCTCTATCCAGTCCTCTACCAGTGATTCGGATACTTCCAGTAATTGGGTTGATTTCAAACATGTTGTCAGTGGGCAGCGGTGGGTCCTGGTTCAGAATACGATAGCGGAGCTCTGAGTTGTCAGTATTTGGCTCATCGTCATCTTTGGCCTCAACCCTAACCACCTCAGTCCCTGGAGTGGAGGAATTCAGAAAAAGGAAATAAAGAGCAGAAGTTTTAGAAGGTCTTCACATTGCTTCATTTAAGAATTTATTAAATCAAAATAGAGTTAGCGTAAAAAGTCTAATTTCATTCCAACCCACATTGTAATTTTCTGAAGGTTATCTTAAAATTCATTGCATTTAAACCTCTGCACTACATTGATTTCTATTGATGAGAATTGTAGATAGTTTTAAAAAATAAAGAAAACTGCAAATAAGTGCCAACAAGTTTGCTTGTTCAATATCTCAAAAAACAAAATAATGTCAAAAATATGTTTAAACATACCGATGGCCGTGGCCTCAGCAACATTTGCGTAGTACTCCACCGTAAAATAAGGTTTGTTGTCGTTCTGGTCGATCACAATGACTATAATCTCCATGGGTTCCTCAGTTTGTCCTGTTCCGGCAACCATAGCATGTGCTCCAAACTACACAGGCAGAAGATTTCAACATGTTTGATTCAGCTTTAAATTGATTCACTTATCTCTACGCCTTCAACATTACACACAATACAAACAAGGTAAAGATTTCAGTGTGACTGGTGAATTTAATATAAACTGAATCGAATTCTTTTAAAATTCTAGAAATAAAATGAAATGAAAAGACTTATTGTCTTGACTCTACACATTTGATTCATTTACAGTAGGTTTTGTGAGGCGTCACTTGACTTCTTGTTTCTGTCTCTCAAAAGGGTTTTTGTGTGTTCCATTTCAAAACAGCCAAAAAGACCTGCAATGTCCAGCTGTAAAGGTTTAACAAACCTAGTAAGACTAGTAAAGACTCTTAATACTTATCTAAACTGAACATTTCAGACTGCACATCAAGAATCTTATTTCTTAACTGTGAAGTATTGTCTGTAGTTGATTAAAAAACTGAATTAATTTCAATATGATCCTGAAACACAAGATGTTACAAAAAAACAACAACATGATAGAATAATCAGGATAAAAGTTTTTATTACTAAGTGATCTTTAAAACATACTCACTTTGGAACACATTTGGACAAAGTGAGGATGATTACCGTGTAACTGGCTGTTTCCTCTCTGTCGAGTGGCTGTGTTACATACAGATTGCCCATCTCTCTGTCCATTGTGAAACGACCAGCAGGAGGCAGATCAGCTCCAGGACCAGTGATGCTGTAAAAGAGCTTCTTTTTTTTATCGTCACTAGAGCGGATCTGGAAAAAACACACAGGACGGAGTTAGATCACTCTCACTGTCTATGGTAAAGGTTATGCAACAATAAAGAAGCTGTGGAAGTTCATCTTCAAAAATATCAAGAGATTCCTCAAATCAACAAGATTGCTAGATTCTCTAAGCACTTGGGATTTTTTAAATGTGTTTCTTTTTTATCAGAAGACAAGCTACAGTTACTAATTTTAACTAATTAGCTTACTGTTGGTGCTAACCATTTTAATGTCTTTTTTTCTATAATATCATCTTTTACCTTAATTGGATAATGTAGCAGTGAAGATACACAGAAAACGGGGAAGAAGGAGAAGGGAAACACACACACAGGAAAGCGCTGCACGTCAAACTCAGACTGCTGCACTGCAGCCATGTGACGTGTGGTTGCCTGCTCATCCACTGAGCTCACGTGGCCCCCAATTCACTTTTATTTATATTGTACCAATTCACAACAAAAGCCGCCTAAAGATGCTACAATATTTGAGAAAGAACCTCAAGAATCAGCTGGTCTGGAAGCACTTAGTGACAGTGGGAAGGGAAACCACTCTTAACAGGAAGAAATTTCCAGCAGGACCAGGCTTAGCATTTAAACGCTGAAATTTCAAACACAAAATATGAATAAACATTTTACTTTCTTTCCTTGCAGTGGATATCAATACATTTATGGTGAGACAAATTAAGCTCAACTGTATGTAAATAGGGTGAAACATGACTCTGTATGTGTGTATGTGGTCTCTGGTTAGGATAAATCTGTTATTCTAATTTTTCCCCCAGGTGTGGGACAGTTACTGTTGACTGCTAATATCTTGCTCTCATTATCGTAAATAGCAAATAAACTTTTGATCTGTATTTAAGAAATAACGTTTCTTTCACCAAAAATGTACATATTTTTACTCAACTAAAGTTAACAAGGTCAGCTTATGACAAAGACACATCCAAGAAAAGTGAAAACTCTGCAGATTCAATAATGAGAATTCAAAATAGGGGGAAAAGACTTGCTGACTGCAGAGGAAACATAAACATTTACAATGCACTTTAGTGTCAAATTCTTCACAAGGTCCTTCAGTTCCTCATACCTGAGCTACTTTCAGGGGATAGGTTCCTCTCTTATTCTCAGTAACACTGAGTGGAGGAATAACCCAGTCTCTCTTCCTCCTCCTCACCCCTCCACCAGACTTGGGGGATTGAAGAACAGACACTTGTGGATCATTGGTAATCTGGGAAAACATGCAGAAAGCTTGGATAGAAGAACACTCACAAATTGACAAACTGCAATAAAGACTACAGATTATATTGTATATCTCAGAATTACACAACTTAGAGAAGTGAGAGGTAAGTCAGAGGGAGTGATGGAGACTTGGTAGAAAACAAACCTAATAGTAGGTTTTGTGCCTTAAAGAGACTTAGCTCAGAATCAAACAAACTTTTTTAAGCTTCAAGATACTGTCTCCCGGCCCATAGCATGAGGGATAACTTTGTGTATCCCAAAGTCTACTGGAGAGGACGCAGAAGCAACTGTTAAAAGCTCCATCCATGGACTTCCGTTTTCCGGTGTTCTGACAAAACGTCCTACTTTGGCAAAACGTCCTACCGTAAGTAGTTTATGCACATTTCTGCTGTCACAGAGTAATTCCAGCACAAATGTAAGTAGGTATGACGGTTTGCCACGTAACTTTGCCCATTAGAGAATGCTTGTAGCTCACATTCATAAAGCCAGGACGGTTTGCCACTTCATTTTACCCATTAAAGTATGCTTGTAGGTAACATTCACAAAGGTAGCATGGTTTGGCACGTAATTTTACCCGTCAGAGTATGTTTCTAGCTCTTATTCACAAAGGTAGGACGGTTTGGCACTTAATTTTACCAGTCAAAGTATGTTTGTAGCTTATATTCACAAAGGCAGGACGGTTCGCCACAGAATTTTGTGTTGTGCGCATGCGTAGAAACAACGGGTAGGATTTGTTCTTGTTCTTTTTTCTTTCTCTTCTTCGTGTCCTGAAAACTGGGACTAGTATGGGAAGAAAGCAGGGGCTTACGCGGTTGCTTTTGCAACCTGCTGGGGAGATATTGGTGGGTGGTATTGGTTTTTTTTTTTTTTTTTACGCAGTGATATGTTATTGTATTGCATTTTATTTCTGGGGTGGGGTTGGTTGTCATGTTTTTTGTTGTTGTTGTTGTTGTTTTCGTCCCCTCCCTTCCCTCCTTGGGCAACTCTGCACATAAAAATGTGGGACTTCCTTGATGAGTGGTAATCTTACCTTTGTTAGCTGGAATGTGAGGGGGTTGAACCACCCAATAAAGCGAAAGAGAGCCTTATCACGCCTGAAGCAATTTAAGCCCGGGATAGTTTTTTTGCAAGAGACTCACTTGCAGGATTCGGATCACTCACGCTTGGCGAAATGTTGGTCAGGACAGATGTTTCACTCTAATTTTAAAGCAAAGGCCAGGGGTACAGCTATTCTTATCGATCGGAACATCACATTTGTTCCATCCACTGTTGTGTCAGACAAAAAGTGTCGGTTTATAATAGTGTCTGGCAAACTCTGCGACAGGTCTGTGACCTTGGCCAATATTTATGCACCCAATTTTGATGATGTGCAATTTTTTCTACGCCTGTTTTCACACCTCCTGGACTTAAATACTCACTCTTTAATTCTGGCGATTTTAATCTTTATTTGGATGCGGTTTTAGATCGTTCATCCCCCAAAGCTGCTACTCTTAACAAATCTGCAACTTATGTCAAGTCTTTTCTTGAAGATTATAGTCTCACAGATCCCTGGCGGTTTTTGTTCCCTACTGGTAGAGACTATTCCTTCTTCTCACATGTACACCACACCTACACTAGAATAGATAATTTTTTATTGATAATTTGCTAATTAATAGTATTGGATTCTGCAGCTATGAAAGCATTACTGTCTCTGATCATGCCCCCCTCGTGCTCAAAGTAGCTTTTCAGGGCTGCGACTCTGTGAGAAAGCTCTGGAGATTGGATCCATTGCTGCTCACGGATGAACAATTTGTTTCTAACATCTCTTCTAAAGTTAAAAATTTTCTTAACGAGAATAGAACACCTGGTATGCCAAACAAGACGGTGTTGGAAGCTCTGAAGGCATTCCTGAGAGGAGAAATCTCCTCAGTGGCAGCATTTAAAAGACAGTGTGCACAGCGGGAGCAGAGGCTTATTTCAGACCAGATTTTAAACATCGACAGGCAGTACGCTCAGTCACCATCACTGGCGCTATACAAAGAACGCTTAAGTCTACAAACCAAACTCAACCTACTTTCCACTCGACAAGTGGAAGAATGTCTGATTAGAAACAAGAACGATTTTTACGAACATGGTGCAAAGACCGGTAAGCTTTTGGCCACTCAACTGCGTGGTATTAGGGCTAAACAAATCATAACCGGAGTGACGGCAGACAATGGAGTGGTGACATTTTTTTATATACATTTTCAATTCAATTCAATTCAATTTTATATATATATCGCCAAATCACAACATAAGTCGCCTTATGGCGCTTCACAGATACAGAGAAAAAACCCCAACAATCATATGACCCCCTATGAGCAAGCACTTTGGCAACAGTGGGAAGGAAAAACTCCCTTTTAACAGGAAGAAACCTCCGGCAGAACCAGGCTCAGGGAGGGGCGGCCATCTGCTGCGACCGGTTGGGCTGAGAGAAGGAAGACAGGATAAAGACATGCTGTGGAAGAGAGACAGAGGTTAATAACAGATATGATTCAATGCAGAGAGGTCTGTTAAGACATAGTGAGTGAGAAAGGTGACTGGAAAGGAAAAACTCAATGCATCATGGGAATCCCCCGGCAGCCTACGTCTATTGCAGCATAACTAAGGGAGGATTCAGGGTCACCTGGTCCAGCCCTAACTATATGCTTTAGCAAAAAGGAAAGTTTTAAGCCTAATCTTAAAAGTAGAGATAGTGTCTGTCTCCTGAATCCAAACTGGAAGCTGGTTCCACAGAAGAGGGACCTGAAAACTGAAGGCTCTGCCTCCCATTCTACTTTTAAATACTCTAGGAACAACAAGTAGGCCTGCAGAGCGAGAGCGAAGTGCTCTAATAGGGTGATATGGTACTATAAGGTCATTAAGATAAGATGGGGCCTGATTATTTAAGACCTTGTATGTGAGGAGCAGGATTTTGAATTCAATTCTGGATTTAACAGGAAGCCAATGAAGGGAAGCCAAAACAGGAGAAATCTGCTCTCTCTTTCTAGTCCCTGTCAGGACTCTTGCTGCAGCATTTTGGATCAGCTGAAGGCTTTTCAGTGAGTTTTTTGGACATCCTGATAATAATGAGTTACAGTCGTCCAGCCTGGAAGTAATAAATGCATGAAGTAGTTTTTCAGCATCACTCTGAGACAGGATATTTCTAATTTTAGAGATGTTGCGCAAATGGAAGAACGCAGTTCTTACATATTTGTTTAATATGTGCATTGAAGGACATATCCTGGTCAAAAATGACTCCAAGGTTCCTCACAGTGTTACTGGAGGCCAAGGTAATGCCATCCAGAGTAAGAATCTGCTTAGATACCATATTTCTAAGCTTTTCGGGGCCGAGTACAATAACCTCAGTTTTATCTGAATTAAGAAGCAGAAAGTTAGCGGCCATCCAGGTCTTTATGTCTTTAAGACATTCCTGCAGTTTAACTAATTGGTGTGTGTTATCTGGCTTCATGGACAGATAGAGCTGGGTGTCATCTGCATAGCAGTGAAAATGTATGCTATGTCTTCTAATGATACTGCCTAAGGGAAGCATGTATAATGTAAACAGAATTGGTCCTAGCACTGAACCCTGTGGAACTCCATAATTACCTCAGAGTGTGAAGAGGACTCTCCATTTACATGCACAAATTGGAGTCTATTAGATAGATATGATACAAACCACTGCAGTGCAGTACCTGTAATACCTACAGCATGTTCTAATCGCTCTAATAGGATATTATGGTCGACAGTATCGAATGCTGCACATTTGAATCTACTGTTAATGTAAAAGATTTGCATGGTTTCTTTGACTCCATTGATATGCCCTCGCTCCCCCCAGGGCTCAGACAGACTCTGGAAGCCCCTGTCTCAAAGGCAGAAATTCAGGTGGGAATAGCATCTATGCAATCTGGGAAATCTCCAGGTCCTGATGGATTTTCTACAGACTTTTATAAAAAATTCTTGGATGATTTGTCTCCCTTCCTTTGCAAAGTTTTTGCAGAATTGCTAGACTCTGGGGCACTTCCTCCTTCATGCTACCAGGCCTGTATCACAGTGTTACTTAAGAAGGGCAAGGACTGTGCTTCTTATAGGCCTGTATCTCTGTTAAACACGGATGTTAAAATTCTGTCTAAGCTACTGGCGCACAGGCTGGAAAAATTCTTCCTGCTATAATCTCTCCCGATCAAACTCTAAACTTTAAATCTCTAGACTCACTAATCACTTCATTTATTTGGAATGGTAAACATCCCAAATTGAAGAAATCTATTTGTTAAAAAGTCCTCCGGCCAGGGCATGCGTTACCTGCATGGGAGGAGCATGATTCCACCAGGGGCCAACAGCCAATCAGAGTGTTCACCATTCTCTCCTTGCTGTGGCAATTAACTAGCATACATGCACACACACTAAAATGCAGACATTAACAAAAGTTGCTTACGAAGTATCTCAAAAAACGCAATATACTGCCAAAACAGAACCATTTGTCATTTATGAGATGCAACAAAAAAACGTTTTGAAATCATTGTGATTTCAAAACAGTTTTTGAGTTTTTAAACAGTTCCAACCTGCTGCTGCACTTTTAGCTCTTTACCCTGTCTGAGTACTCCTCATGAGCCGGCTTGTCGCTGTTACAATCCTCAAACCCAGCTGTGCCATCTACCCGCTCCCAAGCCTCACTATTAACTTGTTCTTGGCCAGTGCATCAACCTGAAAGCCTAGGTCCTGACGGTGGAGGCAGTATCATTAGTTCGAGTCACATATCAGGAGCTCTCCTATGGTTTATTAGACCTTTGGTACTCACTAACACACTGTTAGACATTTTATTGTATTTTTACAGCAACTTACTGGCAACACTATTGCCAGTAAGTTACTGTAATTACTGATCTACAGTATCTTTACTGTTGTGATGTTTTACAGTTCAACAGCTTTACTGTAAACGTGGTTTACAGTTAGAAAGACTTACCGTGATTACGTTTTATAGTATCACTGTACTGCAAATGTGGTTTATGGTATAACACTGTAATTGTGTACAGTATAATTTGTTTAGACTGTAATTGTGTTTTACAGCATATAAAATAATATTAACATTCATATTCAATATAAGAACATTTACAAAAAACAATATAATTCAATAAAGTAGTCTCAGAATAGTGAATTAAACCAACATTTATTGTTGATATTTTTTTAACAAGAAAAACATTTTTCAACTGAATAAAACTCAAAAAACTCATTCAAACTCAGAGAGCCGCTGGAGGAAGGTGGTGATCCGAGGGCTGATGCTTGTAACCTTCCTCTTTACGACACGACCTGTCTTGCAGCTTGTACCAAGTTTTGCAGGGCATTTTGTTTCCATGTCTGGATTGATCCTCACAAAGAACCTTTTAACGGAAAAAAGGCTGCTTTAATTTCAAAATTAAAACATACATTACAGCAATCACCTATATGTTTCTGCAACTGTAGTCAAGCTATCACATATATTTCATTCTTAAATGGTGTAAGCTTTAATGGTGTAAAGTATTTACCTCTGTATCATCTCCAGTGTGAGGGACGCTGACTCCTGATACTCAAGGTTGAAAACGTAGTATGACGCAAAGAAGACAGCAAGGGTGCTGGCAAAGTCATGCATCTGCTCAGGCTCATAAAATACCTTGCCCTCCAAACTGATCATCCAGCGGCTTGCAGACATGAAATTATTCCCTAAAAACAGACAAGAGTCCAATAAGACAATGTGCTCACCCTTACAAATAAGGTTTCCACAAGAATGCTGGATAGCAGGCCTCACACTGTAAAAAAATAGAATCCACACAGTTTGCTGCTGTTTCTCTTATTATTTATTATGTAATGAAAATTATGATCAATTACAGGAAAAAACTGCCTAATGTTTTGGCATTTTGGCCTGTGCTGAAATGTTAGGCTGTTTTTTCCTGTTGGTCATTGTGTATAATAAATAATAAGAGAAACAGCAGCAAACTGTGTGTATTCTATTTTTATACAATATAAAACAGACAAACCCCTGTTAAGTAAGTTGTTGTGGGTACAAATACCACAATAATTACATAGATTTTTTATAAAAATATTACAAGAGGATTGAAACTATTTACTTACCAAGCGCTATTACCCTTGGTGTGATGGGTAAGGTCATCTCTCTCTCAACAGACATCTTGGTGGAAAAAGCCTTTAAAACACAAACACTGAGGCTACATCACACTGTCAGCGCAGCCAGCAAGGGCAGGAGAACAGCAATGCACCACACTGGGCGGGAAAAGACAGAGAGACAATTGTTAATTTAATGTTGCATTTATTTAACCCTTGAAAAATATATTTACATAAGTAAATAAAAGAAAAAAAAACACACAACCCATCTTTTCCAGAATAATTCAACTAATTGCTCTTTTGACCAACCTAACACAGACGTTACACGGTTTTCCTATGAAAAAGACCCTGGAAGACGTTGTATTAAAGGAAAAAAAACATGCTCCCCTTCCCACCTAAAAAAATAATAAATATTAAACTTAGGTTGGAGTTCCTCGCGCCACCAACCTAATGTTATATTAACTTTTTAATGTTGTGTACTGCAGCTCACACAAAATTAAATAAAGCAGGCTAACCTACATGAGCAAGCTCAAAACTGGATAAGATTGTTTTAGCAGTCTCTAAATTTCCAAAAAAAAAGTTGTCTTTCTTTATTCTCATTAAATGTGTATTTTTACCTGCTGCTTTAGCTGAAGCTAAATGTCCCACTGTTAGCGTGGCCAGCTTCTCAATAGTCATAGAACAGAAGCGCAGGAGGACAATGCACCACACTCGGCGGGAAAAAGACAAAGACTGTCGTTGCGCCTGTGTTCTTCGCCCCTCCCCGTGGAAAATATATATCTAAATATATATTTAAATAAGAAAAGAAAAAAAACACACACAACCTATTTTTTCCAGAATAATTCAGCTAATGTGCTATTCCGACCAAGCTAACACTGATTTTAAGCCCCCCCTCCCTCCCACACACACAAAAAATATATATGCTCTTAAGAATTAATAAACGAGTATGTTAGGTAGGAGAGTCCTTTGCATTACCTTATGACGTCCCGTTTACAGTTTCCACACAGAGGTCCAACAATAACGAGGTGCAAAATCTTTTGTCCTCTCGAGCATATCGTAACGAAGAGTTAACAAAGTTGGCCTGTCTTTCCTCTCCTGTCAATCACTGGATCACAGGTCATGTCAGTCAGGATATGGAGTGGTGGTTGGTAGAGGTGGTTGGGTGGGCGGGGCCAGCAAGCATTCAGCGTGTGTTTCACTAAGTTGGGTTGACTAGTTCCCAGAAGAGTTCTGTACATGTTGCACGTTCAGTAAATGAGCAATTCAGTTACTGCTCGACTGAGAAGCCTCCGCCAAATTATTACAATATTCTCCACTGACTGAAGTTCGCCTTTGGCAACGCAGTGGCAAGCACACACTTGCAGCAGCTGTGCATGTGCATACAACTGCATGCAGCAGATTAGATGATCAGAATTCTTGAACCTTACACACAGGCAAGTCCCCTAAAAAGTCAAAACCATAATACTTTCACTGGTATCATACTGACAAATGGCATAGGTTGGAGGAAAATCTGGAAATGGTTGGCAGTGAAAGAGTTAAAATGTAATGCACTATTGCAACCAACCACTGAAAGAGTAAAAATACACAAACAGTATGATGAACCATTCAAATCACATAATACAGTAGCACTACTGCTAATGTGTTAACGGTAGGTATAACTACTACCGCAATTTTAAAAAATACAGTAAGTAAATGTAAATAACCTTAATATACCCATAATGCAAAGCAAATTACAGTAATTAACTGTAGAAATGTTTTCAGGTAAGTTACTGGGCATTTTGTGGTATTTTACTGTGAAAAATACAGCAAAGGTTAACAGTGCACTTTGCTGCCAAGCCTTCCAGCTTCGACACAGTTGCTACTTAGGTCTTCAGTCTGGAAATGGCTATTTCCCAGCTCAATGGGAGGTTGTCCTGACTGGTCTGTTGGAAGTAAAGCTGCCATTTCCGGCCTCCTCATTGGCAGTGTTGTGGGCAGAGGATGAGGAGCTCGCAACCTCCATTCCAGCTGCTCCCTCTTTCAGTAGAAAGTGGGGTTCTCACAGCCACAGCTCATTTCACTGGGCTCCCTGAAGTTCCAACTACAATCATTAAGACTATTTCTTCTATTCTTGTGCATGAGTGAGCCGTTACTCCGACTGATTCTTGGGTTGCTATGGTCGGAGAGTGTTGGCTGTTTCTGTTCTAGCAAATAAAGTGACTGAGTTTTCTGTTTCTAACCTGATCAACTTAAATGTTGAGAGTTGTAAAAAAAAAAAAGCAAACTCTTGAGTCTTTGTTTTTTGTTTGTTTTTACCTGTTCATTGGGTACATGTAGCTTTAGCCTTTTTGTGTCCCCTAGGCCACAACACACTTCATCACAGACTTTTACAGAAACTGTCTATTATCCACCTGTATAGGCCTCTTCAAAACCTGTTTATTGTGAATCAGTGCATCCCACCACAGGAACTACTTGGTTGCGGTGGTGTGTATATCATTCAGTAAGACCTGTTGCCATTGTTTTGTAAGGATGAAGAGGATTTTATGAAAGGGGGAAGACTGTTCCAGAGTTTCGCCATATTGGGACCTCCACAGTAGCCGGAAACACGTGACCTCCACAGAAATACGTTCCTGCATGGATCATCGACTGTGGAAGCCTTGCAAGTGAATCATTATTATTAATCAACATTATAAAGACACTATTTGTCATGTTAAATTTACTACACTACCATTATTATCTGAGCTATTATTATGATCTATTTATTTATGCTCCAGAAAGAACCACGAGGTCCTGTTTGAAACGGATGTTATCGATTTCATGGTCTAAACCTAAATCTCATGGCAACAGAGCCTTCTCTGTGCCAGGTACCGGACTCTGGTACCTGGCACAGAGAAGGCTCTGTCACTTAAGTTTGTGCAGATCTAATTTGTAGATCTGCACAAACACTGAACCACTGAACCAGTCCATTTTAAATCAGTAAAGATTTAAAATGGACTGGAAATAGACTTACAACCAAGATGGATAAATATTTGAAATCAAAAACTAAGGGCTCTGAACTGGGCCCTGGACAACATTCTAATCAAGAAGCAAAAACGGTGAGCTCGAGGCAATGTACAGCGAAAGTTATCTTTCATTTGGAATTACTTTCACTGGAGATCCGAATGCAACGACTTTGTTATTTTTGGTGTGTGTGGAAAAGCTCTTAAACAGTGCCAAGGTAGCAAGCTTGGTCTTTCCTCCCCACTGCTGTCAGACTCCACAACAAAGACTTTAACTGAACAAACACACACATCCACACATGTGCAATAACACTAAGTGCAATAATCTTTTCTGGCATCGTTGTATTTTTACTCAGTTGTATATAGCATTCGTATTCCATTTTTATCTTATTGTATATTTTTATTCTATTTTATTCTACTGTATATAGTATATTATTTTATTCTATTCTGTACAGCTGTGTACTGTATTTATTCTTATTGTATTCTAATTTTTGCGTCATAACTTTTGCACTGTCCACTTCCTGCTGTGACAAAACAAATTTCCCACGTGTGGGACTAATAAAGGTTATCTTATCTTATCTTAAACACCATTTCTACACAAAACATCCCTCACTTCAAAACAAGAACACAGGCTATTTTGTTCGCCTGTATGAACACGCTGAGAAACAGGTAACTTTAATGAGAAAAAACGCAAATGTGTCTGAAAGAGCTCTCAAAGCTAGCTACTTAGTAGCTGAACTTATAGCCAAATCCCAAAGACCACACACTGTAGCAGAGACATTAATACTACCTGCCTGCAAAGTCATTGTGAATGAGATTGCTCGGCCCTGACGCGGGAAATAGCCAGTGTCCCGCTTTCAGATAACACAATTGACAGACGTATCGATGACATGTCTGCAGACACTAAAAGTGTGGTTTTGGAGAAGATACGCATCAGTGGGAAGTTTGCAGTGCAACTTGATGAGTCTACAGACATTATTGGACAAACCCAACTCTTGGCCAATTTGCGTTTTGTGGATGGGGACTCCATCAGAGAAAACGTTCTATTTTGCAAGGCACTGCCAGAAAAAACAACAGGAGAGGAAATGTTTTGGGTTACATCCAAATATGTTGAACAAGGAGGACTTAAGTGGGAAAACTCCACAAGTGTCTGCACTGATGGAGCAGCAGCCATGGGCGGGCACATCAAAGGTTGGTTTAGCAGAGTGAAAGCGATACACCCAGATGTTATTGTTATGCACTAATTTCTGCACTGCGAGGCACTCATTACTGAGACTTTACCAGCAGATCTGGAAAAGTACTGGCCCGTGCGTATGAGCTGTGGAAAGAGCTAAAAGTGTTTTTGAGTGATGAGAGGTACAACGATGCAAAGCTGCTTGCAAGTGAGGAGTGGTGTGCAAGGCTGGCTTACATGGCAGATATATTTCAGCATTTAAATGAACTAAGCACACAAATGTAAGGCCGAGATGAAAACCTGCTCAAAAGCACAGATAAAATAAATGGATTCCATTCAAAGGTGCACCTCTGGCAACAACATCTGGAAAGTGCCAAGATTGGCATTTTCCCGCTCACTCAGAAATGGCAAGGAGATATGAAAACTGCCACACTGTGTGAAATAATAGGTAAACATTTGAAAACGCTTGAGGAGAAGTTGTCCATTTATTTCCCCTCAGTATCCACTTGAATGGCTTTACTGGGTAAGGACCCATATAGCTCAGCAGCAGTTTTTGAAAAGGATATGACTTTGCAGGAGCAGGAGGAACTAACTGAACTGAGACAAGGCCGTGGTTTAAAGCTAAGTTTTGCTGATCTATCTTTGCACAGTTTACGGTTGACTGCTGCCATGTAGTTCCCCATTCTAACAAACAGAGCAATTTTGACATTGCTCCCATTTTCAACAACATATTTATGTGAGCTAAACTTTTCAAGCATGGCTGCTATACAAACCAAAAACAGAACGAGATTAAGAGCTGTTGAGGAAGAGCTTTGTGTATGCCTTTCTTAAATTCCTCCCAGAATATGATCTTTGTGTTCATCTAGATAGGCCCAGGTTTCTCACTGAGTGAGTATAAACAAACTGAGGGACCAACTTTCCATTATATGTATTGTACAAGGCTACAGTGTGTCATTTTGGAAAACGTTTGGTTGGTGGTGTGCCACAGGATATTTGTGATCTATAAAATGTGCGGCGACTCAAAAAAGGTTGAAGAACACTGCCATATAAAACCTGCAGGACACCGGCCCTTGAGGTCTGCAGTCCGCACCCCTGTTCTAGATATTTGTTTTGTGTAAATGCAGACGTATCTCCAACTCAAACTATACCAGCTGCATTCAGGAAACCAAACTTTGATAATGCTTTTATTTATCCACAATATATTCAGTTAAAATATTGTTTTCATTAAAGTGGAATTGTGCTAGTTTCAGTGGGAAATGTATGCAGCTCATTTAAATAAAAAGTTCAAAGAGCTGTGAAAGGTTGTACATTCTTATAAGGATGTGTTGTTTCTGTATCGTCTCTCTCCTGTTAGACTCAACCATCATCTGTTTACTGCTCTAATATCTTCAACATCTTCAGTAAGTTATATTGCACAATTATGTCATCCAATAAAAAACATTCACAGCTTCATACTGCCTTCCATTTTTATCTGCAACATACAAGGATCAAATGTTTTTACTTTATTTTTGGGATATGGGATATTGCACTTAAACCTAACTAAAGCTTTCAGACAGTGGTCATTGAATATAAATGTGTCTGTAACACAGTAACACAGGTATAAATGATGTGAAATAGAAATACATACCTTGAAGTCTTAATTTAGCTCAAGATGCTGTAGATTCCCGTCAGTAACACTTTCGGTCCGCTAGTAAAACGTAGTTCTATTAATTCAATTCAATTCAATTTTATTTATATAGCGCCAAATCACAACAAAAGTCGCCTCAAGGCGCTTCATAGATACAGAGAAAAACCCAACAATCATATGACCCCCTATGAGCAAGCACTTTGGTGACAGTGGGAAGGAAAAACTCCCTTTTAATCTGCGGTTGATTACCGGAACCGGATGTAAGTCCCAAAAAAAAAGAATTTTGGAACTGAAATTGAAGTGTAGAAGTGAAACTGAATGGTGAGAAGTGAATCTGAAATTATTCGAGAGCTAAATTTTTAAAGGATAAGATGCAGTTTCAAAGCAAATGAATTTATTTTCAAACTATAAAATTCAATTTCAGTTTAGTGATGATAATTTTCAAACCAATAAATTGAATTTCAAATTAGGCTAATTCATATTCAGTTTTTAAAAGCATTTATTCAAGTTACAATTCAGATTCAATCTGAGCAATTCAAATTCAAATTTAACTTATTCAAATTCAGTTTCTGGTGGCACAGATTTCTGCCCATAATTACATTTGTAACATATTCATTTGCATCCATTTCACATGTATGCAAATGTCTAAAAATACACAACATCCCTCTGGCTCATTTACAAAACCTTGTGTGCACGATACACACAAAGCATGTGTATCAGGTGCTGATGGGGAAACAGATCCCTCTGGATCCCTCTGGATGCTAACTAAGCTGTAAGCTAATCTGATGCTAACTAATGTAAATGTTACCATTCTCACTGCATCAAATAGGTAAAGGTGATGGAGGAAGTTCTGTTCCCCCCCCTTTAAATCCTCATGGTCAAACACTTCAGGCATTTTCTCTCTATGCTCCTGAGGCACCCATACGTGCCACGGATGTGAAGAAGAGCATTCATCCGAAAATTCGCAAGAGTTATTGTTCAAAGCATCATTTACCATGGTTCACTGCTGACATCTAGTGGAGAGTATAAGAATAGCATGATTGTTATTGTGTCAAAGGTACTGTACAATTTAGCAAGTGTGTAGATGTTCCTGTATAGTTTACAGCGAATATCTACTGTGTATAAAATCACAAGAATTATAAACTCACTCAGTTTACATACTGAGTTGGTCCTCTGGAAGTGTTTTTGCGACTAAGCTTTTTTTCTAGGTCAGTGTTAACTGACTAAGAAAAAAACGAAATCTTATTTATTTTGTATGTCTTCACTTTATTTTCTTGGTATACTCTTGTATTCTTCAGCTATCTTTACCTGAGCTGTGGTAACGCACAAATTTTCCCACCATGGGATCAATAAAGTCTTATCTTATCATTTCAACCTTCTGATTATTAGACCTACTAATGAGGTCATCTACTAATTGGACGATCTGATTAGTGGGTCGTCCGATTAGTAGAGAACTCTTCCTCCTGAGCTACAGCCAGCTACAGTTTCTGGGAATTTAACAAATGCTTTCAGGACTTTGCAGTTATTTTTAATTATCATATTTTTATTTACTTTTTTCCTTTATACAAAAAAAAAGAAGACAAAAACAACTACCACAACAACAACAGAGAGAAAACACAAAAACAAACAAACAAACAAACAAACAAACAAACACAATAAGCAGTCTGAGACATGTAAACGAAAAATTAATACAGTATATATAATTCGGTCTACCAGTCATTTACACATTTGTCCTGACAAACTCAACCTGCCATTGGAGTGGGGCTGCCTCTCTCACTATGGTTTTCTTCAGATCATCAGGTAAGTAATCCAATAGCGGGCGCCATATATCCAAAAAAATATCTTCATTGGCACTTAATTTTGCACTCAGTCTTTCCATTGGTAAAACTCTAAAGATTTCTTTATACCACTGAATTATTGTTGGTGGTTTTTCATTAATCCAATTGAAAAGAATAATAATGGATTGTATTTATATAGCACTTTTCGGGGCCCTCAAAGCACTTTACAATTCCACTATTCATTCACCCTCACATTCACACACTGGTGGAGGCAGCTACAGTTGTAGCCACAGCTGCCCTAGGGCAGGCTGACAGAGGCGAGGCTGCCATATCACGCCATCGGCCCCTCTGGCCATCACCAGTAGGCGGCAGGTGAGGTGTCTTGCCCACGGACACAATGACCGAGACTGTCCGAGCCGGGGCTCGAACCGGCAACCTTCCGGTTACAAGATGAACTGCCAACTCTTTGAGCCACGATCGCCCCTAAGAATACATTTTCTTGCCAAAAACAATAATTTACATAATAGTATATATTTGTTTTTATCTGGAAATTTGTTCAGAATTGGCAGCCCCAATAAATACTGAGCTGGATCTTTTTGTATTCTGCTTTTAAATATACCTTTTAATTCTTTTGTTACACAGAAGCAGAATTTTGAGATTTTTGAGCAAGTCGAAAGACAGTGCAAGTAGGAACCCGCCGCAGATTTACATTTAATACATTGTGCAGACCTGCTCGGATCAATTTTATTCAGAAAAATAGGCGTTCTATACTGTCTATGTAAAATTTTATATTGTGTTTCTTTAAATCTGTTACTAAGAAATAAAGAATGCACAGATTGTATGCACTCACTCCAGGCATGATCATCACAATGACACTGGAGGTCACCCTCCCAACTCCTAATCAGTTTTCCAATATTATGTTTGTTATAACCTTCTAGTGTATTGTAAAACTGTCTTATAGTACAATTATCTGCATTTAAGTGTAAAAAGAAAATTTCCATGGGTCCTAGTTGCATTGTATTGTGCAAAGTATCAAAACTTGAAGTAATTAGGTGACGAGCTTGTAAAAATGCAAAAAAATCCATTTGATGTATTCCATATTTCTTTTGGACCTGCTCAAAAGAAATACAATCATTCCCATCAAACAAATCACCCACCACACTGCACCAAACCATCTCTGAAATATTACACTTTTCATTCCTGGTGTAAAGTGCCGATTATTTATAAAAGGTGTTAGATAACTTAGTATAGGATTACTTTCAGTGTATTTATTCATATCACGCCATGTTTTTAAGTAAGTATCAATCATTACTTTGTTACGTTTTTTAATATATTTACTCACTAGTTCGCTTAGGAGATTAAATGGCGAACATGTCCAGGCTTCATTTGGATTCTCTGTCTCTTTTAGATATGCGTGGATCCATTGATGTATAAGTCTACTATGACATGACCAGTTATACAGCAAAATGTTAGGAAAGGCAAGACCCCCTTTATCTTTGGGCAGCTGTAACATTTTCATACTTAATCTGGGTTTCTTACCCCTCCAAATAAACCTTGACAGATCTTTTTCAATTTCTTTTACAATTTTTTTGGTAAGAGTTATTGGGAGCATTTGTAAGGGATATAAAAGCCGTGGCAACACATTCATTTTAATTAAGTTTATTCTTCCTATCCAGGAGACCGGGAGATCCATCCATCTAGAAAGATCTTTTTTGACACTTTTATGAACTATGTAAAACGTAGTTCTATTAATCTGCGCTTGATTACTCTTGAACCGGAACCGGATGTAAGTCCCAAAAAAAATGAATTTTGGAACTGAAATTGAAGTGTAGAAGTGAAATTGAATGGTGAGAAGTGAATCTGAAATTATTCGAGAGCTAAAATTTTAAAGGATAAAATGCAGTTTCAAAGCAAATGAATTCATTTTCAAACTATAAAATTCAATTTCAGTTTAGTGATGATCATTTTCAAACCAATAAATTGAATTTCAAATTAGGCTAATTCATATTCAGTTTTTAAAAGCATTTATTCAAGTTACAATTCAGATTCAATCTGAGCAATTCAAATTCAAATTTAACTTTTTCAAATTCAGTTTCTGGTGGCACAGATTTCTGCCCATAATTACGTTTGTAACATATTCATTTGCATCCATTTCACATGTATGCAAATGTCTAAAAATACGTACACAACATCCCTCTGGCTCATTTACAAAACCTTGTGTGCACGATACACACAAAGCATGTGTATCAGGTGCTGATGGGGAAACAGATCCCTCTGGATCCCTCTGGATGCTAACTAAGCTGTAAGCTAATCTGATGCTAACTAATGTAAATGTTACCATTCTCACTGCATCAAATAGGTAAAGGTGATGGAGGAAGTTCTGTTCCCCCCCCTTTAAATCCTCATGGTCAAACACTTCAGGCATTTTCTCTCTATGCTCCTGAGGCACCCATACATGCCATGGATGGTGAAGAAGAGCATTCATCCGAAAATTCGCATGAGTTATTGTTCAAAGCATCATTTACCATGGTTCACTGCTGACAGCTAGTGGAGAGTATAAGAATAGCATGATTGTTATTGTGTCAAAGGTACTGTACAATTTAGCAAGTGTGTAGATGTTCCTGTATAGTTTACAGCGAATATCTACTGTGTATAAAATCACAAGAATTATAAACTCACTCAGTTTACATACTGAGTTGGTCCTCTGGAAGTGTTTTTGCGACTAAGCTTTTTTTCTAGGTCAGTGTTAACTGACTAAGAAAAAAACGAAATCTTATTTATTTTGTATGTCTTCACTTTATTTTCTTGGTATACTCTTGTATTCTTCAGCTATCTTTACCTGAGCTGTGGTAACGCACAAATTTTCCCACCATGGGATCAATAAAGTCTTATCTTATCATTTCAACCTTCTGATTATTAGCGAAAACGCCCCAAACGCCCTTAATTTGACGCGTGCACATTCGCACCTCCACGCGTGTCCAAGAAAAATCCATCGCGCCTCATGAGGCGCGTGAACCGGAATTGTGGGAGGGATGTGGGAGGAAGTTGTGCCAGACCAGTATCTTTGCTAGATGGCAGCTGTCGAGCTAGCGTTTGAAGAGAGAGTCTCCTTTCTCTATGTACTGTGGAGAGCAGAACAGCGGCGTTAAGGACGTCCTCGCCGTACCTGGGTCCATCAGGTCCTCCAGACAGGTGAGCAGTTTGGTGAGTTTCACCACTTGCTCCAGGAGCTGCACCTGGATGACATTCGATTTCTGCGATATCGCCGTCTTTCCCTCGCCCAATTTGAGGACCTGCTGTCCCACGTTGGTCCAAGTATCGCCGCCTAGACACCAACTACAGGCGCTCAATCCCACCTGCAGAGCGCCTGTCCGTCTGCCTGAGGTTAGTAAAAGTATTTAATATGGTAGTCATTTATTGATACCTGTGCTAATATATGCTAAACTATCGTTTATAGACATGCTATCAATGAATGCCGTCAGTGTTTACTGATAGCAAACTGTGGTACAGAGACGACTGTTTATAATATTTCTAGTGATACTCGAAAGGTCTCATCAAGTCCCGATTTAATTCGACTTATGCTGTTATCAGTGTTTGCAATGATAGCATGGCTGTGGTGTCACATCAATGTATGCTCTCAGTGTTTGCTGATATCAAACTGGTACGAGGACCACTGTGGGTTAATCTTTGTAGTGATACTCACTCCTTTTTATTTAGACCTGGGGCCCGTTCTTCGTACCTCGCTAAGTAAGTTAGCTGGATTTGATTGTTGACGATTTCGCGTGATCTTGGATCGTTCGGTTCCCCGAAGCTCATCCGGGACTTGCTGCCATAGCAACAGAGCCGTAAGCGTAAACCTGCTGGGGAGCAGGTTTACTTTATGTAAACAGGATTAGATCGCGGCCACGCAGGTATGTCCGCTTCATTTATACGAAAGCAACAGCGATATTCCACCACTGTTTCACCATAAATAAATAACATCAATATAACTAAAGATAATGCAGCACTTGATCCATTTATTGATGTCACACAGATACATACAGGTCATTTCCTAAAAAAGGGAAATGTACTATTAACATTCTATTACATGTATGTGATTATTACAGATGTAATTCATATTTCAGAGTAGTAATAGTAAATTACTTTGTGTAATCAAGATGAGAGACCACGGCTATAAAAGCGAAGGTGGATTTGGGAAGCCTGTCGCAGCCATGTCCTGTCCGTATACGCGAGCCACCCATTGCGGAAGGTGCAAGATTGATAAGGAGAGTCCTCAGAATTCAGCGTATATTGCGGGATAGACAGGATCCTTTAGCTCAGCGCGACAGTGTGCTCATAGAGAGATATCGATATTCCCGTGAGGGTATTATTCACTTAACCAACTTGTTGACGAGGGGGTGCAGGACCACCACCTGTCTGTTTTTGCTCTGCCCTTTTCTTGGTTGCTGTTATAAACAAACAAACAGATTATTCCAGGGTCTCTTTCCAAGAGACTAAAAGCAATATAAGTGATAAATATTACCATTCTGTAGAATATTCTTATATTTCACTTTTACTTGTTCCCATGTTCTAGTGGGTCCTGTTGTGGCTCTAATGTGTAAGGGGATATAATATAACATAATATAATATAATGTAATATAATATTGGATATTATAGTGTAATATAATAAATCTACCCTACCGCCTACTGGTGTTGGCCAGAGGGGCCGATGGCGCGATATGGCAGCCTGGCTTCTGTCAGTCTGCCCTAGGGCAGCTGTGGCTACAACTGTAGCTGCCTCCACCAGTGTGTGAATGTGAGAGTGAATGAATAGTGGCATTGTAAAGCGCTCTGGGTGCCTTGAAAAGCGCTATATAAATCCAATCCATTATTATTGTTATTATTAAATTACTTACGAGTTTTATTTGTCAGCAACTTCCTGCCAGCCCTCGCTCCTTGCTTTTGCAGCCTTTGCAGTGTTCCCTTGCGTTCTGATTAAACTCTGAAACTCCTGAAATCCCTCACTCAAGAGTTCTTGCTCTGCTGCCAAAAAATACAGAGCGCGCTCCTTCGACATTTTCGCCGACCAATCAGAGGGTTGCCGATCAATGTTTCTACTATCGATGCGTAGCCCCTTTTACGACACCCAGTGATCTCGCATTACTTCATCCAGCTGTACTGATCGTCAACAGCAGGTGTGTTCGGAGAACCGGATTAGCGAGCTCACGGTTAGCGCGATGATTTGGTCTTGGATGTAGTAAGTGACGTACGAAGAACGGGCCCCTGGTTTAATTCTGGGATAGTTGAATATTTGTATATAATTCCTGCAGCTGTCAGACTCTATAGCAGGGGTCACAGCCTTTCTTAAAACTGAGAGCTAGATAAAATTGTGAACAGTTTGGTTCATCTTTAGTTACATGGTTCTATCTTGATAAGCTATGTCTTATCACAGATTAATTTTTCAAAAATATTAATGATTTAAGCAAGGAAAGGGCTACATGTCAACACACAACTCTTTATTTCTATTAATGTCTTACTTCATTCCTACCTGATTGACATGTTTAGGAATTATGAGTGATTGGCTCACTGTAGTTGTGAAAGTTGCTACCAATCAAATTATGATATGTTAAAGTTAAAACCAAACACAACTGTTAATATATATCTAATATATATTATGTAATTATCCTTATAATTACAAAATGTTTTATGTAAGATTCATGTTTTGTAATTTAAATCTGACATCACAAAAGTGTTTTGGAATTTGAATAATGTATTTTGTAACTGCAGTACACATAATACTGATTTTGAACAATTTTGTCCAGGTTCCTTGTCACCGGGGACTCCTTCAGCACCAAGCGTTCAGTTTCAGAGTCGGTGTGTCCACGGTGAGCCAGATCACCCCCCAGGTAGCGACGGCCATCTGGGACTGTCTAGTGGACGACTCCATGGCTGTGCCTTCAACTGAAGACTGGCGGTCCATCACAGAGGGATTCCAGGAGCGCTGGAACTTTCCTCTGTGCTGTGCAGCTCTGGATGGGAAGCACGTCCAGACAAAGGCACCCCATATATCATATAGGAGACACACACATTGATATACACTAAATATTTATTTCATTTCTTTTTTTGTGGTGCCCAAATTGATGCAGCTGCTTGATTTTGTTTAAACAATTATTGCACACTTTCTGTAAATCCAGTAAACTTCTTTTCACTTCTCAAATATCACTGTGTGTCTCTCCTGTATGATATTTAACTGACATTTTTATTGTAACAACCAACGATTTATACAGGAAAATAATGTCTATTAACAAGGTTGCCCAAACCTTTGCATCCCACTGTATTAGTATATTTTGTCATTAGTATAATATGAAATAAATTCTACATGTGTCAAGTCGTGTGTAGTAGGACATACGTGTAGTAGAACTGAGACATTAGTCATTATAAAAATTTATTTGAAATAATATTAAAATTCTCACACAGAAAAACATTAAACATAAAATATAAGTATTTACAGAGAGACAGGAATAAAAAGGACCAGCTGCTCTCAAGAGCAGGAACAAGGCTGAGGAGGAAATGCTCCATTGGAGACTGGTGTGGCCTCTTCAGGGACTCCAGGATGGCCAGCTCCACCGCCGATGGACCGTCCTGGGACCGTTGTTCCAGATCTACTGGCGTTTAGATCTACTGGTGTTTAGATCAACTGGCGTTTAGATCAACTGGCGTTTGCCACACATCTGTTCGACCAACGCCAGTTGATCTAAACGCCAGTAGATCTGGAACAACGTCCCTCATCTGCCTTGGAGCCGTCCTCCTTTGTGGGCCTGTAAAACAGCACAAAACACAAAGAAATGAGAAGACTGCTACTAGATTTTAATTTCAAGATCGAAAAAAACAAAAAAACAGGATATAATCAGATTGGTTGTAGATATTTAGTAAAGGTGATCACAAGGCAATCCCACCGACTAAAAAGCTATCAGTGCTTGCTGTACATCTGATGCTACAATTACATACCTGTGGTGCAGCAGCAGCAGCTCAGGGACTGGGGATGCTCTGCTGCAGAATCAGTTGGTTCTATCAATACAGTATTAAATGTTAACAGGTTGAATATAATAATCATAGAGTAGACAGTGGTCCCTCATTTATTGCAGCAGGGGTTCTCAGAATAACTAGCCCCTGGCCACGCACTTTATACACTTTTTTCCACACACACACATGAACATTGGTCACAGTTCTCACAATTGATTCTCAAAGTGCAAACCTTTGTAGATTGCAAAACGTAAAAGTATTATTATGCCGCGGTTTGTCTTCATCTGCCCGCCACTTTCGTGCGCCTTTTTCCCTCGCGGTGCAGGTGTCTATTTCCGAATGAGGCTCATAGTTATGGGTGTTTTTGTGCTGTTTTTTCTATTGGACGTGATGGTTATCAAAACCAAACGTGATAAATTTGGCAAGCGCAGGAGACACGACATGGAGGAGATTTGTCAATCAGGCTGCAGATTGCAATGCTGTACTGTGCAAAAAAAAGAAAATGAAAAAGAAAATCAGCGAAAAAGCGAAGCAGTGACGGATGAACAGCGGGACCACTGTGTGCTGTTTATTAATAAACAAAATATATTCCTAAATGACAACATGCATAAAAGCAGAACGGTATTTGTACGTCAGTGGGAAAATAGCGGTGGCTTGCTAGCTTTTGTGCGGCTTCCCCGGGTCAGTGAAAACTTTCAAAAGAGAAATGAATGAACTTACCAGGTTGCCCGTCTCTTCACATATCTTCCTCCAAGCTCGGTCCTTTATATTCCTGTCTCGGTACAGAAAGCAGCTGGTGTCGTACAGCTCCGGGTGGTTTGCTACTGCGTTGATTAGCCTTCCCTCCATTGAAGAATGAAGGGCTTTGGCTGGATCTGCCCCTTTGACCTAGGTCAGAGCACGTCACCAGGCTCCTGATTGGTTGTCGCGGTGCGATTTGACACTGGAGTTCAGATTTTTCCAACTGAGCGGTAGACGCGAAACGCGTGTATGCACAAAATGCAACACAAAAACTCACGCGCGTGGTTTTTTTCGCGAATCAAACGCGCTACACTGACACGCGTTTCACGCGTTTTGGCGTTTTCGCGATATGGCAAGCCATTAGTATGGCAAGCCATTAGTGCCAAAAATCGCCACTTTTCTAACCCGTTTGGTTAAGAAATGGCGTAAAAAACGCCGTTTAATTATTCAAAACGCCGAATAAAAGGGCGTTCTGTTCCGACAAACGCAGTTTTTTCCGACTCTCACGTGGCACCCTGAACGCACCATCCGAGTGACATAAAAAGCGGCATTCAAAGACAGACGGAAACGCCGTTTTTTCCGCCACTCGGCAGAAAACGCCGTTCAAAGATGCATGAAAACGGCGTTTCTTACGGCGTTCTGTGCCAGCTGTAACGGCGTTTAAAGCTGCGTTTTATTGAAACTATGCAGGGCACTCCCCATGGTTCCCTCATCCAATAACTTTCAACTCATTTCACCCAATCAAAGAAGAGGAAGTGCAGACCACACTAATGCATCACCGATTCACCTTGCTGCTAAGTGATTGCCTATTCGGTACCAGTGCTTGTTACCCACTATGCATTTTGATATGTTTAAAGCATGATCAAACAAGCAAACAACGGCATTCTTTTTGTGAAACAAGACCTTAACTGTGTGGCACATGGGTCCCTTGTTTACTTGAGGGATCAGCTATTAGCGCTGCGCTACCGCAGTGTAGCATCATGATGCTAACGGAGTCCTGGCTAACACCGCAAACTCCGGACATGAGTGTGGAGCTGCCCGGTTTCCAGCTGCTGCGGGCTGACAGGACGAGATAGCGGTGAGAGGAAAGGCAGTGTTTGTGAACGATGAGCTGATACTTAATTTAAAATATTGCATACATAAATCATATATATCATAAACTAAACTTGCGTAAACGTTACAGCAGCTGATAATGATAAACAACTATAAAACATTTACAGTAAAGAATTAGATGAAGAAAAAACGGTATAGTAGGTCTTGAAGTGGCTCAGTACAGTGCAGTGGACATAAAGTGATTTGGTGTGTGTTTGGTGTTGTGACAGTACACAGCTGAAAAAAAGTGTTAACATTAGAGAGCAGATCACTTTTCTCCAGACAGACTTTGTACAAACCCAGTTCTGAAAATACTAGTCTCCTGTGTAAAATGTAAAAAAAAAAAGAGAGAGAGAAGAAAGCAGTGATTTGCAAATCTCAAAGCCATTATTTATTCACACTGTAACATAGAAAATATGTCATGTGTTTAAACCTAGACTATGTCGTTAAAAATAACTCCTTTTGAATTTGATGGCAGTAATATGTTTCAAAACAGTTGGTATGGGGTGAGAAAAGGCTGGAAAAATAAGTGGTTCTAAAAAGAAACAGCTGGAGGGACATTTTAAAAGTAATTAGGTTACTTGGCAACAGGTCAGTAACATGATTCGATATTAAAATAACATTTCAGAGAAGCAGAGATGATCTGAAAGAAATGTGGGCAGAGGTTGGTCAATCTGCAAAAAACTCCATTAACAAATTGTGCCAAAATTTCAGAATAATGTTTCTCAGGGTTAAGTTGGGAAGACTTGAAATAGTGCATCCTCTGGAGGTATCAAAATATATTTTATCAAAAGATTCAGTGACTGGAGAAATCTCTTTGCAGAAACAATGAGGCTAAAAGCCATGATGTCAGTGATCTTCAAACGCTCATAGGAAAGTTATCATCATGGAGCATTAAACAGACATGATTCTATCATGGAAATCAGTGCATTTCCTGTATCCTTTTGGGCAACAGACCCGAGTCACACTTTTAGAGAAGTACCTGGTGAAGTGGATTGAGAGGAATATCCATGATGCATGGCAGTTTGTTTGTTTGATTCTTTTGTCCCCATGACAGAACAGAGAAAACCGACTCATAGTGTGTTAAAACATTTATATTTCTTTTTATTCAATCATCTTCCGGAAGAGAGAGACCCCTGCACAGTTCAAACGCCAGTTGCAAGAGCTCTAACATTAGAATCATAAGCTGTGCCTCATATAGGTGTTATTTTGGTACTTTCCATATAAGCAATGTTTCAGACTGTGTGATGTGCAAAGTTCCTCTTTTCTGTATCTTGTCTATTAATATGCCTGTGCACTACAACTTCCTGTTTTTTAGTCTGGCTGAGCACTTAGTTTGTGAGTCAAAAGTGGCCTTGCTCTACAAGCCTTCATTATTAAAGTACATAAAACAATCTAATGAGCAGATACACATTAAAAATATTTCTTTTGTCCTTAACAACAGGTAAACTAGTTATGTTATGTGCAGCGCTGTCATGTGCCACTGTCAAATTCGTGTAAGACATCCAGAGTACTCTGATGACATTGACAAGGACATCTCCAGTTTAAATGGGAAACAATTATTTCATGTTCTTGAGATTACTTATTTACATCACTTTTCAGAAAACGTACAGGGAGTGCAGAATTATTAGGCAAATGAGTATTTTGTCCACATCATCCTCTTCATGCATGTTGTCTTACTCCAAGCTGTAGAGGCTCGAAAGCCTACTACCAATTAAGCATATTAGGTGATGTGCATCTCTGTAATGAGAAGGGGTGTGGTCTAATGACATCAACACCCTCTATCAGGTGTGCATAATTATTAGGCAACGTCCTTTCCTTTGGCAAAATGGGTCAAAAGAAGGACTTGACAGGCTCAGAAAAGTCAAAAATAGTGAGATATCTTGCAGAGGGATGCAGCAGTCTCAAAATTGCAAAGCTTCTGAAGCGTGATCATCGAACAATCAAGCGTTTCATTCAAAATAGTCAACAGGGTCGCAAGAAGCGTGTGGAAAAACCAAGGCGCAAAATAATTGCCCATGAACTGAGAAAAGTCAAGCGTGCAGCTGCCAAGATGCCACTTGCCACCAGTTTGGCCATATTTCAGAGCTGCAACATCACTGGAGTGCCCAAAAGCACAAGGTGTGCAATACTCAGAGATATGGCCAAGGTAAGAAAGGCTGAAAGACGACCACCACTGAACAAGACACACAAGCTGAAACGTCAAGACTGGGCCAAGAAATATCTCAAGACTGGTTTTTCTAAGGTTTTATGGACTGATGAAATGAGAGTGAGTCTTGATGGGCCAGATGGATGGGCCCGTGGCTGGATTGGTAAAGGGCAGAGAGCTCCAGTCCGACTCAGACGCCAGCAAGGTGGAGGTGGAGTACTGGTTTGGGCTGGTATCATCAAAGATGAGCTTGTGGGGCCTTTTCGGGTTGAGGATGGAGTCAAGCTCAACTCCCAGTCCTACTGCCAGTTTCTGGAAGACACCTTCTTCAAGCAGTGGTACAGGAAGAAGTCTGCATCCTTCAAGAAAAACATGATTTTCATGCAGGACAATGCTCCATCACACGCGTCCAAGTACTCCACAGCGTGGCTGGCAAGAAAGGGTATAAAAGAAGAAAAACTAATGACATGGCCTCCTTGTTCACCTGATCTGAACCCCATTGAGAACCTGTGGTCCATCATCAAATGTGAGATTTACAAGGAGGGAAAACAGTACACCTCTCTGAACAGTGTCTGGGAGGCTGTGGTTGCTGCTGCACGCAATGTTGATGGTGAACAGATCAAAACACTGACAGAATCCATGGATGGCAGGCTTTTGAGTGTCCTTGCAAAGAAAGGTGGCTATATTGGTCGCTGATTTGTTTTTGTTTTGTTTTTGAATGTCAGAAACGTGTATTTGTGAATGTGGAGATGTTATATTGGTGTCACTGGTAAAAATAAATCATTGAAATGGGTATATATTTGTTTTTTGTTAAGTTGCCTAATAATTATGCACAGTAATAGTCACCTGCACACACAGATATCCCCCTAAAATAGCTAAAACTAAAAACAAACTAAAAACTAATTCCAAAAACATTCAGCTTTGATATTAATGAGTTTTTTGGGTTCATTGAGAACATGGTTGTTGTTCAATAATAAAATTATTCCTCAAAAATACAACTTGCCTAATAATTCTGCACTCCCTGTACATACAGGTCTAATTCAAAACTGCATACCTATTTTTTAATGCATGTTGAAAGGGCAAAAATATCCCTGAGATACTGTTAACATTATTAAATTTGAAGGCTATTATACAGTGGTATTAATTTAAACTGAACACAAAAGGATTTTGATCAAAGTTAATGTCTCCACTTGTTTCAAAAAAATAATTCTGTCATTTATTTGCTTTTATTATTTATTTATATGCCCTCCGCGGACCATCTCTGTAATGTGTGGGTGATTAGTGGCTCCGTGCACACTAAAGGCTGCACACAGGGACAAGGCGCACTAGGTTACGATCAGATCGGAGAGGTGATGAACTGTATGCCACTTTTTCATTGGCATACATTAAGTACAATGTTTTATTGCCTACAGTGGGACAGGTCACATACTGGGTGAAGGTGGGCAGTGTAGAGTCCAGTGAGACATGATTAAAGTCCCCTGATATTATAAGAAGAGCTGTCGGAGATTGCGTTTGGAATCTGCGGACCACAGAGATTCACAGGCTGCCTCCACGGATGCTAACGCTATCAGATGGGATTATTTTAACAAACCATTAACATTTTGGCTGATAACTATTTTTATTCTCCTGTAACTTTACTATATAAAGAGCTAAATCCTCCAAAGTTTCAGGAGTAATGCGTCATAATAAGAGGTGTTTGTGAACTAAAAATCAACAATGTGGGATACTGTTTCCCGTGATTTGGACAGTCCAGCGTGTGCTCCCGACGCAGGGGAAACAAATTCTGTCGGGGATACCTAGTTTGGCACGACACCTGTATACTGCCACTGTGACCGGGTTAGCGTCATTAGCTCCTCAATCATATCAGGGAGCAATCTCACATTTACAGTGATTACAGGAAGGAGAGATGGTGTGTAAGGTGTCCTTCTCGGGAGACATCACCCCCGTCTCTTTCCTCACTGGGGACGTAGGGTCTGTCTGCCGGTAGCGTAGCTGCAGGGCGCAGCGCTAACAGCTGATCCCTAACGTAAACAAAGAAGCCATGCACCGAGTGTCCAAATACGGGTGAAAAAAGTGGAGACAAAAGAAGAGAAAAGTCAACATAACTAGCACGAAGCGGTAATGCATGATGGCAGAATCTGATTGCTAAGACATAAGTTAAAGGTTAAGAAAAGTAAAGAGGAAAATAAGAAAGAAGCTAGCTCTGCTTATTACCTGTTAGCTGCCATAACATGTAACACAGTTAAGGTTTCAGAAAAAGTATTCTGTCGTTTGTTTGCTTGATCATGCCTTAAACACATCAAAATGCATAGTGGGATTATAATACAAGTTAATACTGTGACAAGCACTGGTACTGAATAGGCAATCACTTAGCAGCAAGGTGAATCGGTGATGCATTAGTGTGGTCTGCACTTCCTCTTCTTTGATTGGGTGAAATGAGTTGAAAGTAATTGGATGAGGGAACCATGGGGAGTGCCCTGCATAATTTCAATAAAACGCAGCTTTAAACGCCGTTACAGCTGGCACAGAACGCCGTAAGAAACGCCATTTTTATGCGGTAGCTCCAGCTCCAGAGAAATGAGTGAATATAGACTGCCAAATCATAACCAAAGAAGGAAGTCTCACCTCAGAAGCGATGACTAAAGTGCCAAAAAGTGCGAGCCAAGCAGTCTCCATCTGTGTAAATGCTCTTTTTTTAATATTCCCTGCACATATATGATTGTAACCAATAATAATTAGAAGAATTCGAAATATAGACCTATATAGACAGCAATGATCTGAGTCCGAGCTCAGCCATCCACATTCAGAAGATTTCAGTCTCTTCCTCTTCCTGATAATGTGTCTCTCACTCCCCGTGTATTTCTCACCCATACACACACACTGAAATTCAGACTTTAGCCACAGTTGTTTACTAAGAATCACTAAAAAAATCATATGAAACTGTTATGAAACAGCCTCAAAACCACCAGCATCTGGGCATCAGATACTGCATGCTCAGTGTTGAGCAGGCGACCACATGCCATATAGCATGTGTAGGGAATTGGGTTTGAGTCTGACCTGCGGTCCGTTGCTGCATCATCTCCCTCTCTTTCTCACCAGCTTTCTGTCTATATTCACTGCTACACTATCCAATAAAGGTTTTAATCCTTTTTAAAATAATCTTAAAAAAGAGAGACCAGATGATGTGTGCTCATTTTGGACTCTTTCTTAGTCAGATCTGAGTTACTTTATTTGTGGGGTCTCAGCTTTGTGTGAGGTGTGTCATTGCTGATCCCAGGGCATCAACCTGCTGGATCCTTTGTCTTTTAGAGATTTAGAAAAGCTCAGAATTTATTAACATGGCTGTGCTTTTTGTTGATGTTTTTTAAGTTTAGTTTATAATCTTGGCCTCCTGTGGTGCACACTTCTAAAAGTTGTGTTTAGTTAAATTGATATCAGTAGAAAAACACAAGCATATTCTGCTTCGTGTGGCTCTTTCATACTTATACTTTATTGATCCCCGTGGGGAAATCCATCTTTGCATTTAACCCATTCACTCAGTGAAGCAGTGGGCAGCCATTGGGCGCCCAGGGAGCAGTGTGTAGGAACGGTACATCTTTGAACACTGTTTTCTGCCGAGTGGCGGAAAAAACAGCGTTTCCGTCTGTCTTTGAATGCCGCTTTTTATGTCACTCGGATGGTGTGTTCAGGGCGCCATGTGAGAGTCGGAAAAAACGGTGTTTGTCGGAACAGAGCGCCGTTTTATTCGGCGTTTTAAACAATTAAACTGCATTTTTTACGCCATTTCTTAACCAAACGGGTTAGAAAAGTGGCGATTTTTGGCAATTCATCTTTGCATTTAACCCATTCACTCAGTGAAGCAGTGGGCAGCCATTGGGCGCCCAGGGAGCAGTGTGTAGGAACGGTACATCTTTGAACACTGTTTTCTGCCGAGTGGCGGAAAAAACAGCGTTTCCGTCTGTCTTTGAATGCCGCTTTTTATGTCACTCGGATGGTGTGTTCAGGGCGCCATGTGAGAGTCGGAAAAAACGGTGTTTGTCGGAACAGAGCGCCGTTTTATTCGGCGTTTTAAACAATTAAACTGCATTTTTTACGCCATTTCTTAACCAAACGGGTTAGAAAAGTGGCGATTTTTGGCACTAATGGCTTGCCATATTGCGACACAAATCTGCTTCCGAATTTTCGCGGGAGCCGCAATCGCGGGTCATCTCGCTTTTCCATTGACTTTACATGTAAACCTGACGCTGTGTTCGCGTCTATCGCGGTCGGTGTGAACACACCGTTAGGAATATGGGACGTGGTTTGTAAACTGAAACATGCTGAAATTAACAACATTTTTCCACATGTAGCTCCAATTTTGCAATATGATTGTTTTTTTTAATTAGTGTGTGCTCAGCAGCTAGTCTATACAGAATGGCTACCCATATGGAAAAGATATATATAAACCTTATAGAGTTTGTATCTGTCTTGCATGAAACTTGTATGAAAAGCATACAAGAGTGAAAACAGATATAAGATCCCTTGAAAAATTATATAAATGAAACTTGTATGTTTTGGATACTTACTAAAACAATATATGAAAGTAATGAGAAAGTGGCCACTTTCATGAGTAAATCATATAAGCCTTATATGATTCACTATATTGAAGTAAGCAAATCTTATGCAAGTCTTTTATAAGTTTTTTTCTATTTCTTTTCCGTATGGGTAAAGTTGGGTTTTGATTTTTTCATTTTTTATACATATTAACATTTATTTTATTCAAATTGGTATGTATTTAAATGGTTACACTAACACATTTCAGTCAATGTGCAAATCTACTGTTTATAAGGTTGGGGAAACCTGCAGTCAACTGAGACTGAAGAAGTCTGAAGACTTGGATGAGTGACAAAATGTTTCTCCCACTAAAAACGTTACGTCCAGATGAACAGAATCAAATTTTGGGGAGTTATGAAAATTTAAAAAAAAACATTAAATGAAAAGGTGTGTCCAAACCTTTGACATGTAGTGTATTAGTTCAGAGGTCCTAAATAACATGCTGTTTGGAATCATCACATCATTCCCTAAATCTCAACATGTTGTCATTACAAAAAATGGCAGTAAAAAAACAGTTTAAAAAAATAGCTCTATAATGCATTATTATAACTTTGACATTCAGATTAATCTAATGACTTTAAAGGAGAGGTGAGAAGTCAGACATGATATTTGAAATCTTCTTGCGATACTTTCTTTATGGTGACAACAGACACCACACTTGTAAGAATCCTAGTGTCTACGTTATAAAGTTTTCAGTCAATTTTCAACCAATTTTTCAATAAGTTAACCTTCAAGGCCTTGGTAGATGTGAGCCAAATTTTAACAGATTGTTTACTCGGCTTTTAAAAAGAAATGGTGCTGTCAAATTCAGTGAAACAAGTAACAAAATTCATTTATTTTACGTAACTTTAAACAGAATGGGCAGTAAGAGAAATGAGTGAATATAGACTGCCAAATCATAACCAAAGAAGGAAGTCTCACCTCAGAAGCGATGACTAAAGTGCCAAAAAGTGCGAGCCAAGCAGTCTCCATCTGTGTAAATGCTCTTTTTTTAATATTCCCTGCACATATATGATTGTAACCAATAATAATTAGAAGAATTCGAAATATAGACCTATATAGACAGCAATGATCTGAGTCCGAGCTCAGCCATCCACATTCAGAAGATTTCAGTCTCTTCCTCTTCCTGATAATGTGTCTCTCACTCCCCGTGTATTTCTCACCCATACACACACACTGAAATTCAGACTTTAGCCACAGTTGTTTACTAAGAATCACTAAAAAAATCATATGAAACTGTTATGAAACAGCCTCAAAACCACCAGCATCTGGGCATCAGACACTGCATGCTCAGTGTTGAGCAGGCGACCACATGCCATATAGCATGTGTAGGGGATTGGGTTTGAGTCTGACCTGCGGTCCGTTGCTGCATCATCTCCCTCTCTTTCTCACCAGCTTTCTGTCTATATTCACTGCTACACTATCCAATAAAGGTTTTAATCCTTTTTAAAATAATCTTAAAAAAGAGAGACCAGATGATGTGTGCTCATTTTGGACTCTTTCTTAGTCAGATCTGAGTTACTTTATTTGTGGGGTCTCAGCTTTGTGTGAGGTGTGTCATTGCTGATCCCAGGGCATCAACCTGCTGGATCCTTTGTCTTTTAGAGATTTAGAAAAGCTCAGAATTTATTAACATGGCTGTGCTTTTTGTTGATGTTTTTTAAGTTTAGTTTATAATCTTGGCCTCCTGTGGTGCACACTTCTAAAAGTTGTGTTTAGTTAAATTGATATCAGTAGAAAAACACAAGCATATTCTGCTTCGTGTGGCTCTTTCATACTTATACTTTATTGATCCCCGTGGGGAAATTCATCTTTGCATTTAACCCATTCACTCAGTGAAGCAGTGGGCAGCCATTGGGCGCCCAGGGAGCAGTGTGTAGGAACGGTACCTTGCTCAGGGGTACCTCAGGGTAGCCATTCAGTGGATTTGAGCCCCAACCTTCTGGTCATGGGGCCACCACTCTACCTACTGAGCTATCCCTGCCCCCTCTCATTTCAAAATGTTTTAGTTTTCCACCACTTGAGGATGCTGCAGGGCAGATCAGAAACTTGTACCCCCCTCCTGGACTAATCTTGCCACAAATCATGTATATTGTCTCGATACTGAGTTTAACATATATGGACACCCCAGTTTAAAAAAAATTAAAATGCTCTGGAAATTATTTCATGGTTCTGCCCTTACAGTATGTGACCCACCTGCCGCTGAGACACAAATGTAAGTACAACAGCTGCAAATTTAGGTCCGGGTAATGAGTAATATTATTAAGAAAAAGAAATGTTTCTGCTGTGTGATCTTTTAACTGCAAATAAGGTAATAGTTCGTTGTCTTTGTTTCAGTGTAATCTATCAGAATAGGAAAAACAGCAATGTGACTTGCAGTGTAAATTATTTATTTCATTTTATGCAGGTTAAATGTCGCATCTGTTCTGCATTTCTTACACAAAAAAGCACCTCATCAGTGTTTAGGCATTATAGAGCCAAACATGAAAATGAGGACACAAACATACCGAGAATGAACACAGGTCGGCCTATATTGACACTGAACAGCTTTATCATCTTTTTTTTTTTATTAATATGTGTTTTATTATTTTGAAATCAAGCATCTAGGAAGACTGTTCTGGACAAGGCAGTCCTGAATTTTATTATAAAGGACTGCCAACCCCTTAGTATTGTGGAGAGTGTCGGAGAGAAACATTCCAAGATCAGAGGATCCTTTAACGTACTGGGGGAATAGGAAGGCATCTAATCTGAACCTTTTCCACCTGGCTTTACAGTTTTTGTGTACCCCAGCTTCATCTATGCCTGTGAGTTTTCCAAAGCTGGAAAAACATTGGATAAACTTATTTTTCTGAATAGAAATTTATAATAAACTCTGTGTCAGTTACATTTAAATGAGTAATATTACATTCACAATACTTTCATTTTAATTTTCACTTAATGTCATTCACAATATATTTTAAAGATTTCTACAATATTTGAAATGTAAAAGATACAAAATGATTCCATGGAAAATACAATACCTTACAGTGTACAAGTATGACCAGGGGCCCGTTCTTCGTACCTCGCTAAGTAAGTTAGCTGGATTTGATTGTTGACGATTTCGCGTGATCTTGGATCGTTCGGTTCCCCGAAGCTCATCCGGGACTTGCTGCCATAGCAACAGAGCCGTAAGCGTAAACCTGCTCGGGAGCAGGTTCACTTTATGTAAACAGGATCAGATCGCGGCCACGCAGGTATGTCCGCTTCATTTATACGAAAGCAACAGCGATATTTTACCACTGTTTCACCATAAATAAATAACATCAATGTAACTAAAGATAATGCAGCACCTGATCCATTTATTGATGTCACACAGATACATACAGGTCATTTCCTAAAAAAGGGAAATGAACTATTAACATTCTATTACATGTATGTGATTATTACAGATGTAATTCATATTTCAGAGTAGTAATTGGAAATTACTTCGTGTAATCAAGATGGGAGACCACGGCTATAAAAGCGAAGGTGGATTTGGGAAGTCTGTCGCAGTCATATCCTGTCCGTATACGCGAGCAGCCCATTGCGGAAGGTGCAAGATTGATAAGGAGAGTTTCCAGAATTCAGCGTATATTGCGGGATAGACAGGATCCTCTCTATGAGACAGTGTGCTCATAGAGAGATATCGATATTCCCGTGAGGGTATTATTTACTTAACCAACTTGTTGACGAGGGGGTGCAGGACCACCACCTGTCTTTTTTTTTGCTCTGCCCTTTTCTTGGTTGCTGTTATAAACAAACAGATTATTCCAGGGTCTCTTTCCAAGAGACGAAAAGCAATATAAGTGATAAATATTACCATTCTGTAGAATATTCTTATATTTCCCTTTTACTTGTTCCCATGTTCTAGTGGGTCCTGTTGTGGCTCTAATGTGTAAGGGGATATAATATAACATAATATAATATAATGTAATATAATATTGGATAATATAGTGTAATATAATAAATCTACCCTACCGCCTACTGGTGTTGGCCAGAGGGGCCGATGGCGCGATATGGCAGCCTGGCTTCTGTCAGTCTGCCCCAGGGCAGCTGTGGCTACAACTGTAGCTGCCTCCACCAGTGTGTGAATGTGAGAGTGACTGAATAGTGGCATTGTAAAGCGCTCTGGGTGCCTTGGAAAGCGCTATATCAATCCACTCCATTATTATTGTTATTATTAAATTACTTACGAGTTTAATTTGTCAGCAACTTTCTGCCAGCCCTCTCTCCTTCCTTTTGGAGCCTTTGCAGTGTTCCCTTGCGTTCTGATTAAACTCTGAAACTCCCGAAATCCCTCACTCAAGAGTTCTTGCTCTGCTGCCGAAAAATACCGAGCGCTCTCCTTCGACATTTTCGCCGACCAATCAGAGGGTTGCCGATCAATGTTTCTACTATCGATGCGTAGCCCCTTTTACGACACCCAGTGATCTCACATTACTTCATCCAGCTGTACTAATCGTCAACAGCAGGTGTGTTCGGGGAACCGGATTAGCGAGCTCACGGTTAGCGCGATGGTTTGGTCTTGGATGTGTCATTTGATCTTGGATGTAGTAAGCGACGTACGAAGAACGGGCCCCAGGTCATTGAATCAGTCTGTTGTGAGTCTCAAGTAAGTTGTCCGCAATTATATTTAAGGTCCAGCAGGTGTCAGTATGGAGCAAAACAGCAACACTGTGTCGACACAGTATCGATACAGTTTGGGGAATGTGCTGAAATGTTTCACGAGGCCTCATCTACCCATCACTAGTAGTTAGTGAGCTGATACAAGACGGTGCTGGTGCGAATGGGGTGAATGTGGCATGTTGAATAGAGAGCTTTCAGTACCCTGGGAGGGTAGAAAAGCGCTATATAAGAATCACTCCACTTAACATTACTCAAAGCTTTGCAACACGGTCATATCTGGTGGCCAAAAATATGAACAGCTTGAATCTACATATCACAGTTTACTGCTTACTGTACAGAGTGGAGTTCACATTTCTGTCTGATATTGGCCCACCCTTGTGTGTGAAAAAAATGTTGTCTTTTTGTTTAATAAATAAATTAGATCAATAAACTTTCCGTATTTAAACATGTACCATGGTGTGGTCTTTCTTTTCTTGTGACTTCTTGATGTTGGTAAATACAATAGAAAAAAGATACATATGATATACCTATAATAATTTACAACAAAATATGGAGTGTGTTCCTCCATTTTTGGATGGCATATTCATCTCTGATAGATGAGCTTCGACTGCATTACATTAGACACAGTCAAAAGCCTTAGTATGTAAAAACAGTCAAACCAGTCAGACCTTTTTTTCTCCACAGACGTCAAGCAAAAATAACTTAGCTTACGAACTTAGTAAAGTAACTTTGAGTTACTTGTAGTTTCACTATTTCCAATTTGTACTAGAATTCTAAACTACTCTTTAGATGCAGGTTCTTTGCCATTTACCTGAATAAATTTGAACATTTCAGATATTAAAAACAAATTGTGGTAAATTTAAAATTAAATCAAACACGCATATGATCACTTCAAATGTATTGATACAATTCAAATTCCCTTTATTTATCCCCAAGGGGCAATTAAAAAGGCACAGAGACCACCACATAAGACATAGAACATAAAAGCATCAGTATAAAATGACCAATCATAGTTCAGATTCAATGATTCAGTTCAATTACCAAGGAACTGAATGTGTGGGGAAGGAAGCAAGAAAAGGATGCAATACTGGGGTGGGAAAGGCTTACAGTTCAGATGTTGAAATGCTGTAGGGACATTAGTGACCCTTTTTTTTGTGTCCTACATCCTGGAAGCATAGTCTACATGTACTTCCTGATGGGAGCCACTCAAACATAATATCAAACATAAAATCAAGAAAGAAAACCCCAAAAACTAAGGAATAGTACACATTTGTTTATTTTACGTCTTTATTTGAGATCAAAATGAATACAAGATGTCAGATACATGTATACCTTTTCTAAAACTACAATGCTGTTGGTCCAATGAAATGAAAAAAATTTCTTACTGCTTATTTTCTTACTGCTTATTTTATTGAACATTTAATTAAAAAATAGAACCAAGATGTGATGCCATACCTGAAACGTGGCAGACTTTAATACAGTGCTGAAAACTGTGCAGAATGTGTAAAAGGAACAGACGTCTTGGAAAAGGTTTTTGTTTGCCTGTTTACTGAGGAAGACATGAGAACATTTCATTCCACATGAGAATTAATTTGACCGAGCAAACACGCTGTCTGAAGTGGGGGAAAAATACCTGAATTAACTGAGAAAATTCAATCTTAGTTCTAAGTGAGGTAAAGACCACTGTACTAGATACACAAAGACAAAAGTAATACTAATCTTCTTTTAGAGAAAGACCACCAACAAACGTGCTTCCTAACATATCAGTCTATTCCTTCATACATGATGAATCACTCTGAGGTCTACCTTCCTCTTCTAATGACAGTAACAAAAAACAATTGGGTGGAGGAAAAGAAAGTGAGAAAACTATGTTAGAAAATCAGTCCAGAAATAAGCTGCTACCATCATCCCAGAGTTATATGACAAGGACAAAATAACACCTAAGACTTCTCCTTCTGTTTCTTATTCTTATTCTTTTTCTCCTTCTCCTTCTTCTTCTTTTTCTTTTTATTCTTTTTTGTTTTAGGTGATTTTCCGTCATCATCAGTGCTATCACTGTATTGATCATTTTCAATGCTGCCTTTCTTTTCCTTGGATGATTCTAGGTCTTTCGCTTTAACTTTACCATGGCTTCCAGTGGCCTTCTCCTTGTCCACCTCCTCCTTGACCCTGATGTTAGAAGTTGAAGGTGTCAGTCCATCGGAGACTGTTATAAACATTCGCTCCTTTTTCATTTCCTCTTTCAAGAAGATGTTTTTATCTCTATCCTTGTGACTTTTGTGGTCATCATCATGGTATCGGCTTCTGAAATCTTTGCCATCCTTCCAATTCCGTAGATGGTCTGTGCTATTCCGGTGGTTTCCTGAATCCCCGCGGTAACCATAACCCCTGTGATCTCTCCTGTCTGGGGGGTCAGGGTGTCGATTACTGGAGGGACTGTAATGATGTGGGTGTCCTTTGATGTCTTTAGAGTGCCTGTCCGTCTGTTCTTTTGCCTACAAATACACGAGGGGGGATTGAACATAAACAGTTTTGGGATAAGTGTAAAGTTTTTTTCATTGTGAAAACAAAATTTTTAGATTCAAGCTTGTATATGCGGTTAGTTATATAACTGTAGTCAGAGGTTTATATACATTCATCATAGTATATTTTAGGCTTTTAATAATTTCTTAGAACTGCTCCTTTTCCAACTTTGATTCATTTAAACAACAAGAACTGGGTCCACAACTGGATTTTTTTCTTTATTCCAAACAGGGTCAAAATTATACACACCCCTACTAAGTTTTGATTAAATGCCCCGTAGCAAGTTACAACTGACTTTTGGCAACCATCAACTAGTTTAGCGCATAATAACTGGATATCTGACCACTCTTCTTTGCAGATTGGGTTCGACCTACATTTTAAGCACAGTCCACAAATTTTCAGGATCCTTATCCTGTTGGAACACAGAGTTGTGTCCAGATTTTATCTGAGGGTGATGGTTTGGGTGTGCTTCTAGCCCCTTTCAAAGTAGTGACACATCTGGGTACTTGCAAAAAACAATTTGGATCAATGACCTTGGAATCTGTACTTGTTTAAAAATTACTCCAAGACATGTTCCAAGTTGGACATTTCTAATTATCTGTCTTAGATTTTCACTTGGCTGCTTGAACTTTAACCCTTGTTCTGAGCAATGTTCCCTCTAATTCTTTCTGTGTCTGAGCGAACACACAAACTCCCTGAGAGGCCCGTTGGACCACTGTGAGCAACAGCAGACGTGTGCACTGTGGTCACGCCAGCATCAAATCCATCCAAGTCACGTGGTTTATCAAAATAATCAAATTACAGCATTAAGCACAAAATCAATTGAACCTGCTTAGCTATACCATACCGTCACTGCCATTATATTATGCTGCTATTCATACTGTCATTATATTAATGCTGCTATCCTGTATATATCGTACTTACTATTGTTTGAGTACTTGCGATTATTTTATTGTACTTTTTATATTTTACATTTATATTTATTATTTATCTTGCACCAAGGGAGTGGCACTCCAATTTCGTTGTACTCTGTACAATGACAATAAAGGCTATTCTATTCTATTCTAAGTGCTTTAGCCCACTTACAGTGAAAATTAAAAAAAAATCTTGTTCATGACCTGTGTAGTATGTTAACACTATTGGAAACAACAAAACAAAACCAAAGTTTTACAACTTTGTTTTATTTTGTTTTTATAAAGCTCTGACTTGTATTATGAGTATGAGTCTGTGCTCTGGGAGAGAGTCCTGTCACTCTGTCTGCAAAATACAGTATATAATGGCCAATGTTGTGCAATTAATTATATAGTTACTTCTTCAAAAAAGTAACTGAGTTTTTCAAAAAACAAAGTTTTTTGCAGCGGTTTACCTAAAAATGCAGCCAAGGTGGTTTTTAAAATAAACATTTCAAACTATTTACAGAACAATCAGCTGTTCTGCATCAAATCTGATGCCACACAAATTATTTCTGCCACTCCAAAAAATAATTTCTGTCCACTATGAGATAAAGGAGAACAACAGCCTGATACCTGCAGGCCTAACAACAGGAGATGTATCACTGCTGTAACACCTGTAACATTCAGCAGTCGCTTCATTGTTCTGACACACACAACAAAACTATTGACTACACTACACACTGACTACACAAGATTTGCGCTAAACGTCGCAAATCTCTCACATCTCAAAACACCGCCGTCACTCCTAAAACTTCCTCCCTTCCTAAACAACTAAATGCCTTGTTGCCATATCATTTTTTGATTGGTCCACATCGTACATGTTTCCACCAATAGGAAAGGCGAGGGGCGCGGGGGTGGTTTTGTGTTTTGTTTTTGCTCACAGGGGGAGAGTGCTTTCGAGCGCTTTCCTTATAAAACACCGTTATTACTGTTTCTTTTTCCAGTAAATATAAACAACGATAGGATTCAAGAAAAAAACAAACATTGCATATTTTTATCATAACTCTGGTTTTACGTGTTTTCAACACAGTTTAAAAACTGGTATAAAGTCCACACTTTTTCCGTCGATTGTTCCGTCTGTCCTGCTCACATCTCCAATGGTTGTTCACGTTGTCATTAACGTGGCTTCACTCCACATCAGCCACGCCGCTTTGCTAGCTAAAACACCGGTGTCGGCACATAAGGATGCTGTCATAGCCTGTCAACGACGTTGACTAGCTGCGTATACAGTGGGGCAAAAAAGTATTTAGTCAGCCACCGATTATGCAAGTTCCCCCACCTAAAATGATGACAGAGGTCAGTAATTTGCACCAGAGGTACACTTCAACTGTGAGAGACAGAATGTGAAAAAAAAATCCATGAATTCACATGGTAGGATTTGTAAAGAATTTATTCGTAAATCAGGGTGGAAAATAAGTATTTGGTCAATAACAAAAATACAACTCAATACTTTGTAACATAACCTTTGTTGGCAATAACAGAGGTCAAACGTTTACTATAGGTCTTTACCAGGTTTGCACACACAGTAGCTGGTATTTTGGCCCATTCCTCCATGCAGATCTTCTCGAGAGCAGTGATGTTTTGGGGCTGTCGCCGAGCAACACGGACTTTCAACTCCCGCCACAGATTTTCTATGGGGTTGAGGTCTGGAGACTGGCTAGGCCACTCCAGGACTTTCAAATGCTTCTTACGGAGCCACTCCTTTGTTGCCCGGGCGGTGTGTTTTAGATCATTGTCATGTTGGAAGACCCAGCCTCGTTTCATCTTCAAAGTTCTCACTGATGGAAGGAGGTTTTGGCTCAAAATCTCACGATACATGGCCCCATTCATTCTGTCCTTAACACGGATCAGTCGTCCTGTCCCCTTGGCAGAAAAACAGCCCCATAGCATGATGTTTCCACCCCCATGCTTCACAGTAGGTATGGTGTTCTTGGGATGCAACTCAGTATTCTTCTTCCTCCAAACACGACGAGTTGAGTTTATACCAAAAAGTTCTACTTTGGTTTCATCTGACCACATGACATTCTCCCAATCCTCTGCTGTATCATCCATGTGCTCTCTGGCAAACTTCAGACGGGCCTGGACATGCACTGGCTTCAGCAGCGGAACACGTCTGGCACTGCGGGATTTGATTCCCTGCCGCTGTAGTGTGTTACTGATGGTGACCTTTGTTACTTCGGTCCCAGCTCCCTGCAGGTCATTCACCAGGTCCCCCCGTGTGGTTCTGGGATCTTTGCTCACCGTTCTCATGATCATTTTGACCCCACAGGATGAGATCTTGCATGGAGCCCCAGATCGAGGGAGATTATCAGTGGTCTTGTATGTCTTCCATTTTCTGATGATTGCTCCCACAGTTGATTTTTTCACACCAAGCTGCTTGCCTATTGTAGATTCACTCTTCCCAGTCTGGTGCAGGTCTACAATACTTTTCCTGGTGTCCTTCGAAAGCTCTTTGGTCTTGGCCATGGCGGAGTTTGGAGTCTGACTGTTTGAGGCTGTGGACAGGTGTCTTTTATACAGATGATGAGTTCAAACAGGTGCCATTCATACAGGTAACGAGTGGGGGACAGAAAAGCTTCTTACAGAAGACGTTACAGGTCTGTGAGAGCCAGAGATTTTCCTTGTTTGAGGTGACCAAATACTTATTTTCCACCCTGATTTACGAATAAATTCTTTACAAATCCTACCATGTGCATTCATGGATTTTTTTTTTCACATTCTGTCTCTCACAGTTGAAGTGTACCTCTGGTGCAAATTACTGACCTCTGTCATCATTTTAAGTGGGGGAACTTGCACAATCGGTGGCTGACTAAATACTTTTTTGCCCCACTGTATATGAATGTGAATCGCATCATTGGCTCGACTATGGGATAAGGTGGCTGCCATACTGGAGCAGCCAGTCATTTACTAACACTAACACTGCAAAACAGAATTGTTAACGTATTTATTTTCATTTCAATTCAGGTTAGATTTCTTTTTGCGCAATGCAGATTTTCTGTGTGCAGAGACCGTGCCAGCAGTGCGCAACTGCGCACGCACGCAACTTAGGGGGAACATTGGTTCTGAGTATTGATCAGTATAATGACTGTTGTAAAACTAATTGTTTTTATGGTAGCAAAGAGAGGCTATCAGTCGTAGTCAATCATGAACAGTAATGAGAAGTCAATAGACTAGATTAGATCCGGCGATGGTATGCATTACAGTGTAGCCAGATCTGAGTTGAAAAGAGGCATCAGAGAGGCCAAGGCAGCGTACAAGAGAAGGATCGAAGACCACTTCAGCAACAACAACTCACGACAGGTATGGCAGGGAGTTCAGCACTACAAGCCCCTGCAATACCACGTTGACTGAGGGTAACGCGGTGCTTGCAGAGGAGCTGAACCACTTCTTCGCACGCTTTAAGTGAAGGGACCAGAGGCAGAAGCAGTAGAAACATCGGACAGCAGTAGCAGCCCAAGCCTTATAGTGCAGGAATATGAGGTGAGGCGCACACTGAGGGCAGTGAACCCCAGGAAGGCCGCCGGACCAGATGGGGTAACCACAAGGGTCCTAAAAGAGTGTGCAGACCAGCTGGCTGGGGTCTTCACTAAGATCTTCAACAGTTCACTGTCCCAGTCCTGCATCCCGCCGTGCCTAAAGTCAGCTACAATTGTCCCACTGCCAAAGCGTACTAACATTAGCAGCCTCAACGACAACTGACCAGTTGCTCTAACACCTGTTATAATGAAGTGCTTCGAGAAACTGGTCCGACGTCACATCATGTCCTGCCTGCCACCCACACTCGACCTGCTCCATTTCACATACAGAGCTAACAGATAAACTGAAGATGCCATTGCTACAACGCTCCACACCACCATCTCTCACCTGGAAGGAGGAAGTCTGAGCTGCAGCCTGTCAGCATCAACGGGGAGTGTGTGGAAAGGGTCTCCAGTTTCAAGTTTCTGGGTGTGCACATAGACAAACCTAACACCTCTGTGGTTTTAAAGAAGGCCCAACAGCGTCTCCACTTTCTGAGAATCCTTAGAAAAAATGGACCTGAAGGAGGAGCTGTCTCCAGAGGGCACACAGCATCCTACAGGACTGCACACACCCAGGACACCGGGTGTTTAAGCTGCTGCCGTCCGGCAGGAGGTTCAGGCTGCTGAGGTCCCAAACAAATAGACTCAAGGACAGCTTTTACAACAGGGCAATAGCCCTGATCAATGCAAATAGCTGACCTGATTGGCTACCTCCCTGGACTTTTTTGGGAGGGAGGTAACAATGGTAAAAAAAACTAACAATAATAATATTTATATTTATAACAAGGTGCATTATAATTAATGTGCAATAATAACAGTGTGCAATACACATACACTTCTTTTTTTATTACTAAGTTAATATATACTTTTATTACTAACTAATATACTGTAGAACTTTTGACGCCACTCATTAAAATTTTTGAGTATATGCATATATTTGAGCCTATATGTATACTTTTGACCCTGTGTGGATGATAGAAAATCCTAAATAAATTCAAACTCGTGTATCCAATTCTTGTTTTTTAAAATCACTCAAGATATATGTTGCAGAATCAGTCTAACCTGGAAAAAGAACAGCTCAAAGAAATCACCAAAAAATCCAAAATTATCAAGACATGGTCATGATGAGTGTATGTAATGACGCAACTGTTCTGAGCTGTTTGATTTCTTTAGAAGGAAATTTGAAAGAAAGAAAATCGCAACTGGTGAATTGCACTGGCAAAAATGTTGGTGCAGGGCTACTCCATCTGGGGTTTTTTTCATAGAATTAATAGCTCCAGCAACATGCAAAGATACACACAGTGTGTTTTGGTGAGTAACATGAAACATAAGCACAAGTGGCATTAAAACCTTTAAATATGTAGTCATGAAGTTGAAGGGTTATGATCCTATTTAAATCAAATATAACTGAAAATCATTGAACATTTTTTTTCTGTATATGCAAGGAGCACGTTGACTATGTGAAAAAGATGTCAGCTAAGTTGAAATCGGTTACATACTTATCCTTTTATGTTTTTCAAAAGAATGTAGAGTATCATGTGCCTCATCCATAATGAGTTATGTACAATGGGTACTCACAATAGAGTTACTATGATGGCGGATAGCTGCATGGTTTTCAGCAGACTTCAAATCTCCAATGAACTCCTCACAGTTCTGGCAGTAAAAGCCAGTAACTGGAGTTATAAAACCCAGTCCTGCAAATGGAGAAGAAAAGTATTTAAGTGTAAGGAATATTTTAGACTGTGGGAGACAACAAAATGGAAATAAACAACGAACACTACATTACCATCTTGTTTTAACAGTTCATCCAGTTCTTTGGCCAAAGACTCCATTTTATTTACTTTCTCTTGTTTCTCTCTCTTCCTTTCCTCACTGTCACCCTCCTGTGAAACACATTCGAATTTCAAAATAAGCGGGTGCTTTAGCATTTTTTCCTGTATCTCACTTCATTACACAAATGATGTTTGAAAATTCACCTTATGTTTATCAGATGCTTGAGATGCGCAGTCACTTTTTGTTCGTTTCTCCTTTGTAGCTGAAGGATCAAAGATTAACGGTAATTAATGTATAACTATGCTTTCACTAATAAAAGTATAAAAGAATAATAACAGAGGTCTAAGACATCAGACCAGGTGACATCAGCTGGGTAAATAGCTGTCATACAAGTCTCTTCGTTTCACACAAGCAGACTTTTGTGCTTGTTGCCATCCCTCAGGCAACAATAATGCTGGGCGTTCTATAAGTTTCTTCATGGCTGACCTAATGAAATTTAAAATGTTTTATGACCTCTTTCATTAAAAAAGAAAAAGAAAAAAAAATCACAACCACACCAGCAACACAGTGAAAGAATTTTACCTCGGTAAAAATCTAATGCAAAACGTGTGATAATTAGCAAATCATTATAGTTTAGTTACCCAGAAACTGGATTAAAAGAGAGTGAAGTATATATTTAAGCATGCGTATATATGCTTAAATATATACAAAAAACAATGGTTTACTTAAACCATTATTTTTTTTGGTCTTTCCCAATTCCCTTTCAGGATTTTTTTTAAAAAGGAAGCAAATTTCAGGGAGCCAGAAAATGCAGTTTCATGGATGCCTCCAAAAGCAACTCAATCTCCACAGACTCCCATATCAAAATGCCCAACTTCACTGCTTAAATAAAACTCATTACAGACTGCTACAAGAAAAAGGTCTGATCTTTATAATTTTCTCCCATTTTCCCCTTTCATGTCCACTGCAAAAGTTACCCTTTATGAGTCTATTTTAAAAAACTGATAATTTGGTAAAAATATTCTTGTTTTTACTTGATTTAAAGGGGATAAATTTACATATATATTTCCTATTTCATTCCTATTCATTAAACAAAGTGAAATAGCTTATTTTGTTTTAATATCAATGACTATGGCTAACAGCATGTGAAAATCAGAAATCCAGTACCTCAGACTTATAGAATATTTCCTCATATCAATCAAAAAGCATTTGCAATACAGAAATGTCTAACATCTGAAAAGTATGCACATTTACAGTTGTAGTCACAGTAGTCACTTGAGTCTTAACCCTAACCCTTTTCCAATGTGGACTGATTGTACAACACCTTATATTACTTAAAACAAGAATTTGGTTCCTAAGTTTAAATTGATGGATTGTCTCTAATCTACAAAGTGCAAAAACTATATGTATGCTTAAATCTATACATTCACTTCACTATGTTTTAATAAGTGGTGCTGAGGGTTCTACAGAATCTTAACTTGACAAGGCTTTTACCTATTGACTTGTCAAAACTACCAGTTGACTACAATTGGTAGTTTCTCTTTTCCAGCATAAAAAGTTGGTTGCCAGCAGTCATGGTATTGACCGATGTCTAGAACACTGGAAAAGTCTAAGGAACTCGGTGAAGATCTATGATGGATAATTGTAGATTTACACATGCAGGGGATGTTTCACGGAGACATTTCTAAACAACTACACATTCCAGAATCATCAATTCAAACAATTATAAATAAGTACAAGTTATTTGGATATGTCAGCACAGCCAAGAATAAAAAGAACACGCAAACTGTCCCACTCACATGAAACAGTTGTACTGGTACATTGCACAAAGTGGCTGGAATAATGAAGGAGGACTACAACCTCCAAAATCTTTCCTCTTTTACATTTCCTCAGATCAGCAGCTAGAAGAAGACTAGTCAAATATCTAGCCAGGATTACGCCAGAAGCTTGTTAATGGGTACTAAAAGCATCAGGTCAAGGTGCAATTTGCTAAGGGACGGTTAACCAAATATTAGTGGGGACGTATATATTTGAGCCTGTATGTACAATGTTAACACAGTGTGGTTTAAAGAAAATTCAAAATAAATTTAAACTTGTGCACCCAATTCTTGTTTTTTAAAGTAATTAAAAATGTATGCTGTACAATCATTCCACCCTGGAAAAAGAAGAGTTCAAAGAAAACAGAAAAAAAGAAAACCAAGACTCTTTCACCAAAAGTTAAGCACGTGTTTAGGAGCCTGAGCACCCTTTACCTCGTCTGTATGTTATATAAATATAACAATGGCAGCGGTCCCCAACCCCTGGGCCTCGGACCGGTACAAGTCCATGAGTCGTTTGGTACCGGGCCGCAAGATTTGAGGTTTGGTTGTGAAATGTATGGTTTTCAGGGTTTTTATCGTTAACTCTGTTTCCCTGGGTCTTTTCCCGTGTTGTAGTTGTGTGTCTTATTTTGAAAGAAATATTTACGCGAGAGCAAGTGGCACAGAGGACTATGTTACTCTCAAATTTGTTGGAGCATTTCAGGAGGACGCTGCTAATAAAGTTACACAATTACACAGTGAATTAGTGTTTATTACTATATTTACAAAATACCACAGTTTTGTCTTGGCCTTTTCATTTTATTTTGTTGTATTTATCCGCGACACCTTAAAGGCCGGTCCGTGAAAATATTGTCTGATATTAAACCAGTCCGTGGCGCAAAAAAGGTTGGGCACCGCTGCTCTATGGGGTTAGCGTCAGATGAGTTAGCTGACCAATAACATGCTGTTAAATAAAGTAACAGTATGTTATTACTGTTTACTTTATAAACAGATCAGAAAATCATTTTAGTAATTTTGGCACTGTCGTTAGATAGAGGTCCTGTTGGTAAAAGAAACCAGCATCTCCATAACACTTGTGAGATAGTGCTGTACAATCTTCTGTACTGAAAATGGAGTTGATAAAACACAGTGGATCAATCACTACAAACACTGGAAGATGAAGCGGCACCACAAATTATCAGTAACTGTGGATACTGGACTTCAAAAAAACATGGATTCTGGGCATCTCCACTCTTCCTCCAATATAAAATCCAAATCCCTTCTGGTTCAAAAACAAAAGACGAAGTTAGCTAAATGCCAAACTCAAGTCCTGAAAACAGTAGTCCATTAACTAGTGCATCTTTTGAAATTATCTATGTTTATTTTAAATACACTGCATATGGTTTGTATTCACAGACAAGTCAAATAACATACAATTTCAGGTTTAAAATTTAAAAGTATGTTATGTGTAACTCATAATCTGCCATAATGAAGTAAATCAAACAACTGTTATCGTTAATAACACAAAATACTGAAAAAAATAGAACTCAGTAGCATGAGTAAACTATGCTGAATCTTTCATTTAATAGAAATCTCTCACCTTTGATCAGAGATTGCAGAGACTCCAGAGCCTGACGTACATTTGGGTTATTGAGTGCTGGCAATGCTAAAGTTGCTGCTGCTTTGTCTGAATTGACAAGTGTAGGAGATGACTCCTGCTCATTCTGACCCTGCGTCTTCACCTTGATCTCACTTGATGAACCCAGGCTTTTTAATATGGTCTTGATTTTCTCATATTCCATGTTGTCCAGATTGGAGTGGACTAAAGTTGAAGAAGCCAACTGCAGGGACTGATTTGGATCAAGAAGATGTCCACAACGAGTGGAAAGGGAACTACTCTCTTTCTGTAGTTTGGCCTTTTCATTAATCTGGGAAGCTGGTTCATTCCCATACAAGAAAGACTCTTCATCTTCAAGTTCATTAGCTTTCTGGTATGCAGCATCTTCTTGACTTTGTCCTTGAAGCCATGAGAAATCACCACCAACTCTTTCATGCGGAAGCAGCATGCTTTCCTTTTCCAGCATTGATAAACTGTCTTGACTGTCATGTTCCATGTGTGTAGGCTCATTAGATACACACTCAACTTTTTTGCCCTCATCTGGAGCCTGTGTAGAAGAAATCACAATTAGATACACTGAATTTGTGGCTGCTCACAATTATACTGCTCAGTTTAAAGGTTCAGGGCTAAAGCAATCAATTGTTCACCCACGAGCCTTTGTAGGTCAATGTAATTCTCATTTCAGCATAAATAAGTTCAGCATAAACACCAACTAAAAACCTCAAGCTCCAGTGCACTGTTACATGCTTTAACTTAAGACTAACATTCTTTCCTGGATCATATGGCCTATATTGAAACCTCGCCATTATAAACTATAGCTTTTAACATTTACAACTGCCAATGTCCGAGACGTCTATGTGCTGTGTTAAGAAATTTCAATTTAAGCTCCTATTAATTTAAGCTGCTATTATTTAAATATAATAGCAATTTGTAATAGTATTGTCCCAATGTAACATGCAGGGTAGATACAGCACATAATTTGTACAGGTTTCACTGAAAAGTCTTATTTTCCTAAAAACAGCTTCTGCAATTACAAGAATTTTACTTGACTTGACATATGCACTTCTACTTAAAGACATTTTACATAGAATTTGATAATTTCTTTATATTATAAATACATATATATATATATAAATAATGCTGCTGAAATCTCTATCAATTACTAGTTACTTCCATACACAATGTCATTTTTAGATCAAGTTACATAAAGCATGTCAGAGAATTCTGTTTTGCACTGCAAGATTGTCTTAATTTAAAAACAAACAAAAAAATACACTAATTAATGACTTACAAATGCTAAATCATACTAGTACTTGGCAAACATTACTATAATGTTAGGGTTTGTTGTTGTGAACTCTTAATGTTGATTTTTTTATTACAATGCAGCTGGTTTCAATTTGGTCCAGCAAAACAATGATCTTAGCATAACTTGTGGAATAAGTAATAAGCTCTACCTTAATAGTGAGGATGATATCTTTGAGAGATGGCAGGTGATCTTCCAAATCTTGGCTGCTCATAACCAGCTTCAATCCTTCTAATAGACTATTTCCTGGCAGATTATTACTGCTGTTGACAGTGATGAGTCCGGGGCTCCTGTTTTTCTTTTTGCCTTTGCCTCGGCTCTTTTCACTACTGCTACTTCGTGACTTGGATCGCCTTGCTCGACTCTTGCTCCGTACATGACTTTTTTTCTCACTTCGACTGTTGCTCCGACTCCTACTGCGAGCCCTACTTTTGCTTCTAGCTCGACTCTTCCCACAGGCTTGAGTTTTGCTTCTTCCCCTGCTTCGGCTGCGTACTCTGCTTTTGCTTCGACCGCGACTCTTGGCTCGAGACCTGCCTCGGCTTCTGCTTCGACTACGGCTCTTGCTTCTAGGCACATGCTTCTGGAATTCACGGTCTGATTTGACTGCTTCTTTCAAGATACTAGCTGACTTAAATGCGTCAGCCAGGTTGTATGCCATGTTGCCTTTCAGATAGTTTGGGAGAGGTTTGTTGGCTGCAATGCATCTCAGGAATTCCTCACCAGCACGGTCACTGGAAACAAACATGTGTTACAAACAAAAGAATATTTTAATGCTGAAACTTTGACTTATACACACTATTTCAATGACAGAAACACACACAAACACACACACAGACCTATTATCTAGAGAATGACGTTCCACTGGAGGGGGATTCCACTGTGGTACCGGATGTGTTGATGGTTCAGCAGGAGTAACAATCTGCTGGCTTCCTCCCAAAGCAATTGGTGTACTACGGTCTATGGAGAAGCTGCTACAGTGGGGCTGAGAGCATTAAGATTTCATGTTATAGTGCTGTACAGGTTATAACTGCAGAAGATTATCTATGGCATTTTTTATTTTGTATGGAATAACTTCTAAAGAGATTTTAAATAGACATTTCCCAAATGATAGTATTTATCTAAAAATGGTCAAGCCCATGCAGTTTTGGTTTATCACACTAAATGATTGCACTTAGAAGGTTTTCCATTTAAAAACAAAAGATTAGCCATTTAAGTGGTCTGGTCACAACAGGTAATTATTAGCTTATTTTAGAATTTTTTTACAAAATCTTACAACAGCCTATGTTTGACCTGCCTCATCTTGCAACCCATAGTAATTTTGACAGTTTTTATTCTATGTAGAGCACAGAGTATAACTGTCACTATTGCTACAGAGTGGATTAATGCTTTTACTACTTGCGTCAAGTGTCAAGCCTGTCTTTTTTTTTGTAGACTGAAGCTGCATCCATACTGGAAGCAATTTACACTGATGTAACAACCAGAGACCATAGAAAGTCGCGTCGAGCAAGTACGGGGAAAATAACAGCTGGTGACTCAAAGCGAGCAGGACCCAAGAAACATCTCTCAACTTCCCGGCATTCTACTAAGTGACCAGTCGTCAGCTTCAAAGTAAATATGCAATGAGGGAATCGTTTCCAGTGTGACGGCAACTTAAGCTGCCAGGGTAAAATAATGTTCCAACTTTTGAGAGTATTTGCTCTAAACTATTCACTGTTTATTCTTGACAATATAAAACTTTAATTTTACGTTTCAGTTAGTCTGCATTTGTTCCATAACAACTGTGTCTTTGCTTATATAGTCTTTTACTTATCTTAATGTTAGAATAGCAAAGCTTTTACAGCAGATCTGAATGCAGTGAGTGGCTCCTTTTGGAGCTTTACATAGATGAGTACTAAGCAGTGAGGTTCTTCTTTTTGTGAAGAAGAATCAGTTATAGTTATAGTCAGTTAAAGTTTGTTTAGCTGAGTCAACCCTTGCAGTATTATCACCTGTGTAAGTCAAGGCAGGATTCACATCAATGCATTGCTTCCAACGTTTGACATAAGCTTTCCTGATGTTTGGGGGTAACTTTGCTGGCACAAATGTCATAGCAATAGTAACCAATCATCACAAGGCAAGCTAGCCAAGCTTTGATTAGCCTTTAACATCAGCCGAGGTGCCTTCCTCGGAGTAATTTTGTTCAAATACGACAGGGTGATTATTCACTGCAATGAATAACTTATTTCTTACATTTAGATGCCAAACTGCACAAATCACAAGTGAATAATCATGACTGTTGAATGTCTGCACTGGTGCTTCAGATCTTGAATGTCTCTCCACTTATAGTACAGACAAAGCAAAGCAATTGATCTGTAATTTAGATCAGCGATGCATGATGTTACCCAATTCAAGGCAAATAAGAGTGTTGAAGCCAGAAATTCATCCATGTGAATCCTGCCTGTCTCAGCATATCAGAGTTAGGATTTTGCAATTAAGATACAAGGCCCTAGCTAACCACCATGGAAATGTGAAACTTTTGTTCTACTTTAAAAGGTTCATGTTTCATTTTAAGATGAGGAAAATTCTTCATGGAGGAAACTCTGTATCACATCTTCTTGTTCAAATGCAAGTTCAGTAACATGCCTATTCATGAATTGCAGAGAAAAATAATCTCACCAGACTAATAATAATAATAATAATAATAATAATAAATTTTATTTGAAAGCGCCTTTCAAAACACTCAAGGTCACTGTACACGGTAGAATAAAAGCAACATAAAAGGATAAGACATAAACAAATAAAATAGCAGAGTGGAGAGGTTATGTGGGATAAGCTATTTTGTACAAGTGGGTTTTGAGTTTGGACTTAAAGAGTGAGAAGGAAGAGATATTTCTTAAATCAGGATTTAGGGAATTCCAGAGTCGTGGAGCAGAGCAGCTGAAAGTCCTGCTGCCCATGGTTGCAAGATGGGGGGAAGGGACGGAGAGTGAAAGGGAAGAAGAAGATCTGAGACAACGAGATGGGGCGGTGATCTTAACCAGATCAGAGAGATATGGAGGAGAGAGATGATGAATAGCCTTAAATGTGTACAAGAGTATTTTGAAATTGATGCGATATTTGACCGGGAGCCAATGAAGCTGCTGCAAGGCAGGAGTGATGTGGTGGACAGAAGGGGTCCTGGTGATGATACGGGCAGCAGAGTTCTGGACGCGTTGGAGCTTGTGGATGGATTTTTGAGTAAGACCAAAAAGAAGTGAATTACAATAATCAATCCGGGAAGTAACAAGGCTATGGACAAGAATGGCATTAGCATGTGGGGTGAGAAAAGGATGGAGACGATTAATGTTGCGCAATTGAAAATATGCAGACCGAGTAACATTATTAATGTGTGAATTGAAAGATAAAGTCGAGGATGACACCCAAACTTTTCACAGAGGAAGAAATGAAGACCGGTGAGTTATCGATAGTAATAGAGAAACTGTTGGTTCTGGATAATGTTAATTTAGTGCCCACCAAGAGGAGCTCGGATTTATTACTATTGAGTTTGAGAAAATTAGAAGAGAACCATGAATTTAGTTCAGCTAAACAGAGGGTAAGGGAGGATGGGGGAAGAGCAGAATCAGGTTTAGTGGACAGATAAAGCTGGGTGTCATCGGCATAACAGTGAAAATGGATATTGTATTTACGGAAAATATGTCCAAGCGGTAGAAGGTAGATAATGAAAAGAAGGGGCCCCAGGACAGATCCCTGGGGCACACCAGTGGTCAGAGGAAAGGGCTGAGAAGTAAAGGATTTGAGTTGAATGAACTGAGTGCGATCAGACAGGTATGATTTAAACCAGGCTAGTGGAGTATGGGAGAGACCGATAGAGGCTAGCCTACTGAGAAGTATAGAGTGAGAAATAGTGTCGAAAGCAGCACTCAGATCGAGGAGAATAAGAATGGAAAGTAAACCGGAGTCAGCTGCCATAAGAAGATCATTGGTTATTTTTATAAGTGCTGTTTCAGTGCTATGGGAGGGGTGAAAACCAGACTGGAACTGTTCATACAGATTATTATTAGTTAAATGTGAGTGGGGTTGTGTGGCAACCAGAGATGGGCAGTAACGCGTTACTTGTAATGCGTTACTGTAATCTGATTACTTTTTTCAGGTAACAAGTAATGTAAGGGATTACTATTGCAAAAACGGTAATTAGATTACCGTTACTTTCCCGTAGGAACGCTGCGTTACTGCGTTACTAAAACCATGATTTTTTTTGCGAGAATGTCTCACGACAGTGACGTAAGCGAGTGCGCCGTTCGTGACAACAGCTGTGTGCAGATCAACAATGGATCACATATCGAGTGCAGAGAGAGTATGAGCGTGCAGCGTTTAAAGCGTGGAAGTACTGACCTTACTTTGAGTTTGATTCCATAAAAAGTGACAAAAACATTAGTGTCCGCTGTGCGTGGGAAGAAAACTTCTTTTTACAGCAAAAAAAACCCTAAACTTCCAAACAAGCACCGAGTAGCTACGACGTAATGGGAAACTCACAGAGAAACTCGCGGATTCTTCAACTGACCGCGGCACACCTGCACCAGGGTAAACCTCCGCCTGCCCCACTCCTGCTTTACAGGTGAAAATAGAGCAACAGGAACGCTGAGTCTTTGATTTTATTTATTTTCTGCTGTGTTTTACTTGCATCTATTCGAACGAGTGAGTGTAAACACAAAAGCAAATTTTATTTTATGTGCTGGAATGTGCAGAAAATAGGTTTAAATGTTAAACTAATTTCTTCCAGTCAGAGAATGTTGCATATAATTAAATTTTTGCTTGATGCATAAAATTAAAAGATTAAAACTAATAAAACAAGTTTTAAAAAGAGACTTTTCCATTTGATTACATTTTGTATGATGGATTATGCAGAAAAAGTAGAATTGGGCTGAAAGATCTATCGCTTTATCACCTCTTCAGATTGTAAATCGTGTTTTTAAAAAGTAACTAAGTAACAATTACTTTTGAAAATAAGTAATCAGTAAAGTAACGGGATTACTTTTTTGGGGAAGTAATCGGTAATCAGTTACTGATTACTTTTTTCAAGTAACTTGACCAACACTGGTGGCAACTATTTTCTCAGGAATTTTAATAAAGTAAACAGTGCTAAGCATCAACATCACCTTTCAGGTCATTCTGAACAGAGTACATGCTGTAAAAAGTGACTGAACCACTGTGTGAATGACAACCTGCAGTCAGTGACTTTGAAGGGATGCAAATGGAGTAGCTGAGTCTCAATAAAAGCATAAAAAGCCAGCTCTACTCTAGTAACACTAGCTGATGTTTCTAAAGTAAAAATGAAATTGTTTTAAAAAAAATTTAAAAAAAAAACAGCACAGGACACAGGTTTTCTTTACTTTTTGAAAGGTTTTTGTACACATACATTTGTTATTTTGTCACAACATAACCAAGCAAATGAAGACACTGTGACAGGTTAAAAAAACAGAGCTCCTTAATTACCTAATGTAACATGTGCCACATACAATAAATATATCAAAATGCTATAAAAATCAGCCATGGCCATAATCGTGTGTGCTCACAATGGTAATCAGAATGGTGTTTAAATGCTTCCAAGGCTTCTTGAACTCTGGCTTGTACAATTACCGCATGTGACTATAAAACATGCAACTTCCAAAATGTTTCTTTAGCAAGACTTTTGGCTATTGTAAAACTAAACAAACTAAAATACACAATAGTTTCCTCTGATAAATGTAGGCACACAAACATACAACTTCCACCAAGTCAAACTGAGTAGCAGCCACAGATAGTACTGTTTTTTTCCTGCTGTACAAAGGAAGACAAATCTCTACATGAAGGCTAAAAATGACATGTTATATGTTTCTTAAGAAAAAAGTCATGAATCAGTACAACATATTTACTTGTATTTGCCCATTCCTAAAAGCAAATAAGGGACAATTCAAATCCCATCAATTCTTCAGTGCATCTTCAGGATTTAAAAATCCAATTCGATTTCATTTTAAAATGTTATCCTGCAAAATATGGGAAACAATGTAGAGTAAATAAACACTATCAGAAAATATATTATGTTCATAAAAATGTTTCACTGGTAACACAAAACAGAGACATAAACTAATGGTACAATCCTAAGAAGGGGATAACTAACTTCTCCATTACAAGTTTTCAGGTTACATAACAGTTTAACCTTATTACATGACATTTAAAACAGTACAGATGCAGTCCAGGTTCACTGGCTCAGCTGAACTCTTCACAGAGGGAGAATCACACTCCCGGTGAAGAATCTCACACAAACTACTGAAGATAAAGAGCTACTTGGGTTTTTACGCTAGATGCTCTTACTAACACATCCACAAAGGGATCTGTAGTGGCTGCATTTTGTTAAGATGGTTTCTGCTATCTAAAAGGGGATGAATGTCCCAGCATTAGAATGGTTTATTAATTTTATTCCTTAAAGTCAGATGATCTAAGTAGGATATGATGTTTGGCATAATTCCACATTTGATCTAATAATATCTAACAGCAGCAAGCTCATTCAACAGTAGCTTACACTGCTGACCTTATTGGTTGGGTCATGCTATCTAAATACTTCTTTTCCTGAGATCACCAACATTTTTCTACGTCAACTCAGACTTTGTTATTTCAACAGAACAGACTAATCAAAGTGAAGTCCAAACACTGACTTATAGCAACAAGAGACTCCCTGGAGATACACTTCATGATACGGCTCAGTTATTGTCATTAGCATTAGCAATTAACATACAGAGACACTATAAAACACTACAACTCACAAATGATCTAGACTGTTTTTCATCAGAAAAAAAAGTGCCAACTTACCCTTGTTGATGTGAAGCAGTTAGAGCAAATACTGATCCATACGGAACTGACAAATTAACCACAAAGCCAGCCGCTTGTCACTACTCCACAGCAGACAGAAAACGTTGCGTATGAATTGACCCAAAAGTAGCCCTCTCTAGCTAAGTACCATGTTAATATATACATACATATAAACATAAAGTTGCTGATTAGATAGGAAGCTAGCAAGTACTAATTACTTTTACAGAAAAAAATGGATCAGCAGAAGACAGCAGCACCATTTCAACCATATCTTAGAAAGAAACAAACAGGTGGACTAGCATTTCTGTACTTTATCCGGGGGTTAAAAACCTTTAACCAATGCAAGACATAATTAAAGAAGATTAATTATGTCTGCAAGTTTGCAAGCATTCCGAGTTATTACGGCTGTTTTAGGGTTGATAACAGTGTATTTCTTATACCTTTTCTAAAATTTCTTTCCTTTCTCGTATGTCTTTCTACCAGCAACCTCTATAAATTTAAGAGTGTCATTTTTAGACAGCAGGTAACAAATGGAATGTTAGTAGTTATTTGCAGCCAGCTTACATTATTAAAAATGTATAAGGAATGTGACTACTTTTCAAAATTGAAACACAAGACGTTAATGTTTAAACATTTTTTTCTTAAGAAGACATTTTGATTTTCTTTACCATTTCAAAAACTACATTTTTTAAATTTCATTCACTCTTTTGTCTAAAATGATGTTTAGTCTAGCAGAAATTTGTAGGCTATATACTGTATCTGTCTACATCATGGTTGTCAAACATAAGGACCAGGGAACAGAATTGGCTCGACAAAGACTCCAATCCAGCCCAGTGTGTCTTTGGACAGCGTAGATGCTAGACCTTTAACTGTATGTCCTTAACCTTTACAACTTACCGGATAAAAGTAATTAAGTAACAGAAACAATTAAATGACAGAAATTTTCCTGTTTTTTTCCACTATGTGCCTTAGGGTGGTAGGGGAAAAATGGCTTTGATTAAAAGAAGTCTTGCGTTTTATAATTAAAAGACAGTCTGGCCAGTGAGCTACCAGAATGTTTTCTGCATGTTTACACACTTATTTCTTGCCCACGCTGACGGATTTCTTTTATCATGTACAAAAACTGATACATACAGTTAAAATTGCACTTATTTGTCTTTTATTAACATATCTAAGGGATTTAATGTGTTTTTACAGTTCTTTACATTGACAGAAAAGGGAGTGTCGCTGGCCATGCCTTGCAGGACAGTTGTTGTGATTTGGTGCTTTATAACTAGATGGGCGGAGCATGGACTGAATTGCATGTTTCGTATTTATACGTTTTGTTTGGAGGGAATATTTTACTTTCTGTTCTTGTTTGTTTCAGTATTAATATAGCTACTTTTAGGATTATTTCTTTTATATATTTGAGATGCACCAAATAGCACAAAAGACTTAACATTACGCCGAAGACTTTTTTTATGTCCACTGAAAGAGACATTATGATTCTTAACTTGCTTTTTGTTTTATTTTGTATTTGTTATTTGATCGAGTGTGTAAAACAGATAACGGCCTGTAAACACGGTTAGAGTGGAAAAAGAAGCCAGTTTCTCTTTGTTTCCCTCCCAACAATGTGTTTTTTTTTTAATTTAAATAAAATGTTTTTGTTTTTTTCTGAACTACATATGACTTTATGAATTCTCAAAATTGCTTTATGCATCGATCATATACATATATTAAATTTATTTCTAAATATGGTAGACCTAATAAGAAACGGCTACACATATTTGCAGTACAACGTTATGAAGCGTGAAGCCAAACGTTGTGTAGCGTGCTCATGTCAGTCACGTGACTCGCATTTACCCACAAAAAGCTGAGTTAGGATACAGAAACCAACCACTTCTTTCACAATGAGAGGTGCATGCTGTGCACTGAGGCCTCCCGCACATACAGGAGTGTCAGAGCTGTATCTCACAGTGGTCTATGAATTCGTACGCTAGCGTTATGGTTGCCAACTCCCTTTTCCCAATCATGTTACTTCACCACTAAGCTAGTACTACCTAGTCTTGGGTACGTACACGAACGAAATGCCCACTCGGCGGTCTGTTGTGGAGATAATCTCGTGCCGCGACCGGATATGGTCCACAGGGCCTGGGGGGTAAGTGTCCAGGAGGAGGAACAGAGCAGGGCCCTGTGGGTCTAAAAGGAGGGCCGTGAGGCGGTGGAGGTCCGAACGGCAGCGGTGGAGGCACCTGGCGAACAGGTTCACCCGGGCGATACATGTCTGTGTTCAAGAGGACACGTAACGCTGAATAAGAGAAGCTCTTTTCAACCCAGTGTGTGTTTAGGGTTTGCCGCTGCAATTCTCGCCGTCTGCAGCTTCCGCCGGAAAGACAACAAGTACACTTCCGGAGTAATCTTTTCAAAATACAGTCCACTATTTTTTGTTTTGGTCAGAGCTTAGACATTCACTAAATGTTTCAGACTATAACGTTATTTCCCAGTTTTCACCATAGGGATATTTAAATTATATACCCTGTATATAAACACAAAAATCCTTGACAATATACAACTCCTTAATTTAATGCAAGTGTTGTCTTGCATTAAATCAATGTCATGATGCAAGTAATTATTTTGTACTGTTATGGACATACTATGAATGTGTGAACCGCTTTGTTAGTAATTTATTTAGTGTACTTACTGCTGTGAACTTGTCTTGACGTGACAAGTATTTACTAGGCTATATAATTGTGAATTGGTGTCGGTCGGGGGGTTAGTGAGAGTATGTATTTCAAGTAGGAACCTCAAAACAGCTCCTTGAAGCTGGCTTCAGAAGCAGGTCAGTGCACAATTTTATGACGTCATTTTTAAAAACCATGGTAAATGGTAAATGGCCTGTATTTATATAGCGCTTTACTAGTCCCTAAGGACCCCAAAGCGCTTTACATATCCAGTCATCCACCCATTCATGCACACATTCACACACTGGTGATGGCAAGCTACATTGTAGCCACAGCCACCCTGGGGCACACTGACAGAGGCGAGGCTGCCGGACACTGGCGCCACCAGGCCCTCTGACCACCACCAGTAGGCAGAGGGCCTACTCCATCAGGAGAGGAAGTGGATTACTCTTTTCAAGTAACGAGTAGAGTAAGGGATTACTATTGCAAAAACGGTAATTAGATTACCGTTACTTTGCCGTAGGAACGCTGCGTTACTGCGTTACTAAAACCGTGATTTTTTTTGCGAGAATGTCTCATGACAGTGACATAAGCGAGTGCGACGTTCGTGACAACAGCTGTGTGCAGATCAACAGTGGATCATATATCGAGTGCGGGAGAGAGTGTGAGCGTGCAGCGTTTAAAGCGTGGAAGTACTGACCTTACTTTGAGTTTGATTCCATAAAGAGTGACAAAAACATTAGTGTCCATTGTGCGTGGGAAGAAAACTTCTTTTTACAGCGGAAAAAACCCCCCCTAAACTTCCAAGCAAGCACTGGGAGTGCGCTATGACGTAATGGGAAATTCAGAGAAACTCGCAGATTCTTCAACTGACCGCTGCAGCTCACCTACACCAGGGTAAACCTCCGCCTGCCCCACTCCTGCTTTACAGGTGAAAATAGAGCAACAGGACCGCTAGTCTTTGATTTTATTTATTTTCTGCTGTGTTTTACTTGCATCTATTCGAAAGAGTGAGTGTAAACACGAAAACAAATTTTATTTTATGTGCTGGAATGTGCAGAAAATAGGTTTAAACGTTAAACAAATTTCTTCCAGTCAGAGAATGGTGCATACAGTTAAATTTTTGCTTGATGCATAAAGTTAAAAGATTAAAACTAATAAAACAAGTTAAAAAAAGAGACTTTTCCATTTGATTACATTTTGTATGATGGATTATGCAGAAAAAGTAGAATTGGGCTGAAAGATCTATCGATTTATCACCTCTTCAGGTTGTAAATCGTGTTTTTAAAAAGTAACTAAGTAATTAATTACTTTTGAAAATAAGTAATCAGTAAAGTAACGGGATTACTTTTGGGGGGAAGTAATCAGTAATTAGTTACTGATTACTTTTTTCAAGTAACTTGATCAACACTGGTGAGGACCTTAAGCTGACTGTTAACTCTGCTCCAGCTCTCTGCAAAACCGCTAGTCTTTTTACCACTGCTCAATATAAAGCATTCTATCATACTGTACAACAGCTTGGTAGGGAAACTACACAGCTGCTGTCAAACCGCTGGCAACCACCCCTCAGCCTCCTAGTAGATACCTCTATGGTATCAACTTGAAACTCCTACTGCTCCTCATTTTAGGGTTCTTGCACAAAGTTAGGTATCCACACTGTCAGCCCAGCATTACAGCAACATTGTAAAGGACGTTACCAATCCATTTTATCAGCCATCCTCTTTGCTGCCATTTGGAAGACAGCATAGGGCTCAAAAGACCTGCACTTCCAGATTCAGGAACAGGTTCTATTGAACAGCCATAACTGCACTTGGTTCTCATTTTGGCATCCTTCAAGCAAGTCATGAGATGCACTTGGCACAATTCCCTTTAAATTGTGCCTTGTCTTTAAAGCATTCAGGTCAGTTTTTATGGTAGTCTGTATCGTCTTAAAACAATTAAAATTATAATAGCATTTCTCTTAAGCATATTGCATACATAGGACTGCTATGCCATTTTCAACTGTTCAAGAGAGACAACAAATTTAATTGTATGTGTCGCACGAGACAGATTGCTATATTAGAATTAATCATTTCATCAAAGTGTGCCTAATAAAATGCCCAGTGAGTTTATAACTCTGATGTAAATAATTGGCAATGAGGGAATGTCCCCATCTGATGTAGATAATCAAGACCATTGAACCTGTGACACTCGTTTCAGCTTTTATTTCTCATTCACTCATCCATGCAAACCTTTCAACATCCATACCTGTATGCACACAAGCTTCCATTAGGAGTACAAGATAGCATCATTTTGTTTTTTTAAATAAGTAACAAAGGACTCTAGTCAGATTAACCGAAACAAAACTAAGACTGGAAAATGATGCTTTTTTCCCTTCAAGTCATTCTCATATTCACCAAAACTAGAAGAATTTCAAGAATCCTGTAATATCAGTGTGCACCTCTAATTTCAGATACAGCAAATGCACACACACTGAAATTTTAGGGACCTTTAGTTTTCGAAAAAAATGTCCACAATAAGGCTAATTAAGCAGAGTCCAACTTGTCGACTAACCACTTATAGCAGATCTATATGAAAACAACTGAAAACAAAGGGCCACTTTAGAACTGCCCTGAATAGAGACCATAACAGTCTGGTGAAAAATACTACCTGTGTTTCTATAACGTCAGCTTGTAACCATTATAATAGTTGAAGATCAGCTGATAAGGCATTTTAGATGAGTTCATGAACGAGAAGCAGTCGACGTGGACTCTGCTGTGCTGCCCTGCCTTCAGCTAGTATAATGTCTGCCTTGACTAAAGCCAGCCTGGCTATAATGCTGCCCACCATGCTGGAAGAACTGTTCAAACTGTCCTCCTTGGTTAAAATTCTGCCCCCCTCTTCCTCCCCAGCCCCCTCCTTGTCCTCCTCCTCCCCTTCCTCCTCTTCCTCTACCCCCCCGACCTCCTCGACCACCACCTCTGTCTTGGTAATGACCGCCATCATGGTATCCGCCGCCTCCTCCTCCATGGTAGTTGGGATCCTGGAAGCCTCCTTGGTGGTTTCCTCCATAACCTCCTCTTCCTCCTCCCCCGTGATGACCTCCTGCATCCTGATAGTAGCCCTGGTTGTAACTGCCTCTCCCTCTTCCACCTCCTCCTCTACTTCCTCTCTCCCCGTGTCCTCCTCCCCCGGCTCCCCTCTCATAGCCCCCACGGCCACCTTGAGAGCCGTGATCGTATCCTCCCCTGCCACCTCCGTGCCCACCGCCGCCATAGTGTCCTCCGATTTGGGGAGCATCTTGACGCTTCTGCCAGGTGGGCATCTCTGGAGGCGGAGGCTCAATCTCACACGGCCGACCTCCCCTGTCTGGTACTCGGCCCATCAGAACCTGAGGAGAGGAAATGTGCTGAAATCAAACAGTTGTGGGACGCTTGACCACAGCGCCACTAGACGTGACGCGTGGATGACCAGGAGAAACATTTCAAACTAAAGTTACTGTGCTGAGCTTTATATGTTTATTACCACCAAACAGTCAGTATTAAATCAACGCATTTTACACTGAAATAAAAACAGAGTAAAAGACATGAAAAGGAAGAAGGACAGGTGTCACTGCACTGATGAGCCCACCTTATTGATGGCACAGGCCGTCTTCTCTCTTATCTTGCCGCTGCTTGTGCGGAGGATCTTGGAGAAGTCTTGGCGAGCGGCAAGAAGATGAGCAACAGAGACTTTACTTTTGTTGGCAAGAGCTGAACGCAGTGGAGGGTAAACTTTACTCAACTTATCAGCATGTGTCTGAAGAGAGATGAGCACAATAAAGCCCATAATCCACAACAGGACAGTAACACATCTATTGTATTAAACAGTATTTTTCAAAGTATATGACTAAACACGAGACTCAGAATCAACAATCAACTGGCAGAATTATTTGAAAAGATGATTACTCTTTTCATCATTTTATAGCAGCTTATATTCCTCTGGATTTCAGGCTGTATCTCTTCAGGAAGCCTCTAGAGGCAGGAATTTCTCACCGTTTTATATTATTTTCAAATAATAATTACTTATGAAAAGTTGTGGTCCGGATGAAGTTATAACTTCAAGTCCACCTATTCTGCCTTTTCATATTTTCTGTCATATCTCCTGTTCAGATACTCATATTAAACATAACCAAAGTTTAAATGATGAGTCCAGCGTATGTACATGTGAGCCAAAAGCTCAGGCACAAACTCCTACTCCTGGCTCTATATGATGTCAGCGAGAGCATGTGGCCGTAATGTCGCACGCAGTTCTGTTTGTCAGCAAAGCAGCCACACCCACCAAATGAATGGTGACCTTACAGGAGAAGAGCCAAAATAGCTATTTTCAGATGCAGGACAAACTGACGGCAGCACAAACACCGGCAAAAGATAAATAAGGATTATTTTGGTTTTGGCCCAACATTTTTATAGTGAGAAGAACAACATTTAAGAGAGCAGAAGATTTTGTAGCTAACCCAATTAAGAACATTTGCTATGAAAGAGAGCAAAGAGCAGTACCTCTGTAACCCACAGTGCTCCTGTTTAAAAAGCTAGACACGTGCTTCATACTTGGTTAGGAGGATGCCACGTTGCTACGTACCTTTGCTCTATCGGACCAACCGAAGGACTGCACCGTCACGTCAAGACGTTTCAACAGCATCTTCCTTCTCACCTCATACTCATTCACTAGCGCTTGGTTTATAGCCTCAATTTTTTCCTAAGGTAAAAAGATTAAGAGAGAAGAAAGAGTCTTCACATACTATTCACTGACTGTTCTGCATTTCTCCACCATTTTTACTTACCATGTGCACAGGTCCAAGGGGCTTCTTTAACAACGGCTCCCCTACATGGTTTGGTGGAACTCGACTAAGGGCTTCTTTCAGCTGAAAGGAAAAAGAGAGCATGTGCAGATGTGTGCAAGTTGAATTGTAAAAGTATCTGCTTTCAAAGAAAAAACACTTTAGGAGGGCAGGAATCCTTTCCCTGACTTCAGATTGTCAGCCTCATGGTTGGTTGTTGCAAAACATTCATTTCTCTCAGTGTTGCTGGCAGGCAGCTCACATCCTTCCTTTGCTTTTAAGCCTACATTTTAAAACTCGTTCACTCATTGTAAGTTTACACACTTTCTAAAATGAACACGAGTACCATGCTTATACACCTGTTTTACACTAAATGTCAAAAAGAGTGAAAACAGTGCTGAGCAGTGCTTTCATGTAATATCAGTTTCTACCACAAGATGGTGCAGCATCCACTCATAATTCAACCTGAAGAGGAGGAGCACGGGGACATGACAAGTATCTATTCCAAATGATAAAAAGTCCACATGACAGCAGCTTTCTACAGCTTTGGAGATGAAAACAATGAGTGATGATGTTGATTGGAAGCCACAAAGCAATGGCTATATTAATAAAGTGCTAATGTTTCCCAAATGGACTTCTTCTTGTTTGTCATTTTAGACTAAATGCCCTGCATGTGATTACCTCAATTAGACTTACTTTGCTGTGGAATCTAAGAGCAAACCATACATTTTATTTTCTTCATGTTAGAGGGTGGGCAACTACACGAAATATTCTGGTAAAACACTGCCCCTTGGTAGTAATAGTTTGGGTACATTTTGCAGAGGTCAACAAAAAAAACCCCAATAACAAGAAGGCTTTGTATTTCTCTGTAACGGTAACGTGCAAAATTCATTATGAAATTCTGCCTCGGCCCTGAAACTTTAGCCATTTTATGTTTATTCACTGCAAAACAGTTATATTTTAATCATTTATCTCATATATGTGAAAACGAATAAATTAGCAGCAGTGGGAAATCTTTGGGTTGGGGCAGGCAAATGTTAAAGTCTGCCTAGAGTGCTGACACAGATGAGATGTTATCAGATAATAAAATATTAAATAATCATCATAAACATTTATAACCTCTCATCTCAATTACTGCAATGCACTTCTCATAGAGATCAGCCAGGCTTCCATTGCTCGCTTACGGCTGGTGCAAAACACGCTGCTCGATTTTTTTCTGGTGCAAGTGAGAGCACATCACTTCAAGTTTAGCATAACTTCAGTGGCTGCTCGTTTATGAATTCAAAATCCTTTTATTTGTCTTCATGTCTCTTAAAGGTTCTGCCCCATTTATCCGTATGAGCTGCTGCACCCTTTTGTCCCAGATGTTTTTGCTTGTTTCAAAGGTCAGAGGTGACCTTTACAGCTGCTGCTCCTTCACTCGTCGTTTTTAACTCTCACCCAGTGCGAGTTATCACAACACGATGTAATATGGTGTCGCTCTTTTTTAGAGACCCTACTTTATAGTGGACACCACCTCTGTGTCTAACTGACCTTCTTCTCTATGCCACTGAAGAACTGGAACATGGTGATGTTGGCTGGAGGCTTGGACATGCCCAGTGCCATGCAGATGCCCTTCAGTTCTTGGAACGCAGGGCTTCCAGACTCCTGGGCTTTCTTCTGAGGCTTGTTAACCAGGATCATCCTCGACGCCTCCAACTCAGAAACCAGAAAAGCTGAAACCCCCCAAAAATGAATTTGAGTAAATTCTTATTGCTTTGACAGTGAGATCAGGTTTCTGAAAGTCACATTTCAAACAAATCAGCTCCACTTGAGATTTACAAGTTGGCACTAATCTGTGTTTTGAGGCCAAGACAGTGAAGCAATACTCCACCTTCATTTACTTCCCTCTGAAAAACCGACTGGGAACTGCCCAAGTTAAAAGACACACAGAGTGTCAGGGTGAAAACTGTGGCGACAGCCATGGCTGCGTTCTGTCCAGACAGGTCAGATCCAGTATCCGCTGCTGATTTTCCTGCCATCATCAAACTATGTTCGTAGTTGTTCAAGCTCAGTTTAGATTTATTGCTCATGTTTGACTCCAGCCCTGCCACAGAATGGTGAAATGTCCACTGTACAGCACCTTTCACCTTATCACAGGTGTGAGAAGCAGTTAAGAAGATGGAAGGATGAACAGATTTTTGTAATTTGTCATTATGTTTTCCTGACCTGATTCTGACCTGAACTACAGCAAAAACATGAAGCCAGTGGACCTCAGTGTTTATAGTATAATTACTCAGTTTATGCGCTGATGAAGTCAGGAAATTCAGAGGATGACAACATGGGTGACTACAGTAATGCTGCATGAACACCAGCGACTGCACAGACAGATTTGCAGATTTATGGATCGTGTATGAGAGTAATCCACAGTGAAAGAAGTAAAACTAGATGAAGGCACCTACCAGAATAAAGACACTTCATTTCTAAATGCAGCATATTACTAGTAAAGCTGCCACACCTTCTCCAACCAACAGGTAAAACTGGACACCTGTTGAATGTATGAGTCCTTAAAACTCAAACACCAGTGGCACACTCACAGTGAATGTTTCACTTGTTTTGCCTGCAGTGAGAGCATAGTGCACAAGACTCACATCTTTCCTCTCCTCTCACTTTTTTTTGCTTTCATCCACATTAGACATTTAAATACAGAAGACATGTTGACATTAGGTGGGCCTTTATCACAGCCTGTGTGTGTCTAAGCAGTTCATAGAAAGTGTCAGGTTTAAGTTGCTCTTTAAAGACAGGCGTGGTTATTAAGAGTGTTTTTCGTACTTATAAGCAGCAGGCAGTCTGTCCTGTTCAGGAACCTCTGGGTAATGTCTCCACTGGTGAGGACAGAGTATGGACAGGTGAGCTCTGACAGCAGGCCGCTCATCTCCAGCTGGAAGCCCTCTGCCTCACTCGGGCCTGGAACAAGAACAAAAAGCACTTTCTAAATGTTGGCTTTTAGATAAACAAGTTGGTTAGATCTCATTTCATTAACTCATGTATGATACCCACAATCATGGACTGGAATTGGAGGCCAGAAAATAACAAACACTGGAATAGATGTTCATTGATAATCTGCTGTACAACTATTCAACAATTATATTTTACATTTGTTAGCATCAGGAAGAGCTTCATGTCCTAGTGAATGAGCAGCGCTTACAGTTGGTAGCATGGACATTTTCCTCCAGCTTGCAGTAGAGTCTGAGTTCTGAGACGATCCAAGCACAGAGCTTGGTAAACTCGGGTGAAGCTGCTCCTCCGCTCACAGCAGATTCCAGAGCTCCTTCTTCCAACAGAGGGCCTTGGTACCTGCACTCAATCAATCCATCCATCACGCACACACAAATAGAGCTCATATTAAAAAACAACAACAACAACAAAAATTAAAAAAACACATAAAACCTCTCTCACTCTTGATGACGAGTAGAAATGAAGCCTGCTAAGAGAGCCAGAGCGTCTCCAAACAGAACCAAAGCACATTTTAAAATGTGGTTATTTAAGGACTCTCTTCTTACTGTCAGGCTTACATGAGGCAACGAAAGTGGCACGAGAGCCCCAGTGACTTGGGAGAACCTACTGGAAATTTCAGCGTATAAGAGATTAATCTGGAACCATATTCTCTATCTTGTTTAGAAAACTGGTCTGAACTGGTTAATGCAAAATAATGTGTTGGAGCTATCCTCGTATGCATTTTCATGGCAGCAGCTGCTGCTGCTGACGAAGCCTGTAGCTTATCATGTCAAATCACTGTGTAGGCTCGATTTGCATGACTATGTACACACATCAATATGACACTCATAAGCAGCGATTTTAAATTTAAATAAATAAATAAATAAATAAATACACAACACCGCCCGAACGCTAGCTACCACACCAATTTAGCCGTTTAGCTCAAGCTATATTTGTATTGCGCTGGCTAAAATAGAAAAGAATGGGCAGGTCTGCTCCCTGGAGCGTGGCTAGGCACACAGTGTTTCCACAGCGGGATACATAACCGTATTTTCACTTACCCTAAATCTTCCAGAGAGACAAGAATGTCATTCTCCATCCTACTGTTCCCGAGTTATCTACTAAAATCACGAAATACAGATTCCACATCAGCCAGCTCAGCATACACGTTTAACTTCTTCTCCTTCTTCGTTGGATTCATTGGCGGCTGTGACCCCAACTTGGATCGAGCTTTTTTCCGCCACCTGCTGGACTGGAGCGCGATCGGTGACTGCGTTCGTGTTTTTTTCTTCGCTTTTTTACGGCAGCTTGCAGTCTATCAGTGTTGCACTACTGCCATCTCTTGGGTTATACTGCGACACTTCAATTTCCTTAGGAATTTCTTCTGGAATGACAACTGCCGCACTTGTTTAATTTTTGGATTTTTCGATCCATCTGTATAAATCTGCAAATAGTCACTGTACTTGTACCTGAAAAATCCTTTCCTCTTTCCCAACAATTTTCTAACACTTTCTTAACAGGATGACTTTTATTATGACCTTTCAAATGTATCTAATAATTAACTATTAACAGTTTTCTTCTAATATATAGTGGCATTTCACCTGATTCTACCCTTAAAGCACATATTGGCATTGTTTTAACTGACCCTAAGCAAAGTCTCAAAGGTGAGTACTTTTGTTTGCTTTGGACTGTTTAATTTTTGCTCCTTTCTTCTCAGGACCCCGGCTCCAGCTTCCCCTCCACGAAACTGGTTGTACTGGAGATGTATTCCTGTTAAAAGTTAGTTCTTCCTTCCCACTTTTACCAACTGCCCCAACGTTCCCGCTCTAACAACTGTAGAGTCTTTACTGTACGATATGAAAGTGTCGATCCTAGGTAAATACATCTGTACCGAACTGATTTGTTTGCACTCTAAAGTTTTTTTTTCTGTTGTTTTCATTTTTCACACCTTTTGCTTTGTTTTACATACTCACTGCCCAGTTTATTAGATATCATTAGTACCACATTGGACCCTCGTTCACCTTTAGAATTGCTTTCATTATTATAGATTCAGCAAGGTGGTGCTCAGAGATTTTGGTCCACATTGACATTGTTTCATTATGCAGTTTCTGCAGATTTGTAGACTGCACATCCATCATGCCAATCTCTTGTTTCAGTACATTTCAAAGGTGCTACCGGATTAAGATCTGGTGACTGTTGAGTCCATTTGAGTGTTGAACTCTGTTAAAAAAAACCTTTTAGATTATTTGAGCTTTGTGATATGGTGCGTTATCCTGCTGGAAGCAGCCATTAGAGGGCTGGTCCAAATGTTCATAAAGGGATTAACACGATCAGAAACAATACTCAAGCAGACTGTGTTGCGCTGGCTAACAGCTTCAGTGCACCTTAGCATTCCCCAAGTCCTTTGGTGATGGCGATGAAGAGAGCAGCCTAACATCATTAAAATTTCCAGTAGGTGTTCGGATGGGCTGACGTGATGAATGTGCAAGTCATAATATTTCCCTAAATTTGTCACCCATCTGTACCTTCATAATGTTGTCCTTTTTCAGAGCTTGTTTAGCCAACAAGTACACCATCTGATTTTGTTCTTTGTCCCCGTGACTATCATTCTGTTATCCATATTAGTCACTTTAAAATGAGACTCAATGTTCAGATCAACAACAAGAAAAATCAAAATTACAAAGCGCAATGCAGCTCTGTCCAGATATTTATGGATTTATTGTATTTAATCAAATGCTCCAAATGAGCAGTTTTTAGATTTGTGAACAGGTTGCTTTGAATTGGGCGTATGGCAGTGTACTTTTAATACTTTATGATGTTGGTTAACGTTGGTGTTTGCTCTTCATTTTCCATTGTTAGACTGAGGGCTTTTGTGTCAACCACACTGTACATGAACAAAACTGGACTGCAGGTCTCTTGGTTCGGTTCTCAATCCACATGTTGTATTTGATGAAAATGAAGTTTGAAACAGTCGGGCCAACACATCTTGGTTTGTGTGCGTTATCACTGTTTCCAACTATGGACAGCAGGTATACTGCATGCTCATCATTTAAAGCAACACATAAACTACTACAGGATACTGAGGAAGTCCAATGAAGCACAAACACCAGATAATACAATTAAAGCTTGTTGACATAGTGTGGTGGGATTCACTAAGTAAAAATGAGGCTTAATCCATCCAGTATAAAAAAATATAAATATAAAAAATATAAATTGCAGATTGATCCAGCCTGGCCCACGATTTTGCTTTTTCCACACGGTGCAGGACTTTTCCCCATACCTGCCTTTTGGGAAATGTAGTTCTTTTTCCATCCCCAACGTTCTGTCAACATTTTAGTGACGGCTTCGGCATGGAGCTGTCGCCCTCCTCCGCCCACACCTCCAGAGCCACTGCTATATCCACAGATACAGTACACAAGTACAGTAAGCAGATACAGTACACAGGTCCAGTACACAGATACAGTAAACAGATACAGTACACAGATACTGTACACAGGTACAATACGCAGATACAGTAAGCAGATTCAGTACACAGATACAGTAAGCAGATACAGTACACAGATACAGTACACAGGTACAGTAAGCAGATACAGTACACAGGTCCAGTACACAGGTACAGTAAACAGATACAGTACACAGATACTGTACACAGGTACAATACGCAGATACAGTAAGCAGATTCAGTACACAGATACAGTACACAGATACAGTACACAGGTACAGTACACAGATACTGTACACAGGTACAATACGCAGATACAGTAAGCAGATACAGTACACAGATACAGTACACAGGTACAGTACACAGATACAGTACACAGATACAGTACACAGGTACAGTAATCAGATTCAGTACACAGGTACAGTACACAGGTACAGTACGCAGGTACAGTAATCAGATTCAGTACACAGGTACAGTACACAGGTACAGTACGCAGGTACAGTAAGCAGATTCAGTACACAGGTACAGTACACAGATACAGTACACAGATACAGTAAGCACATTCAGTACACAGGTACAGTAATCAGATTCGGTACACAGGTACAGTACGCACATTCAGTACACAGGTACAGTAAGCACATTCAGTACACAGGTACAGTAAGCAGATACAGTACACAGGTACAGTACACAGGTACAGTACACAGATACAGTAAGCAGATTCAGTACACAGGTACAGTACACAGGTACAGTACACAGATACAGTAAGCAGATACAGTACACAGATTCAGTACATAGGTACAGTACGCAGGTACAGTACACAGGTACAGTACACAGGTACAGTAAGCAGATTCAGTACACAGATACAGTACACAGGTACAGTACGCAGATACAGTACACAGGTACAGTACGCAGGTACAGTACACAGGTACAGTAAGCAGATTCAGTACACAGATACAGTACGCAGGTACAGTACACAGGTACAGTACACAGGTACAGTAAGCAGATTCATTACACAGGTACAGTACGCAGGTACAGTACACAGGTACAGTACACAGGTACAGTAAGCAGATTCAGTACACAGATACAGTACACAGGTACAGTACGCAGATACAGTACACAGGTACAGTACGCAGGTACAGTACACAGGTACAGTAAGCAGATTCAGTACACAGATACAGTACACAGGTACAGTACACAGGTACAGTACACAGATACAGTAAGCACATTCAGTACACAGGTACAGTAATCAGATTCGGTACACAGGTACAGTACACAGATACAGTACACAGGTACAGTACACAGATACAGTAAGCACATTCAGTACACAGGTACAGTACACAGGTACAGTACACAGATACAGTAAGCACATTCAGTACACAGGTACAGTAATCAGATTCGGTACACAGGTACAGTACACAGGTACAGTACACAGGTACAGTACACAGATACAGTACACAGGTACAGTAATCAGATTCAGTACACAGGTACAGTACACAGGTACAGTACACAGGTACAGTACACAGGTACAGTAAGCAGATTCAGTACACAGGTACAGTACACAGGTACAGTACGCAGGTACAGTAAGCAGATTCAGTACACAGGTACAGTACACAGATACAGTACACAGGTACAGTACACAGATACAGTAAGCACATTCAGTACACAGGTACAGTAATCAGATTCGGTACACAGGTACAGTACACAGATACAGTACACAGGTACAGTACACAGATACAGTAAGCACATTCAGTACACAGGTACAGTAATCAGATTCGGTACACAGGTACAGTAAGCACATTCAGTACACAGGTACAGTAAGCACATTCAGTACACAGGTACAGTAAGCAGATACAGTACACAGGTACAGTAAGCAGATACAGTAAGCAGATTCAGTACACAGGTACAGTACACAGGTACAGTACACAGATACAGTAAGCAGATACAGTACACAGGTACAGTACACAGGTACAGTACGCAGATACAGTACACAGGTACAGTAAGCAGATTCAGTACACAGGTACAGTACACAAGGTCCACTACCCAGATACAGTACACAGGTACAATACGCAGATACAGTACACAGGTCCAGTAAGTATATTCAGTACGCAGGTACAGTACGCAGGTGGTGGTCAGAGGGCCCGTTGGCGCCAGTGTCCGGCAGCCTCGCCTCTGTCAGTGCGCCCCAGGGTGGCTGTGGCTAAATGTAGCTGCCATCACTAGTGTGTGAATGTGTGTGTGAATGGGTGGATGACTGATATGTAAAGCGCTTTGGGGTCCTTAGGGACTAGTAAAGCGCTATATAAATACAGGCCATTTACCATTTACACAGGTACAGTAAGCAGATTCAGTACACAGGTACAGTAATCAGATTCGGTACACAGGTACAGTACACAGATACAGTACACAGGTACAGTAAACAGATTCAGTACATAGGTCCAGTACACAGGTACAGTACACAGAAACAGTACACAGGTACAGTACACAGGTACAGTACACAGATTCAGTACATAGGTCCAGTACACAGGTACAGTACACAGAAACAGTACACAGGTACAGTACACAGGTACAGTACACAGGTACAGTAAACAGATTCAGTACATAGGTCCAGTACACAGGTACAGTACACAGAAACAGTACACAGGTACAGTACACAGGTACAGTACACAGGTACAGTAAACAGATTCAGTACATAGGTCCAGTACACAGGTACAGTACACAGGTACAGTAAACAGATTCAGTACATAGGTCCAGTACACAGGTACAGTACACAGGTACAGTAAACAGATTCAGTACATAGGTCCAGTACACAGGTACAGTACACAGGTACAGTAAACAGATTCAGTACATAGGTCCAGTACACAGGTACAGTACACAGATACAGTACACAGGTACAGTAAGCAGATTCAGTACACAGGTACAGTACACAGAAACAGTACACAGGTACAGTAAACAGATTCAGTACACAGGTACAGTACACAGGTACAGTACACAGGTACAGTAAGCAGATTCAGTACACAGGTACAGTACACAGGTACAGTACACAGAAACAGTACACAGGTACAGTAAACAGATTCAGTACATAGTTCCAGTACACAGGTATAGTACACAGATACAGTACACAGAAACAGTACACAGGTACAGTAAACAGATTCAGTACGCAGGTACAGTACACAGGTACAGTACACAGGTACAGTAAACAGATTCAGTACGCAGGTACAGTACACAGGTACAGTACACAGGTACAGTAAACAGATTCAGTACGCAGGTACAGTACACAGGTACAGTACACAGGTACAGTAAACAGATTCAGTACGCAGGTACAGTACACAGGTACAGTACACAGGTACAGTAAACAGATTCAGTACGCAGGTACAGTACACAGGTACAGTACACAGGTACAGTAAACAGATTCAGTACGCAGGTACAGTACACAGGTACAGTACACAGGTACAGTAAGCAGATTCAGTACACAGGTACCGTACACAGGTACAGTACACAGGTACAGTAAGCAGATTCAGTACGCAGGTACAGTACACAGGTACAGTACGCAGATACAGTAAGCAGATTCAGTACACAGATACAGTACACAGGTACAGTACACAGGTACAGTAAGCAGATACAGTACACAGGTACAGTACACAGGTACAGTAAGCAGATTCAGTACACAGATACAGTACACAGGTACAGTACACAGGTACAGTAAGCAGATTCAGTACACAGGTATAGTACACAGATACAGTACACAGAAACAGTACACAGGTACAGTAAACAGATTCAGTACGCAGGTACAGTACACAGGTACAGTACACAGGTACAGTAAACAGATTCAGTACACAGGTACAGTACACAGGTACAGTAAGCAGATTCAGTACGCAGGTACAGTACACAGGTACAGTACACAGGTACAGTAAGCAGATTCAGTACACAGATACAGTACACAGGTACAGTACGCAGATACAGTACACAGGTACAGTACACAGGTACAGTACACAGGTACAGTAAACAGATTCAGTACACAGGTACAGTACACAGGTACAGTAAGCAGATACAGTACACAGGTACAGTACACAGGTACAGTACACAGGTACAGTAAACAGATTCAGTACACAGGTACAGTACACAGGTACAGTACACAGGTACAGTAAGCAGATTCATTACACAGGTACAGTACACAGATACAGTACACAGGTACAGTACACAGATACAGTACACAGGTACAGTAAAAGCGGTTAGCAGCGGCTACGCTTCACAGCTCAAACTTAAACTGTTCACAAAATGTAAAATGATGAAAATTTTAAACATAGTCTCAGCTGTGTATTTGGTCGTTTCAAAGTTTATCCAAATGCAGGGCTCTAGACTAACTTTTTGCCATGGGCGTACCGGTACGCCTATCTTTAAAAAGTTAGGCGTACCGGCACAAAAGTTAGGCGCACACAAATTGTATAATAATTGATATAATATAATGTGTTTTTCTGGATACACTGTGCTTTCTCAGCATTCAAAGATTGATGACACCGTGTCAGAGCACTGGCTATGAATTTCAGAAGGATCAGGCCTTAACCTAACAGAAAAGTTAGCAATAGTTCTTTTCCTATTACAGCTACATCCACGTCTGTCGTGCCTAGGCTGCTCACTAGGGCTGGGTATCGTCACTGATTTCTATAATCCATTCGATTCCGGTTTTCAAAGTCCCAATTCGATTCAATTTAGCCTCAGATAGTCAGAAATATTATAACTCTGATCATTTATCAGTACTGACTTCATCAGAATTGTGAACATCACAGCAGATGCCTTTGTGTGAAAGTAACTGAGAATAAAACACAGAAAAACATGAAGGAGATTTTCCTGGTCTGGCTTTTTATAGCAGATAACCTTAAAAATATTCTACAATGTTCTGCATATCAAGTTCAAATTTCTTCAGTATTGAACAACAGAAAAAATAGGCTTTCTTGTCTGAGGTCATTTAAGTGAAAAAAAGAAAAGAAAAAGACAGCAGCCACAGCGCTGTAAACAACGGTAGACTGGTGGGTAATAAGCCAATGAATAATACAGAAAACAGAGATTGGAGACGGGAAACTGTTCTTGAAGTACAGAGAGAGAGAGAGCTAGCTGTGCATGAAGTGCAATTTTAATAGTCGTGGAAGCAAAACAGCAAAATTCAGCTCGGTGAATTTTGGTTGGAGAGACAAATCCTGCAGCTCAGAATCAGCGCAAAAAGACGTAAACACAGCGCGGACCGGACGCATCAGGATCGTTGAGCTCCGACAGCGTGTCCGTCTACGGGCCGTCGGGTGAGAAAGCCGAGAAAGACAAAGCTGATTCTGATGAGTCGGTCCGCTCTGTGTTTACGTCTCTGTGTGGAGTCCGTGTACCTGCTCTCATTTGCTGTTTGGTTGTTGTTGAAATGGTTTGGTGAGCTTTAATCTGAGAATCTGCCGTTTCTGGCAAAACACCGTTATATTTAAAAGTCGATTCAGGATTTAATGAATTGATATCGCTTTATTCAAGCTACTCACCTCCCACTTCCACCTGCACTTTCAACTGGACCACGGCCAATCAGAGAGGTCCCGCCCCTTACTATCTCTGATTGGTTTAGTCCACGATAGGGGCATAATGTGTGTCTGTTGCTGACCACAGGGAAGGTTGCAGATTTTTTTTTTTTTTTTTTTTTGCTACCCGAACATTTGGTCGCACAGGTGCAACCAAATTTTTTTTTTAGTCGCACCACTGAAAAATTTGGTTGCATTTGTGACCAAATTGGTCGCACTCTAGAGCCCTGAAATACAATATCTGCTGTGTCGGTCAGGTTGTATTTTTGTTTTCAGTGAATTTAATCTGCTGCTAAGTTGCTTTCACACGTGGAACTGCAGCTACACTAGAACACAAATGAAAGGTATTTTTTCAATCAATTATTTGATCTTGTTTCCATGTGTCCTTATTATGCTGTGGGCGTTAAATGAACGAATTCAATTTAAAATACCGCTGTTTGCAGTAGTATGATTTCCTGCAGCATTAATCTTTTGTCTTATTTGGATCAGTGCTGCATTTTCCAGTTTCATTTTTATGTTCTTTATCATTTTTGTCAGTATTTTTAACACATTTTAACACTATTTATAAAGCTCAAAAATGAATTACCAATACTATTAATAAATACTTAAATCAAAAATGGATTTCACAGACAAAGAATTAAACTCTTAATTAAAAACGTAATTTTAAAAACTATTTTTGAATTCCAAATGAAAAAAATAATTTTCAAGATCTTTTTTTATTCTTCTTCTTTTTTTGAACAACAAAAAAAACTTTTTAGACTGAATGCAGTTGGATACAATAGTTTAGTGAGACAAACATGTCATCATATTAGATCATATTCATATGTTAGAAGTCATTTGGATTAGTGATAAAACAATTTCCAATGGAAATCGAGAGGAACTAAACTTTTGGCAATATCCTTGCCTGTAATAATGCATCAAGAGATTATTTTTTTTCAATATAGAGATTTTTTTTCAATTAGCACTTCTCTTGCTTTATTTCCAGCCTTAGCAGCACTTCTCAGAATAAAACCACTGTTAACTTTCTGTCAATCATCAGACAAGAGGATTACTGAGCCAGGTGGTATTCCTGGGAGTTTAAGAAACGGAGCTCAAATGGTTAATTCAGGTTAGACTGGAATTAATGAGATGAAAAGAAATACCGTGTAAGCTGGATGACTGTGTTCTGCTAAAGTTACTTCATTCTTCTTAAATATAAGCCATACAACAAGTAAAAGTACAAATGTAGTTACAGACTTCCTCAGTAAGTTTAGACTCTTTCGGAAGCCTTTGAATTGTGCGTTAAAGGAGAAAGAGATTAAGAATTAAAGTAGAGGATGCAGAGCCCATCATCACTGAGGCAGTCTCTCCTGCATGAAGTCCAGGTGCTGGTTTTCCTGTGTGGGTGTCTGATGCCACAAAGCTGAGTCAGAGCTGTAACATCCTCTGTGAACTTGGTGTGGAAAAAACAGATGTGGGTGTGTCCTCATCTCCCAGAGGAGTCCAACAAACCTCTGTGAAAAATATTTCCACATCATTTACTATAAATACTACAATGTTCAGGGCCTTTGTAAGCACAGTGCATAAAAGTCAAGTGCATAAAAGTATGAAACTGAATCAAATTCAGCTTTTGTTTTCAAATTGCATGAATAGAAACAGCCATCATGTAAAAAATAACTACACATGGTCCCAGAGTTTAAATGACCAAACTCCTCACCTCCAAAGAGGTCAGCCACCCTTTGGAGAAAGCTAATTTCTGCCGTTTGTATCCGCAAACTCATTTTTTCGGTCACTACCCAAACCTCATGACCATAGCTGAGGGTGGGGATGTAGAGTGACTGTATATCGACTCATCCCTAACCTGGAGTGGGCACTCCACCTTTTTCTGACTGAGGTAAACTAATTCATACAGTTTTAAAAATATAAACACCCATCACCGATATGTTACTCCAGTGCAAGCTCGGTTTATTTATTTGGTTCAACATCGTATTCATTTTCAAACAAGAATGAAGCTTTTCTGAACAAGATCATTATAAGAAACAGTAGCTCCTCAAGATACAAAAGATTGAAAGGGGAAGTCGATGATGATGATGTTGTCAAGAATCACACCTCTGGATGGTATTCATAATGACACACACACACACACACACACACACACACACACACACACACACACACACACACACACACACACACACACACACACACAGAGAGAGAGAGAGAGAGAGACAGATGAGACACCCAACAGCACAGTCAGGGAACAGCTGAAAACAGGTTGATGTTTTGCTATATCTATATTTGACACTGGCTTTGCACATAAATGGAACCTTGTTGTGATAAGTTGTGGTAGGACTCTGATATTGTTGAAATTTGAATGAAAGAACATACCTATATCACAATATTGGTAATGGTAAACCTACTAGTATTTATATATCACCTTCGTACTCAATTTGAGCATTCAAAGCACTTCATACTGTAAGTCACATTCACCCAGTCACGCGTACAACTATCACACACACTTACAACTCAGGGTTCAGCATCTTGCCCAAGGATACTTCAACACTGAGTCACTTGACAGCCTGCTCTGCCACCTGAGCCACAGCCATCCTATTGCCATCAGTTCACTGCCAAATTCTAATTTGTACCACTGTGAAAACATCTGAAAACTCAGGCCATCACTCATCAAGAGCTGATGAATTGCTTTGTCAGTTAGCTTGTACAACTGTCACCAGATTTATGCAGTGTAGCTAAGTTTCAGGTACAAGGTTGACTGTACCTGCTAACATTTTCACTAGCTGTGCTAGTTGGCTAGCTTGCAAAATTACTTCAACAGCTGATGCTAGCATGACATAACTGATGTAAAATGTCAAAATAAATATTGATTTTAGTCATCATGCAATTATTCAGTGGCAGAAAACAAGGACGTGTAACTACTTTCTGGGACAGCCTGCCCAAGACGTCTGGGCTCCAGTTTCACTGAAGTTCAAGTGCTTTGTGTTAGAGACTACACTGCATTGAAACTGAGAAATCGAACCGAAGAATGCAGTTTGCCTGAGTGTATGCATGAGCATTATTCAACAACAGCTGATATATCACTGGGGACATTGGTCTTTGCTGATAAGAAATATAAAGAGCCATAAAACATTCATTAAGATGCTTACTTGTGTAAGAACATTTTAAGTCTGAATATTTAGAAGCATGTGTGCACTACACAGCCATCAATATTATATTCCTGAATTGACCACCTGGTCACAAATGTTTTTGCACACAGTTTTAGGAATATTGTCTCACAATTAACATTTAGGAATTACAGCCATTTTTACATCATCATTATAGCTTCAAACACTTAAATGTATCACATGACAGCATTCTTGAGTGTTTCACAGCATCAAGCCAGAATTTTTTATTTCTCTTTTTCTTCTCCAGAGATCAGCACTCTGCAAAAGATCATCTCCTTGCTGGTGGAGCTCAAAGAAGAGCAACAGAAGCAGTGGGTGGTGCTGAGGGACATCCAAGCCCGACTGCAGGGTCAGACTGCCGACGACGACGAAGAGGAGGTGGAGGCACTGGACATGGAGCGCCCTCTGAGGACCCTGAAGGAGCTGGATGAGATGGAGACCCAGCTGGAGGACCCGGCAGTACAGAAGAGAATGGTAATTAAAAGGTGCTGTTCACGTGCTTGACTTGCCTAAAATGTGAATCTGAGATTTCTGATGATGACACCAGGTCAAAATTCTGGGTGTCTTACTTGTCACGGATGGGCGGGGCTACTATTGATGATGCAGTGAGACGCCTGATGCACACACGCCTGAGCTGAACAGGGTGGGCCAAGAGGAGCTTCAGGAACACTCGCCTCCAGGGGGTGCTCTTCTGTAAGTCACCTTAAAGATGTAGAACAGAAGCTTAGCCCAGCATGGGTGGTAAATAAAGACTAAGCTTTTCTAACCCTCAGGTGCTCTGACGCGAACTCCAGTAGGTAGGGATGGGTATCGTTTAGGTTTTATCCGATACCGGTGCCAAATCGGTACTTTTGAAAGAATGGAGAACACAAAATTGGTCCAAAAACCTCTCATGTTCAGCTGTTTTTTGTAAAAATATAACAGTGTTAGCCTTTTCTGCAGCTATGGGGCATATATGGTATCACTCTTGGCTGGAAGCAGTGCTTAAACAATGGAAAAAAACACAAACTTTGTCCAAAAACCTCTCATGTTTAACTGTTTTCCACTTTTTCTTTGGTCATTTTAGCCTTTTTAGCCAGGGTGAAGGGAGTATCTGCCATCAAACAAGAAGACAGCCGCATGTAGCTATGATGATGTTTGCTAGTTCACCTTACATGCATTAATGTAATAACGTGGTTAGTCTACTCAACGTAAATTAGCTACTCACGCAGAGAAGAACGGCTGCTGCCACCATCATCCTCATCATTTCTGCTACACTGGCAGGGCTAGGGGCCAGGACTCTCCTCTTCGTGTTTTTGGGGGATGTTGCATAACAGGCAACCCACCCGCAGTAGATGTGCACGGTGTGAGGTCTCACAGCAAGCTATCAAATACGGCGCATTTCTGGGCTTTTAAAAAAAACGCTATGCGTCGCCAGGTGTTTCATCGGATTTGAGGTGTTACCTCCTTTGACAGTATCACAGTATCAGCTTAAAGCACTTGTTGCAGGCTGCTGAGTTTGCATATTTTGCTGTGAAGTACAGCCAGACTTTTGACCGCTTTGCCTTGGTCATTTTTAATCTGTAGCTCTGCTCTAAAAGAACGCACGTACCTGGCCCCGCCTACTATCCTCGGAAACGTAAAATGATTGGCTAGAATCTAAAGTGTATCACAGCTCAGGAAAAAAAAGCACCGAAATAAAGCACCGAAATGTGCGCTGCTTTTCGGTCTGGTTACTACGGTGGCCCCTAGAGACAAAGCACGTACAAATTCCAAAACACATGCAAATTCCAAAACACATGCAAACTCCAAAACACTTGCAAACTAAAGAACACACGCAAACTCCAAAACACGTACAAACTCCAAAACACTTGCAAAATCCAAAACACTTGCAAAACCCAAAACACGTACAAACTCCAAAACACTTGCAAAACCCAAAACACTTGCAAACTAAAAAACACATGCAAATTCCAAAACACGTACAAATTCCAAAACACTTGCAAAATCCAAAACACTTGCAAACTAAAAAACACATGCAAATTCCAAAACACGTACAAACTCCAAAACACTTGCAAACTAAAAAACACATGCAAATTCCAAAACACTTGCAAACTAAAAAACACATGCAAATTCCAAAACACGTACAAACTCCAAAACACTTGCAAAACCCAAAACACGTACAAACTCCAAAACACTTGCAAAATCCAAAACACGTACAAATTCCAAAACACTTGCAAACTCAAAAACACATGCAAATTCCAAAACACAACGGAAGTGCTCCAGGACGCTAGGGGCAGTGTTGAGCTCGATTTGCAAAATAAACGGCAAGTTTGTCTGTATGGGACGGTCTAGTCTCCGTCGCGCTTCCCAGGTTGCCTAGCAACCGTGATACTAACCGCTGGAAACGTGTCATACAACTTGGTTTGACAGAAATGAGGGAGAACATATTTTGTTCATTTGTTTGTTTGTTTCTACATGAGCTTTGTGTGATTTGATAAGTATCTGAGGCTGAGACCACAGGACAGTAAAACATGATTTTTGGGCTTCATTTCTGTACTGAACAGTCATTTCAAGATTAATTAGTAAATAAGAATTAGCTGATGTTGTTCATGAGACTAAAGTCATATCACTTTGGTAATGTAAATATAATATGGCCAATTTTCTAGTTATTATATTAATCATTATTAGCTATTACAGCAGTGAACATGAACTCTGTGTCAAATACTGAGCTTCAGTACAGATTCAAGTTGCAGTTATTTATATGTCTTATCACATTAAATCTTCACTCAAAGACAAGTATCTTTGACAGTGCATATATAGGTGTATCATATATAAGAGACAAATGTTGTTCCTTCATGCTGGCATTACTAAATTTGGCTCATTGCTTACATATATTTATAAAAAGAAAATGTACAAGCTGTGATAACTGTTTCTGATAAAATGAAGAGTAGACTGATATATGAAATATTCCTTTATTGGGTGAGAAAATCAGACCATGTCATAACTGCTTTAAGTCATACAGAATAGATATCAGAGCCTTAAACAGGCTGGCTTCTGCTAAATGGGTCAAACTGGGCAGAAAGTAAACAAACACATAACATCCTTACAGAATATGATGTAACACTATAGATCAACTTAGCTCAGAATATATAAAGCATATAAACAATTACAGCAATATGATGCAACAAACACAGCAGTGCTACTGATCCAAAATACTCAAAGCTTCATAGAACTGAAACAAACATTTATTTTAGCTCCATTCTGCTGCTGATACATACTTTAGGTTTCTGAACATTAAACTTGTTGCTGCCTTTCATAGTGTGTAACTTGAAGGCCCTGAGTACTTTCTCCCACACTGAAAACACTGGAATGATAAAATTATTTGAACATTACCTAATAAGACTGATTCAGGACAGACAATTAGTTATTTTAAACTTTTCTAGCAGTCCTTCACAAACAGGGAACAGTCTGTCTATTCTCTCCATCTGTCAGCTGCTGCTGGCTCTTCCTCCTCCTCTTCCTCACACACTGTTGAGTTTGTCCTGGTGGATCATCAGGGGTGCAAAGCCTCACAGATGATGTGCAGCAGTGGGTCCCTCAGTCTGTCCTCACTCTGGACACTTGCAGTCGTCACACATGGAAATCAAATGTGTGATAAGCTGCAGGATTCAAACACAAGTGTGACTTATAAACACATGTTCATATTTTTATTACACAATCAGAGAGAAAGAAACAGAGAGAGTGCAGGACAGACAGACAGGTGACAGTCTCAGGTGTATACACTGCTACAAAACAGCACAAAAGAAGGAGGATTTAGTGTTTGTGTTATTACGAAACGAGGAGTTCCCAGATGGTACAGTGGACACACATGTGTGACTCCTGTGATTAAAGCATCTTTCTTTCAGCTTAACGAGTGAACCGTCAGCTTGTGCTGTGATATTCAGGACTGCAAACCGAGCAGCATCACTGACTTTCAGCTTGTTGTGTTTGTGGATATATGACTGACTTTAATTATCCACAAAATCATCACAATCTCTGTAAGATTAAGGTCGACTATATATATATTTTTAAAGTAAAGGCTTTAAAACCAAGTTAATTCTGAAAGTACAGACATGACTAATGTCACATAACTTTCCCGACATGTGGCCAACAATAATGGTTTAATGTTCTTCATTAAAAAAATATTTGCGCATAAATAAGTGACATAATATTCAGTACTTACTTCTGAAAGTTTACACTTCCTCCGCTCCGCTTCCACCGTTTTTTTTCGGCAAAATTATCCACACCACCACCGCACTATGAAGTCTGGGATATGTTGGGCCATGAAGGCTACACCGACCCATCCTTAAAATTCAGGGAAATTATGGACGCATTTGAGGGCCGCATTTCGAGCAGCCTTTGAATTGGGAAAGCCTTCTCTTGTCGCTGTGACGTAATCGGCCTTAAAATGCGGCCTTTAAGGCTGCAAACCCCAAATCCGGTCATTGGTACTTCCTGGCTTGTGTAGTTACTAGGTAACAAAAGCTCAACACTGCCCCTAGCGTCCTGGAGCACTTCCGTTGTGTTTTGGAATTTGCATGTGTTTTTGAGTTTGCAAGTGTTTTGGAATTTGTACGTGTTTTGGATTTTGCAAGTGTTTTGGAATTTGCATGTGTTTTGGATTTTGCAAGTGTTTTGGAATTTGTACGTGTTTTGGATTTTGCAAGTGTTTTGGAATTTGTACGTGTTTTGGAATTTGTACGTGTTTTGGAATTTGCATGTGTTTTTTAGTTTGCAAGTGTTTTGGATTTTGCAAGTGTTTTGGAGTTTGTACGTGTTTTGGAATTTGTACGTGTTTTGGAATTTGCAAGTGTTTTGGATTTTCCAAGTGTTTTGGAATTTGTACGTGTTTTGGATTTTGCAAGTGTTTTGGAATTTGTACGTGTTTTGGATTTTGCAAGTGTTTTGGAATTTGTACGTGTTTTGGAATTTGTACGTATTTGGAATTTGCATGTGTTTTTTAGTTTGCAAGTGTTTTGGATTTTGCAAGTGTTTTGGAATTTGTACGTGTTTTGGAGTTTGTACGTGTTTTGGAATTTGTACGTTTTTTGGATTTTGCAAGTGTTTTGGAATTTGTACGTGTTTTGGAATTTGTACGTGTTTTGGAATTTGCATGTGTTTTTTAGTTTGCAAGTGTTTTGGATTTTGCAAGTGTTTTGGAATTTGTACGTGTTTTGGAATTTGTACGTGTTTTGGAATTTGCATGTGTTTTTTAGTTTGCAAGTGTTTTGGATTTTGCAAGTGTTTTGGAGTCTGTACGTGTTTTGGAGTTTGCATGTGTTTTTTAGTTTGCAAGTGTTTTGGAGTTTGCATGTGTTTTGGAGTTTGTACGTGTTTTGGAGTTTGCATGTGTTTTTTAGTTTGCAAGTGTTTTGGAGTTTGCATGTGTTTTGGAATTTGCAAGTGTTTTGGAGTTTGCAAGTGTTTTGGAGTTTGTACGTGCTTTGTCTCTAGGGGCCACCGTAGGTTACTACCGTTTATGTCGGCACCGGACACCGGTACCCATCCCTACCAGTAGGTAAGGAGGCCACCCACCACCAATATGCTGATGTGGTGAAGCGATGGCTATGCTTCGTGCCGTTCAGACAGGGAGGGAGTGGCCGGCGTTGCTGGAAGCCTTCCACGGACATTTCACATTCTGAGGAAACAGACATGTTCAACAAAAGTTCAACACTCTGATGTTTGTCTAACCAAAATACTTGAACACAACAGTTTTAATCCAGGATGAGATGCTCACAAAAAGCACTGTGCATGAAAAGATCCATCACTGTATAGTTCTTTCATTATTGCTCTTCTTCCAGAGGACAAATTATATCCAATTAAAGAAGCATTTCAGAGAACTGTATTGGTTGGATCTTTGGGAATTTCACTGAAAAAACGATACATTTAATAGAGCTACAAGCTTTCTTTTTAAGATGCTTTTTATGGTATTTTTCTCATGTAATGCTTCTCAGAACCTGTCACTCTATGGTTGTTCAGTATGTATAACCCTTGAAAGACCCGACAGACAATTTGAGCCATTCAGTTTTTTATTTTCATGCTATTTTGGTTGTGCTAAATGAATATAGCATAATATAAATATATATTATATATAGCTGCACCTTAGCCATGATGGCAAGACTTTACATACAGCAGGGTCTGAAAATGGTCATGCACTGAGTGTGAAAATGGCTCTTCATCCTCCTCTGAAGACATCAGCTGATGTCCTCTTGGTTTATTAAGTCATGGTTACTTCCAGTTCCTGCCTCACCAAAAGGACATGAAATTAAATTATTGATCAATCATCTGTAATGCTGTAAAATTCAGGTGATTGGTAGAGGTAAAGGTTAGTGAATTTCAGAATCTTTAAATGTTTCACCCCCCCTCCCCTTTTGTTCCAACAACACCAGTACTTGAGCTCCAGCTGAACTCCTCATGTTATCCCTGCATGATCTTGACAGTTATCTATCAATCTATTTCCTTTTGATTGCTGTGAATTTTTGTTTCTTGTTTAGTTGCCAATTTGTGGTCACTGAACTACACTTGGTTGGCTCCGTCTCTGCTGGTAGTTGAGAGATATTCTAACAATTCATAATCTCTGCACAGGTAATCTAATCTGTCTCTGCATTTAGTTTATTGTTTCCAGTGTTTTAGACACGTATCTTTTCATTGTGTTGTAATTTGTTTTACTGTTTGGTGTTTGGAAAGCAGTGTTGTTGACAGACCAGCCAGAGTGTTTGAGAGGAGGCTCGACAGTTCTTTGTTGGTGATTTTCCATGCATGTGTAAAATGTTTCTGCACAGTTCTGCATGTAGAAATTCTGTCTGAGTAGACCCCAAACTTCGCAACCTTACAGAGCAATGGTCAGGATGACACTATCCAACATTTCAACCAGGAAAAAGTCATACCCCATCATACCACCTTTGTGCTGGTATGACAGGCCTTTTCCCCAGAAGACGTTTTAACATTTGTGACGGTAAGGAAGGCTCAGGTCTAAATAATGCAATGAATGCATGCTGGTCTGGTTTCAAAGTTTCCTCAAGTTACTGTCACTGATTTACTGTAACACGGTCGTGGCTCATGACAACTGGCATATCTCTGTCAAAACAACTTATTTAATCTTCAGTAAATGCAGAACCGAGTCTCTTTGGCGATCTGCCCATAATTCTCTGATAATGATACTTCGGAGCTGAGAGTGACACATGCACAATATTCCCGATAGTCATCTCTGTCCTCTCATGGGAAAAGTACAGCAAATGGGAATTTTGTTTAGCTCTGCAGCTTCTAAACGGCACTGGTGGTTTGCCACCTTTGGTTCCTCTTTCAACAACAACAAACAAACAGAATATTAAGCAGTTTTAAATGATCTGTGCTGATCTATGGGAAAACATACATTTACAGTGTTTTACAACTATAAGGAGGTAAAAGGAAAGATGATACAACTACAAACAGATCAGGACCGAAAAGAGGTGACTGGAGAAGAAACGCTTAGTGCATCGTGGTCCCCCAGAAGTCTGAGTGTGTCACAGCATAAGTACGTGAGGGTTCATATTCACCTGATTCAACAAAATTAGCAAATTCAAAAATGAACATTTTAAGGCTAATTATGAAAGTATACAGGGTGTATGGCTTGTGAAGCTAAACTGACAGATGGGTTCAGAGAAGAGGGGCCTGAAGGCTCTATCTCCCATTCTGCTTTTAAAAACTGAGAGTCTGAGAGTGCTCTGTAGGAATAATATAAAACTGCGAGGTCTGATTCAGGACGTTATATGTAAGCAGAAGGATTTTAAATAAAATTCTACATTCAACAAGAAAACAATGATGAGAAGCTAAAATGGGAGGAAAACTGTCTCTTTTCTAGTCTCTTAGAAGTATCACTGTGGTGTTTTGCACACAGTGAGAGCTCTATTTGGAAGTTTTTTCAGGAAGGTTTTGGAAGATGGTAATAAATAGTAATCAGAATAGTCCAGACCTGAAAAGAAAACAAAGTGCATGGACTAGCTTTTCAGCATGAGTCTAAGACAGGATGTTTCTAATTTTAGTAATATTGTGCAGAAAAAAAATCTACATATTTGTTTAATTAAGTCATGTGGCTATGCATTCACATACTGCCTCCATCAGTATGTGAATGCAAGAGTGAATGAATAGTGGCATTGTAAAGCGCTTTGGGTGCCTTGAAAAGCGCTATATAAATCCAATCCATTATTATTATTATTATTATTATAATGTGTGAGTTAAAGGACATATCATGATTAAATATGACACCAAAGAAATGTGAGTCAGTGTGAGGGTCTCATTTCAAATTTATTTCTCATATTTTTAGGGCCTAGCACAATAAACTCAGTGCTGTCTATATGTTAAGCCTCTCTGAAATGAATGTAATGAATTCAACCATAAAAAGGCACCTAACTGAAAGAATGAATCAGTCTTGTGTCTACACATAACAGAAAAAAATAGCAACAAATCATTTTAAATTGCATCTTAAATTTGCAGTCTTGCAGCCCGTTGATCATTTCTTCACATTTCTTTAGTTGAGTTTATGAATTAAAAAAAAAAAAAAAAATCAACCAATTCGGCAGGCACCAACAAGGTCATTCCCAAAAAACTATTGATTGAAAGCTTGGCATATTTTGGTGTGGTGTACAGTTTGTCCTTAAGAAATTGAGGAAACACGACAAGTACAACGCGAAGAAGTGGAAAGTCTAAAAACTATCTACAGCAGATAAACAGTATGTGAAAATCATGTCCTTGAGAATGGATGGTTGTCAAGAAGCCACTCTGAAGGGATGTAAACACAAAAGTATATACCAAGTTCTAGAGTATTTAAAAAAATTGACTTAACAGCGTGTACAAAAGAAGTCGGGAGAACGGTACAACAGGGTTTTTAACATATGTCCATATTATGGCCCTAGATTAAAATGTTCTTAAGTTTGTGTGTTAAGAGTACACTTTTGTCGACTCCAGAGGAATTAAAGCCAAAAACTTCAGACCAATACGGTTTTCTCAAATGGAACACGTGACAAGAAAATTAATTTTGAGTTTGTTTTTGTTGCTTTTGCGTGTTGTGGGGGGAGGAGGCAACATCATTGCCAGGGTAGGAAGTATTGAAACCATGCCTTTAAAATAAAACAGTTAGTGTCTATTATTAGTGTCTAACCTGTATGCGACAATACCTGTACTTTTATTTTAAAGGCATGGTTTCAATACTTCTGTTAGGTGACGGCTGTGTGCGGACAGGGATAGGACCCAAGATGCAGACTCCAGAGACAAACTTAAACCAAAACAGCTTTAATGCTGAACGCAAACATAACATAACTGGAAAAAAACTCAAAATAAACCCGGCCAGGCGGGAGGCACCGGCAGCGACGGAGCAGATCAGGAGGCCGGCCGGGCGGGAGGCACTGGCAGCGACGTAGTTCAGGGGGCCGTCCATGACGGCGGCGTAGGTCAAGGAGCCGGCCATGACGGCAACGACGTCCAGTCATCGGCCGGACAGGACATGCAGGACGAGCAGGATGTGCCAGATGTGCAGGCCGGACAGGACGTGCAGGCCCAGACGGCATGGGGACCCCAGGCGCAGACGAAGCTAAACACTCGGAGGCCGGACCAGGCGGCGCCGCAGAGGCTGGGGCCGGACCAGACGAAGCGGAAGCAGACACTGCGGGCGGTGTAGATTTAGAGTTTGCAGGTGGAGCCGGTGGTGGTTGAATGGCCGCACCAGAACCATCAGCAGACACTGGAATGTGCTGGCCCCCAGCCGACGAGGCAAGAGGCTGCACGGGCCCCTCGGACCCTACAGCAGAGTCAGGAAGCAGAACGGGCCCCTCGGACCCTCCAGCGGAGACAGGAAGCCAAACGGGCCCCTCGGACCCTCCAGCAGAACCAGTTTGCAGAACAGATGAAGTGGGTGTGATGTCAGAATGTCCAGAGTCAGAATGCTCAATAGTTCTGTTGTGGCGGCGGCCAGAACGCCGTTTCCTTCGGGATGAGGAAACAGGAACCGGTGGAGAAAAAGAGACCACCTCCTCATCCTCTGACCACATAGCTGCCAGAAAAAAGGCAGGTGAACGAGAACCCAGCTGGTGTGGGGAGGGAGAGGAAGTCCGTGGCAATGTTGAGACAGAAGGAGAGTGTGTGTTGTCCTGGGGTAACGGTGGGGAAGATGTAGAGAGTGAGAGAGCAAGCTCACCAGCCTTGACTTGCTCTCTCCAGGCAGTAATGGTGTCATCCAACTTAGTGTCCTTAGCAAACTGAGACAGCTGAGGGTTATGGCGAATGATGGCATCCACTGCATTCAGCCTGACTGCCATAGTCCGTAGATCCCGTGACTGGGCAATGCGGTCGAGCAGGCTTACCAGCCGCTCCGTCTCGCCATTGAACTCCGAGGAAAAGGAGTCTGCAGGGTCCACGTTCTGGTCGCGATCTTCTGTTAGGTGACGGCTGTGTGCGGACAGGGATAGGACCCAAGATGCAGACTCCAGGGGCCCGTTCTTCGTACCTCGCTAAGTAGGTTAGCCGGATTAGATTGTTGACGATTTCGCGTGATCCTGGATCAGTCGGTTCCCCGAAGCTCATCCGGGACTTGCTGTCATAGCAACAGAGCCGTAAGCGTAAACCTGCTCGGGAGCAGGTTTACTTTATGTAAACAGGATTAGATCGCGGCCACGCAGGTATGTCCGCGTCATTCATACGAAAGCAACAGCGATATTCCACCACTGTTTCACCATAAATAAATAACATCAATGTAACTAAAGACAATGCAGCACCTGATCCATTTATTGATTTCACACAGGTCATTTCCTAAAAAAGGGAAATGTACTATTAACATTCTATTACATGTATGTGATTATTACAGATTTAATTCATATTTCAGAGTAGCAATTGTAAATTACTTCGTGTAATCAAGATGAGAGACCACGGCTATAAAAGCGAAGGTGGATTTGGGAAGTCTGTTGCAGCCATGTCCTGTCCGTATACGCGAGCCACCCATTGCGGAAGGTGCAAGATTGATAAGGAGAGTCCTCAGAATTCAGCGTATATTGCGGGACAGACAGGATCCTTTAGCTCAGCGCGACAGTGTGCTCATAGAGAGATATCGATTTTCCCGTGAGGGTATTATTTACTTAACCAACTTGTTGACGAGGGGGTGCAGGACCACCACCTGTCTTTTGTTGCTCTGCCCTTTTCTTGGTTGCTGTTATAAACAAACAGATTATTCCAGGGTCTCTTTCCAAGAGACTAAAAGCAATATAAGTGATAAATATTACCATTCTGTAGAATATTCTTATATTTCACTTTTACCTGTTCCCATGTTCTAGTGGGTCCTGTCGTGGCTCTAATGTGACAGAGGATAAAATATAACATATTATAATATAATGTAATATAATATTGGATAATATAGTGTAATATAATAAATCTACCCTACCGCCTACTGGTGTTGGCCAGAGGGGCCGATGGCGCGATATGGCAGCCTGGCTTCTGTCAGTCTGCCCCAGGGCAGCTGTGGCTACAACTGTAGCTGCCTCCACCAGTGTGTGAATGTGAGAGTGACTGAATAGTGGCATTGTACAGCGCTTTGGGTGCCTTGAAAAGCGCTATATCAATCCACTCCATTATTATTGTTATTATTAAATTACTTACGAGTTTAATTTGTCAGCAACTTCCTGCCAGCCCTCTCTCCTTGCTTTTGCAGCCTTTGCAGTGTTCCCTTGCGTTCTGATTAAACTCTGAAACTCCTGAAATCCCTCACTCAAGAGTTCTTGCTCTGCTGCCGAAAAATACCGAGCCGAGCGCGCTCCGTCGACATTTTCGCCGACCAATCAGAGGGTTGCCGATCAATGTTTCTACTATCGATGCGTAGCCCCTTTTACGACACCCAGTGATGTCACATTACTGCGTCCAGCTGTACTAATCGTCAACAGCAGGTGTGTTCGGGGAACCGGATTAGCGCGCTCACGGTTAGCGCGATGATTTGATCTTGGATGTGTCATTTGATCTTGGATGTAGTAAGCGACGTACGAAGAACGGGCCCCAGAGACAAACTTAAACCAAAACAGCTTTAATGCTGAACGCAAACATAACACAACTGGAAAAACTCAAAATAAACTAACACCAGTGGACTAGCAAAACACACAGCAAAATAAACAGTAGATCACGACATGGATACAGAGAAACACAGGGCTTAAATACACAGAGGGAGCAATCAGGGAATGAGTAACAGGAGGGAAACACAGCTGGGGCAAATCAGGCCTAACGAGACCAGGGGAAGCAAAACCAGACACATTAACATCAGACATGGACTTCCAAAGTAAAACAGGAAACATAACACAGACTCACAGGCAGGCACTAAAACAAAGGGAACAGAGACGTGGGACCAGGGCAGACACAGACACTGACTGGACGTGGAAATACAGCAGACAGGAAAGACAGCAACAAAGGAACAAAGACAGAAAACCAAAACACTAAAACTCTAACCAAACCCCACCCAGAGGACCTTAACTAAGAAAAACCCGTAAAGCAAAGCTAGAATATAATGAAATAACAAAATCAAATTACCAAAAACACAAAACACTGGGTCACCGACCCAGGAACCCTAACAACTTCCTACCCTGGTCGTACCTCCAGTTCCCACTGACACTTGGAAAAATAAGTGTTGCGAATGTGAAACAAACACAAGAGAAGTTTTCTGTCCTTCAATTGTTCTTGTTCTGTGCTAGATATTTTCATTTTTATATGAAACTTTATTGTTTTGTTATTTCAATATAGGGTTAAAGCTTATCATCACTTATTTTTGTTTTTGAAATTCTCTACTGTTACTGTGATTGTAACTGCTCACGAAAGTGTAAAGAACAACATAGTTTATTTGCAAACATTGCTTATTTAATCTGTCCAAACTCCAAAGTGTACTTTGAGTAACACGACAGTTGTTATTATTCAGTGGAACATTCGTTTTCTTTAATATATTTTTTTATATATAGCATGTAAAGAAAGGCTTTTGGAAACAGCACAGATCATTGAACTTAATTTCGCTCTTTGGATCTCTTGACATGAGCGTTAGGTATTTTATTTTGAAAACAAAAGCGGAACTCGTTTCTTCTTGCGGATCGTTTTCACACTCAGACGGAAAGTCTGCTCCTCAGATGAGCTTGGACCATGGGGGAAGCTACAGCTGGATGGAATCTTTTTCTTCAGCCGACACAGTGAGAAAAAGTAACACTGACAACGTGTAACAACCGAAAGTAACGCCGACACGGAGCAATAATGCTCTCACACATTCAACAAGTAAACGAAGCAGTGGAAGTTTCTTCTGCCAAAGTGAAATAACCCACAATCCGCAAGAGGTAAGTAAGTTTAAAGTTCAGCTGCGTGTTCTTTGTGTGGCTGCTGTGCACGAGTCAAAGGTCTTTTTGTTTTTTTGTTGATTATGTTCCGCTTCGAAATTCAGATGTAATTCTTTCCGCCAAGAAAAGCCGGCAAACTCACAGTTTCTCTAACAAAGCAGCGTTCTGTGAATCCTGCGGGACGTGTTGTACAGCTTAAACACCACCTGTCGCGCGGCGTTTTCCTGTGCCCAGTCCACAGAAAGCCTCCGTACTTATTTCACGCATGTTTAGAAAATACACGGTGTTCAGTGAAAACACACGGAGCAAACTATGTCATTTAGATAAGTCTTCAATCTTATAAATAAATAAATAAATGTGCAGTATTTACAGTAGCCCCTGCCTTCAGCCCATTATCAGCGCTTCCCTTCAGTCCGCGGTCAGCACTCCTAATTAAATACAGATTTATCGATGCATTTTGATGTCTGTTCATAACGTGTTTTCAGCGTTGTTTCAAGTTGCAGGGATATAACGAGTAAGATTACTTATCATAAAGTAGTTAATGGGTCCCTCTACGTTATTACTGGGAAGGAGTTCGCTACAACAAGTACAGCAAAATGAGCTCTGAATGATCATGTAAATTTGTTCTCCAAACTCACGTAGCCCGAAGCATCAGAGTGTTATTTCAGCTCGGCTCACAGATCCACTCGTGTGTTTTGTGGCTCACTTGTCTCCCCCCCCCCCCCCCCCCCCCCCTCTTTGGCTGCTGAATGTTTCTAGCTCACAGACTGGCATATTGTCTATTGTTTACATGGTAATTGGACTGCTGTCTAAGAGTTCTAGCTGTGTAACCGTACTCATCATCCTCAGCCTATAACATCATATCATCCTTCTCCTGACTGTCTTATTTTCCTTGAAGAACGTTTGTGTGTGGGGGGGTGGGGGTGGGGGAGTATTTCCTGGTACCGGTCAGGATCCTGGTTTTCCAATCTCCTCAGAAATCTGCTAATGTGCTTAGTGCTCAGGACCCGAAGCAGTTGCTGTACCTCAAACCTGAGTCACAGGGCAGGAATTCAGTTTGTTGTTGGAGTACCACAGTTATGAGAAGAGATATAGAAAATATGTATTTTAATTCTTTAAATATGCAGAGAGAGGTATGATTGTGGTCTTTGATGAAGCGTCACCATCACAGAAAACCACTCTCCTTCCACTTAGGTAAATATAGGTAAGTATTTCTCATCAGAGGCTGGAAAAGCAAGAAAAGGGAGTTTCTCTTTGAGGAATGAAACCAGTTCTTTCAGAAGTGCTTTCATACCAGAGTGTGACATAATAAAGAACAAGACGCCAATCAGTGTGTTACTGTCATTCTGACTTAATTTAGATATTGTTGACAGGTAACTTGACATTTCATATAGGTCCTGCTGGTCCCACTCTTGTCATACTGAAGCTAAAACCTGGTTATAACAGAGTACTTACTGCCAGAAATAGGACTGCTTAATTATGGCAGTTATGAACTATTTCTGTCATTATTACAATCCACATTATCCATTATCAGTGTTGTCCTCGACCCTCATCCCCATGTCTTCCATACTGAACAAAAGCCCAGGTAAATACAAGTTACTGCTGTTAAGCAAAGGTTGTACTAGCAACCGGGACACCAGGGCAGAGGCCATGCAGACTTTGAGTGTTCTTCCTTGTCCTGCGTGCGTTCTCTCTGGCTTCCTGTCACAGTCCAAAGACCTGCAAGTTAGGTTAATGCTAAATTATCCGTTAATGTGCGATAGATGAAGTGAACAGAATAAAGTAGCATATGAATATATCTTTGAATATTTTTTCTCATAGCACTCCAAAGCACTTTTAGTGGTCACTAAAAAAGAGCTAAATAAATGCCAGTCCGTTTCCAGATTTAAGCTGTGATGACATTAGGCCTCATCTGCAAGCATTTACCTTCAACTTCCAAGAAGGCACAAGTCTGCAGTCACATTAACAGACGAGATTCTGTTTCAGTGTTCTTTGCTAACTTAGGTCTTTAAACAAGGCAGGCAAGTGGCAGTGCTTTTGAAACCTGTACAGAATGGCTCTGCCTTCAAACAATTCTTGGACTTCCAAATATTTAAATTTGCATTTTTACCAGTGCTTAGCTAAAAGGTAAATGGACTGATTCTTATATAGCGCCTTTTACTCTCCCGGACTACTCAAAGCACTCTATACAACATGCCACATTCACCCAATCACACAAGCACTTTCTTTCTATGCTTAGTGCTTCCTAACTTCATTCATACACATTCACAGAAACTTGGGGTTAGTATCTTGCCCAAGGATACTTGACATGTAGACTGGTGAAGCCTGGGATCGGACCTTCCAATCAGTAGGGGACAGCAGGGAACCTGTAGATGTCTGCAGTACTATGTCAGATGCTGCATAATTAGTGGTCAGGTATGTTTAGTGTATAGAAAATATACATAGTGTACTTATGTATACTCTTATGTATAAGAGAAGGTGTGTTGGTTGAAAATAATGGGGACAGAACCTGTATTGTTGAACCTGAACTGTTTACTCGTCACATGGTAACCTAAAAAGCTGACGTGCAAAATGATTATATTTTTGCATATCAGCGGGCGTACATATGAAAGGTAAATTGTACTTTTCTCCTCAGGTTTCAGAGAACTTTTTACTAGATGGCACGCTACCGATACTGATACCGATATCATAAATTTGGATATCTGCCGATACCGATATTAATCCGATATAGTATATTTTATAGTCAATAAAACGGTTTGTTTTTTATCTTGCTGCATTTTGTATAAGTTCATACTCAGGTTTTAAAAAACAAAACACTAAAGCTATTCTGTTATACCTGTATGCAAAAACACACTGCACCCAAAATATTTCATAGTTCAGCAAAACTGATCAATCTAATAAACTTGAACCTGCACCATCCTCCCTATTCTGGTATTCTAAAAAGTACGTAGTGGAAATATTAAACAACTTAATTAATAGGGTTGCCAATGTCAAGCAAAAAAATTTTGAACCACCCCCCACCTCATGATGCTTCATCAACGTAATCGACTTTAATGCACGTGTAAAACAAATGCACAGAAATCAATTATATTTCTACAATAATTACATAAATTCAACATCTTTCTTCAACAGAATTGCAGACTGCACGGATGGTACCTTCCCAAAGGAAAAAGTACTGTAGGTTCTAGGGTACCTACTAGGGTATATATTAGACTCATAGTTACTATATACAATAATGGATTTCTATACATTTTGCATCAGATGAAAACTTTGATTGTAAGATTCAGATATTTTTTTTTTTAACTAGACATGAGAATAATAAATAAAAGTATTTCTTTGTGCCCCCCTCTCCCTGTTAATGCCCTACCTGGCCCCCCTGGCAAAACTTTGCTAGACGCGCCCCTGCACAGTTACCAGCCGTCAGGTAGAAAAAGATCCTGGTGTAGAAAGTAATATTAAATACATTCTAACAACAGCTTATCAAGCTAAACCAGCTGCTGTTGATTATTATTTTGGACAACAAAAGGGGCATTAATAAACGTCTTTGCTATTTAGTGCACAATATTTGAATAAACTAACAACATCCACCAACATAGAACTGTGGCAGTCAGTGCAACTGAGGTAGGTATTAACATCAAGTCTAAGACGACTCGCTTAATGGAGCCTATTTAGAAAAAGTGAGTGGCAGGTTTTTTTTAAGAAAAGTAGCTTTTCTGCATGATCAGCAGCCAGCCTGTTTCTGTTTTCATCTATAATGTGTGACACTGAGCTAAAAAGCCTGTCACTTTCCACACTGCTACATGGGGCTGAGAGGTATTTATGGGCCATTTTAGCCAAAGTGGGGAACCTGATTTTGTTGACACCCCAGTACTTCAGAGGACTGTCTTCACGAGGGCTCGGGGCCTCTCCGAGGTACGTGTCGAGCTCAATGGCAGCACCTGCTGCCAGCGGCTGTGCTGCCTGGGGCTGCTCCTTAGCGATTTCGTCAAATACAGTGTCCAGACTGCTGCTAGTGCTGGCCTGGGCCTTGACGAACAGTTTAGCAGGAGGTTCAGCAGTTTCTGCCCGACTCCCCTCTGCCTCAGCTCTGGACATCATCTGCAGCTCCTGCTTCAGGTGCAGCTTGGCCTCCGGAGCAGTGTTGTTGGAGAAGAAGCGATCTTTATACCTGCACAAAATTCATGAATGTATTAATATGTGGAAAAATAGGACTGATTTTAGTTTCCCCTAAACCACTGTCACAGATGCCAGCCATTTGACTTTCTGGTAGTAATAAGGGAAATATATTTCATATTATATATATTGCATACATTTGTATTTGTGTATTTTAGTTACAAAAATATAATATTTTCAGATGGAAATTAATCTTACATTTAGTGCTGTAGTTTATCATTGAATACCTATAGCACACAGACTTTACCTTGGGTCAAGTATGGTGGAGATGAAGTCTCGACGTCACTGAAGCGCTTCGTGACAGCTGCCTGTAAGGTTGCTTTCATTGTCTTGACGCTGTGGTCCTCGTCTGTTTCTCTGTTTAGAAGTCTCACTAGCACAGTCACAGCTGGGATGACATCAGAGGCTAGTGCGTCGTAGCTGCTCACTTTTTTAGTTGGTTCCTCAAAGGGGGCGAGGATGGCAACAGGCGTCTCCATAAGAGCCCATTGGTGAGCGGCGAGATAGTCAGGGAGTTTGTGCTCGGACACATACACGCCCAGCACTCGCTTTTGCTCTATGAGGGACTGGAGCATGTAATACGTCCTGCTGCGGTCTCTTTATTGGCTGGTTGAGCTGTCCCTGAATGTCCTCGAGGCGGGAGTAGACTAAGGTGGAATGTTTAAACTATTTTCCGCCCCACTGCTAAAGTATCAGCTATGCTCCTCTGTGCTAATAAGCCCTCACAATTATGTGATCTAACAGTGTACCATTTCTTTTACATCACAGAAATGGTTGTAGCTCTGGGAATTACCCAGTAATGACAAAATATTTCCCAACTACTTACAAAGACAGCTTGCTTCCTGCAGAAAAAAAATACTGCGAGAGTACACTGTTCATTAACCTTGTTTCATTCTACTTTTAAATACTCTAGGAACAACAAGTAGGCCTGCAGAGCGAGAGCGAAGTGCTCTAATAGGGTGATATGGTACTACAAGGTCATTAAGATAAGATGGGGCCTGATTATTTAAGACCTTGTATGTGAGGAGCAGGATTTTGAATTCAATTCTGGACTTAACAGAATGTTGACCCTGTGCTAACTTGCATATGACAAATAAAACTGAAAGCTGAAAACAGTTTATGTCTTAACAAGCATTTATCAGCGTGTTGTGCGTCAGACAGCACAGCGGGGCTCTGTGTGTGCACTGATGGGTCAGCCAGTAGGAACATAGAAGAAATCTGCAACATACACTTTCAGAGAATTTCAGTGAGATGTGAATGTCACCATTTGGCTAGCAGCTACTTTGATCAGCTGTTGGCTCAACAATAAAAAGACAGACTTATGGGCTGCAGAAAGTCTGTTACCTGTGAAATTTCACACACTCACTATCCTACAGTTGTAACATGCAATGGAGCCAACTGAACCACTCTACTTTTTTGGGTACACAGCAGCACTGTATCCACAACACAAACGAATCCTGTTCTTATTTAGACAGGTGAGTGACTCATGGACTTGTTCTCCATCAGAACTGAAAGCACACAAAGTTCACATCTGGAGCTAACCGGGTAGAGGATACGTTGAGCCTGAGCTGTGATTTAAGTCAGGTGTTGCGCCATCAGCACTTTTATTGAGGTGCTGTTGAATTTGGTTAAGCATACTGGGTGTGAGTGGTGCAGTGCAAACACTTTGACAGCAGACTGTGGTGTGTTTGTGTGTGTGTGTTTACACAGTCTGGCTGCAGAGAGCTCTCTTCTCAGTTCAAATGTGTGTTTGTGCAAGTTGGTGATCTCTGTGCTGTGGGACAGGTTTCCATGGAATAAATCTGTGCCCTGTGGTGAGGGGACACACCCTGCTAATGTAAAGAGGAGTGCACTCGCACACTTTTAAAAGCTAAACTTAGCCTTTCTAAGTGGAAGTAACTACATGGCTGCCAGCGTAGCCCATGACCTACAGGAAATCCCATCAGATGGAGGAGAAGTGCTCAGGAATGGCATGTGGACATTTTTTTTTCTTTTTTGGCCAACTTGGTCTACTACTTAAAGTACTGAGAGCCATTCTGTGCACAAGTTTCCTTCCTTTTCATAAAATAGCCAGTGATTACAAGGAATGAGTGGAATTGTCTTCTTCATAACAAATTGGGAAAAAACCTGAATATTTTTGTGAATGAGTAAACATACTTCTGGAGTTGCCCAATAGTCATTCGGAAGTGGAAGCTGTGGAGATGCTAAGCTTATGTCTGTCAGGGATAAAGAGACTGGAAGGTGTTGGCTTAGGTTGTTGGCAGCTATTAAGCTTTGAAAATAAGATGCTAAAACGAGTCACCAGATATCCTTTGCAGCTGTTAGTGCGTTTGAGTGGGCTGTTCAGTCTGTGTGTGGAAAACACTGCATGCCAGTGATGCACCACTGATTTATGATTTCCCTGACTTTTCCAAATATTGCCTCCCACTGCTCAGTTGCTGTAGGTTGGTAGGTAATGATACTGGATACCACTGTCATACACAGTAAGTTGGTGAAAAATGTTGAAGGAGTTTTGTATGTGAAGCCAGGTGATATTTTGATGGCGCTACCTCAGCTGAACCCCCCACCTAGGGTCAAGGTCTGGGACTGTGTGTGGGATTTTTCCCCCCCATTATCAACAGGATGATAATGAGGGGAAACGGAAAGGAAACAGACACCAACCTGAGTAGTGTTTGTTTTTGAGTGTCTCTGAGCACCAGAGAATTGTGACTTGTTGGGAAATAGTAACCGAACACATAATGGTGAGTCATGTGGCACTGCTAAAAAGACACCTATGAAAATGAGTGTTGTACAGCTATATGTTAGGCTGGGAGGGTGGGAGCTTCTTGTGGTTTTAAGTGTGAACAGTAAGCTTCAGTAGTCCACTCAGTTCCTTTATGTCTCAGCACACATGCTCAGACATACAGGGACCTCAGACTGCTCTGAGGTAGAACACTAATAGGGTTCGTGCACTTGGTGCTTAAAAATACTGCAAAAGATGGTAGATCAGCTACAAAAAGCAGTATTAACTCCATGTAATGTATTCACTGTGAGGCTCTGTATTGAACCGATTGGTCAGTTATGTGAACACATGAATGTAATTTACTCTTCTCAAGGTCTCTTGGGACAGCATACGCATTTTTCACTTGAACTCAGACACACAGAAATATGACCATAACATTTCTTCAAAGGTTAAGATAATCTGGAGGAGGAAAGGAAAACAATGAATGTCTGAGATTTTTGAGACCTCAGGCAGCACTGTTTAAAGTCAGGCCTGGTCCTGTAGTGGTACACGCTGGGCTTCTAAACGCTTCTGCAGTCAGTGAACACATTTAGTCACTCTTACCATAGTGGTCTAACACGCTGTGTTAAAAAGGCTGGTACAAGTATTATGTAGTAGCAGCTATGCTAATACCAGGACCCTGAACGCAAAACATGTGATAGAGGTGTAGTTTTCATAACAAAAGCCAGGCTTTTGTTAAAGGATATGACTCATCTCAGTTTGTTTCCCTCTTTCAGCCATAGTTGTGGATTCCAGCATTGCTGAGCTGGTGTTTGCTGCACTTACGTTTGTTGGCTTCTTGAGTGTGTTTCATTTTTTCTAAAGATTAATGTGGACGTTTACATCACATCTAAACTCTGATGTGTCTCTTTGAACAAATGGAAAAAAAAATCTAAGGTGTCTACAGGTATGTCACATGGTTTGTATGTGTTGCAGCTCTGCAGCTGATGGCTGCTTTACTGTAAACATGACACAGTGACACACACGTATGATTCACGTTTTCATTTCCACATGTTCTGTTGTAGTAGTTTATTCGCCGACTTTGTTAAGCCCCATTTTCCTGGGAACCGTGCAGCATGTGACTTACTGTCACAGAGTGTATGTACGGACTGGTAAAGAAGAACACCAAATATAGTAACTGGAGGAAAATGACAGATGATTCCTTGCTTGTCATCAATGTAATTTCATTAAGACGGAGATTTTGGAACTCTTGACACTGAAATGTTGACGATCTATTGCAAAGCCCATTCTCAAATCAGGGTTATGATTTGTGGCCATAATTTATGGATTTTCCATAAACCATAAAGTACTGTTTTCAAAAGGAAAAAAACTGCAATGAAATACTCCGTGTGTGTTCAAAAGATACAGAACTTACATTAGTTCCAATGCAGACTTCAGCAGGTGATCAAACAGCTCGTTTCCTTATTCCTCATTCTTTTTATTACTTAATCATCTGGCGTTAACATATTGCACCACTGTTTGTTTCTCACTTTGTGTAATTTATGCATTCCTTCTGCTATTTATTATTCTGGGGAACTGGCAGTCTGTTTATTTTTCATGGACTGACAACCAGCCTTCCTGTTTACTGGGTTTGGACTGTGTGTGAATCACACACTTGCAGCTTGCACACACAATCACAAACACATCTTACTATAACCCCACCTGCTGCTTTGTTTTCACATGAGGACTTGACCCAACAGAGCCCCGATAGATTTGTGAGGAGGAGAGGAGAAACGAGGCATGCTGGGAAAAACCAAAACAACAAAAAACAGTGAGGTCGCATGCCTTCTGTGAATCTTTAGCTGTGCTTGCTTTCCAGGAAAGAAACCTGTTTTTCTCAAGGTTTCTCAATCAATGTTTGCCAATTTTCTCAAGCCAAAAAAAAAAGAAAAAAGAAAATTAATAGTAATAAAAGGGAAATCTGATGCTCTGGTGTTGTTGTTTTTCCAAAAAAAAAAAAAGACTTCTCCCCTTGGTTCAACATCTAGATGTCTCATCAGTGCATCCTGTCCTTGTTTATTTTATCCCTGTGGTTTGGTCAGCTCCATTCACTGCCAGCACCATTTAGTTTCTAGCAGTGAATCTAAAGGATCTGGTTTTTAAAAATGGTGAGACTGTGTTGTCCTAGCAGAATGGACATGAGGAAACATGTCAGGCAACACCAACCTGACATGGTGCACTACATGTCATGGCTTGAATTAGTGAAGGTGGGTCCAGGCTGTTCTATCACTAAATGATCAGTGTTACAGAGAAGCTCCTCGTGGATTAGCTTATATGTGACTTCTTTGTCCATGTCACTGTTGGGCTGCTCTAGAGTGCATGCGTCATTGTTTAAGACGGTCTGCATAGTTTTACGTTCATAAACTGTCCAAGAGTCCCTCAAATCAGATGTTCGCCAAGTGATTCCTTTTTGTTAAAAATGACCAGATCATTGTTCTTTTCAGATGTTGGAACCCTGAGCCCAAGAGATGGTATCTGCTTGACTCAAATTGTTTTTCAAGGCTTAAAGGGTAAAAACACCTCAGTGGGGAAAACCAGCCTTAGGCTCTGTCCATGCTTACCATGATGGAGCTTCAGATATCTTAAACACTACCACTAGTGGGGTAGTGGACGCCCAACCTCACTCTCTTGGCAAAGTTCCATGTCCTTAAACTTAGAGTAGCTCTGTGTCATCACAGCTCTGTTACCAGGATTGTTATGGACAGAAGTTCTTGTTGCCTCAGGATTACATGTATAGATTACATATAATAGTTTTCTATACATTGCATTCCCTCATGTCATATATGTCTGAGGGCATCAACAGTTAGACGTTTGACCTCTAGCTCGAGTAGGGCTGTTCGATATAACGATATATATCGGATGACGATATGAAAACGTCCATCGTTTCATTTTACGCTATTGTTTGTTTCGTCGTGTCGCAAAATAAACTGTTTACGGCAATATTTTTTTCATGGTTTTGATGGTCACTGTAGTGGCTATGTTAATTAGTTAAAGTTCTCTCTTTCTCTTATATTTAATATAACCACACTACAGACAGACAAGCGTTTGTTTTTATGCGTTGTCGTTAGCAACAACGACGGTAAAACCACCGCGTGTCCGCTTGTTCCACATAATCTTGAGTCCAGCCGCAGACTCAAGATTTATGCTTTCATAACAGCCTCTGTTCAAGCACTCTGAAGAGGAAAGGATTTTGGGTCAGCTAGTGGTTGCTGGTGTTTTCCTCTTACTCATGTGTTTCTTTAAAGGGAAGGACTGCAATGTGTTTGCATGCCACTCACAGCTGGCTCGTATCAGCTGCTGTAAAAGGATCCGCCACAACATCTGTGAGAAGCGTGCCTCTGCGTATGCTCGTGCGTTCAGTCTGTTTAAAAACACAAACAGTATTGTAGGAAACACAAATCTGCTTTGGAATTTGTTTTGAGTGAAATGTTTTTCAGAGTATAAGACCTAAAATATGCATGTTGCTTAAGATAGAAATTATTTTAAAACCATGATTAATGAGGAGTGAGGTAGAGCAATACCAGTTGGATAGCCCTCAATAAATCACACCATCATTCATCAGTTAGTTTTTTTGAAAAAAGTAAAAATAGTTTGATTAAATATGCAGCAAACTAAGAAATCAGGAAGGAGACAAATAATTTTTCACAACACTGTAAAACTTTCTGCAGCAAGAGTACAGAAACTAGAAAGAGATATCAGCTTTGTCCCATATTTAAATCACAGTACATATGTACATAGTACCTTTATATCCCAAGAGAACATGTGCTCTAGTATGTATTTGTGCTAGCAAGTGAAGGAAAGTGAATCCTTAATTTTTCGGGCTGTTTTCTGAGCTGGGGTTGTTTCCTTCCACACACAAGCAGCCTTAATTTATTTCAAATGGTTTAGAGGAAGACAATGAGAAAAAGTGTGGTGGGGAAATGGTGTTTCTGAACGACTGAATCGCCTTTGTTTGTCTCTAATGTTTGTGTGTGTTTTTTTTCCCCTCCTGCATAGACGGCTCAGCAGACAGGCGCACAGAGACGACCACAGAGGCAACATGTCTACAAGTAACATCAGTCTGCCCTCCAAGCGGGACAGCAAGGGCAGTTTCTTCAAGGTGTGTGCCACTCTGAGCAGTCAGAAACATCCTTACAAACAGAGCTGCGCTCAGCACGCTTCAGGTAGAGACGGTCCCTCACTGTCTCTACCTGAAGTTTTTGAGGAAGAAGTTGCAGTCAGCATCACGTTCATCAGACCACGAGAAATCAGGCTATTGTCAAAATTTCCTACATTTCCTACTAAAGAAATTCTGACTGACGAAGAAATGAAGAAAAGCAATCACTTTTCTTTTTCATAGACATTTATTTATTAGGGGAATTTCATTAAGACTGAAATCAACTTTGTGAGAAAATCCACCCTTAATTTCCTTATTTCGTCTTACACTTAGAGCAACAGAGTGGCACAGTAACTCTGGCACTGACGAGATGTGATAGTTGTCAGATAAAGTACAGTAAAGTAAAATGTAATTGGATGTATTTGGAAAAAAGGGAACAGTCTTGTCTCAGTAACCCCTGAGACAAGACTTGTGGGGTGAGCAGAGTTGTTAAATGGTGTCATTATGACCCTAAATTGACAATTTCATTACACAAATAAAAAAGATGTGATAACGCTGGAACATAAAGCAGTGTCTCTGCCTGTGCAGCGCAACAACAGGAGTACTCTACATCTGACCTGAGTGCACGAATAGTTCATAAGGTTATTTGTTTAAATGCTCATCTCAGTTACTGAAGACCGTAGAAGAAAAAAATTGCACTGCTGTGAGTCAGATTTTAATTCAGAAACACACAGTTTGGTCCTTTTGGCTCGATTAGACCTTTAAAAAGATGAATTAACTGAAATCTATGAAGTGCATATTTAGTTTTTCCCAACTTGTGGCCGAACTTTGTTCTGGTGCGCTCCTGCAGAACTGTGCTCTGTGAGTCCTCCTCACCACTCCCAACAGTTTCCCACAGTGTTCAACATTGTATTATTATTTGTAGATAAATTATTTTTACTATTAAATCAATATTTCATCCTAAATTTAATAGGACATGCTTTGAAAATGTTACTAGGAGCAACTCTTTGTATTCGAAGCTTTGTGAGGTCTGAAGAGAGTCGCTGTGGTGCTGAATCCACTCCACTGCTTCTCACAGACAACGCTGTTTTTAACACTCGTTAAAAGTGTTATGTTGTCTGGGACTTTCAGGCCTTTTAATTACACCTTTAATAAATCGTACTGATGTAGAGCGGAAATCACTGTCTCGGCGTTTGCACGGCATGCAAGTGTATGGAGTCTGTTAGGACAGGTGTCCATGCGGTGAGTGTGAAACGGTGACTTCAGCACACATGCATGTGTGTGGGTGTGTGGTAGGTTCTCCTTTGTTAATAGCAGCCCTGCACAATTGCATGCAGAGTGTGTCACTTGCTGTAGTTGAGGTTTTTTGTTAGTGCCAAGCTTTGAAGTCATTACTGCTTTGATGTGAGTCAAAGTTGTAATACAAGGCCGTGTGTGTGAGTGTGTGTTTAAGGCAGGACTACAGCTAAGCTGCTGCAGGTGTTAGCATGTTGTGATAACTGGCACTGATGGTTAACACTTAGAAAATATCAGCTTGTCAGTGTTTGAAACTAGAGGTGAAATAGTGCAAAGTTTATTTTCAGTAGAGCGTAGAAGAGTGGCTCGTCCTGTTCAGACGTTTCTGAGAAACATCACTGAGTGTCAGCTGGTGCTCAGCGAGCCTCTGTTGATCAAGGGTGTCTGATTGGGTCTAAACCAATGCAGTCATTGGTCTAAATGTAATACCAAAATAGTATCACATTTCACATGCTTTTTCACAGGGGTTTAATAAAAATAGTGATATTGAAAACTAAAACACTTTGTCACTGGAAAGTGAGATGCATTTCAGTTTTATTTATTCAGTGCCAAGTCACAGCAGCAGTCGCCTCAAAACATTTAAGAGTAAATCCTGTAAAATCAGGTTTGCCAGTATTTGGATCTCAAAACTGAAAAAAGATCGCCAAGGCCAGATGAATATCTCGCCAGGTGTCAGGTCTTTGTGTATTTTCTTATCCTGATTTTGTTCTCCACGTATCCAGTTTCTTCTTTTAAAGACACACTTCACACCAACTTTCTAGCTAATAGCTCTTTGGTAATACTCTTGTTGGTGCATGTTTGTCACACTGTGTAGCTAATTACAGAAACGAGACAGGCAGACAGGGTGCTAATAACAAACTACCTAAAGATACATTTTAAAACTGGTTCCTTGACAACTTTGTTATATGCAAACACGACACTGGTGCTGGCACCTTTGTTTGAATTATTGCAAGAAATTCTGCTTCCATGGAAAATACATTCAAAGAAATAAGAACTGGTTCAAGACTTTTGCACACTACTGTATCTACCTACAAACATTAGTTGGATATTAATACAATAATATTTTGATATATTCTAAAACATAGGACAAAAAGCTTTTCTTATACTTTGATGCCAGTCATATTATAGAGAGACAAATCAGTTATGATTTATAGCAAAAATCAAAAACCCATTGTGATCCTGCTGAAATACAGTTGAAATGTCTACATTTTTATGTCTGTAGCTCAAAGAGAAGTGCTAGAATATTCTAGGCTGTTGTCTGAGCCAGTGTGGCCTGGCTTTCTCTTAATATGCATTCTGCCCCCTTAAATTTGGTAGTTAAAGCTGCTTTTATTGCTTGTGGCGCTGCAGCAGCTGTTTATTTTATTCATCTGGTTTAGGAAATTTATTTCTTTGTTTAGCATTTATAATTTACCATCACAATGAACACCGGTGTACCACAAGGCTGTGTGATGAGCCCTTTCCTCTACTCCCTCTTCACCCACGACTGCAGACCTGCTGATGGTTCCAACACCATCATTAAGTTTGCAGATGACACCACGGTGATTGGCCTCATCAGTGACAACGATGAGGCCGCCTACAGGGAGGAGGTGGATCGTCTGGCTGAGTGGTGCGACACAAACAACCTGCTGCTTAACACCGAGAAGACCAAGGAGCTCATCGTGGACTACAGGAGGAATGCTGACCCACATCCACCCATCCACATTAAGGGGACGGCTGTGGAGCGTGTGAGCAGCTTCAAGTTCCTGGGAGTCCACATCTCCGAGGATCTCACCTGGACGACCAACTGCTCCAAGCTGGTCAAGAAGGCTCACCAGCGCCTCTTCTTCTTGAGGACTCTGAGGAAGAACCACCTGTCCTCAGACATCCTGGTGAACTTCTATCGTTGCACCATCGAGAGCATCCTGACCAACTGTATAACAGTCTGGTACAGGAACTGCTCTGCCTCGGACCGGAAGGCGTTGCAGAGGGTCGTGAAAACTGCCCAGCGCATCGCCGGAGCACCACTTCCTGCCATAAAAGACATCTACAGGAAGCGGTGTCTGAAAAGAGCTGGGAAAATCATCAAAGACCCCAGTCACCCATCACATGGACTCTTCACCCTCCTGCCCTCTGGGAGGCGCTACAGGAGCCTTCGGACTAAGACCACCAGGTACCGGAACAGCTTCTTCCCCACAGCTGTCAGACTCCTGAACTCTGCCTCCTGACATCTGACCCACGTTAAACTCATGGACTGAACATACACACACACACACAATGGACAACTGTACCCTCAAACACATAATAATAACATGGAGTGAACCACCACTCACAACCACTAGTACTTTATATAGCCTCTGTAGAAATTATCCACATATCTCACTTATCTTAACTGCACTACTGTATAGTTCTGTAAATAATCATTCTGTACATTCGATAATTTTTAATCCTACAACTGTTTACAACTTGCATAGTTCCCATTTCTGTATAGCTGTATATCTCAGATTCCTGTAAAGTTATTTATTTCATATTCTGTATAGTTTTTCATATTTATATCCTGTTCATATCCTGTACATAGCTTGTACTCACTACAGCCTGTACATACTTATAGTTATAGAATATTCACAACATACTTCATACCGTGTACATTATAACATAATAGACCCATTTCTGTAATATACTTACATATCTATATTATTGCTAATATATATTGTAATATATCTATATCACTAAAGCACTTCTGCATGGATGCAAACTGCATTTCGTTGCCCTGTACCTGTGCATGTGCAATGACAATAAAGTTGAATTCTATTCTATTCTATTTGTAAATGGTCATTTTTTCAAACTGATTTAAAGCTACTACATCTTATTATTACCATAATAAATGATATTAAATTGGTACTTTGATTGGGGGGGGGGCAGGGGAACATCTGTGGCTTCATTGAGAAAGTGTTGTCTTTCTAAACGTTGAGGTTGTGAACCTTAAATGTTCCCCTTAAAAAATGAAGGAGTCAGATATTTGATTTCCTCTGAAACGGCTGAACTAAAGGTTTCCTCACCCTGCTGAAGCTGCTGATGTGAGGTTGCCCAACAGAAGCTGGACTGGGAAGTGAAACCAATGACATCAGTGACACTCTGACGAGGGTCAAGGCCAGACTGACACAAAGAAAAAAGAAGGTAGAATTTGTGTCAAATTCTCATTTGACACATTTCAAAATCTAATAAATTGTCAAACAATTTATATGGAAAGACAAATGGGGGGGCGGGGGGGTGTTGTAATTTTATAAATAGGCTCTTTTGATTGGATGTGTTCCTGGCCTTAAGTGTCTGCTGCTAGTTTACCCGTTAAGGGTAGTTTCTGTCTGATCTGAATGTTTCCTTTCTGTTCTTAATACTTATTGTCAAGGCCTTATAAAAAGCATTATTTGATGGGCATACAGTGCTCATGAAGCCCTAAAAGATGCTTATGATCGTATATAGAAATCTTTTATGGATTAAAAATATTCATAAAAGCCTTTAGTTTGTTAAAATGGTTTATTTTTTCCTAAAATTAACGAGGCATTGTTCTTGCTTTAGAGCCAGTGGCTTTAAAAATGTGCAATAAGTTATAATTAGCTGTTACTGAGGCCATAGTTAACCTGCAGAATAAAGTCAGTTGCGCAACAAAGAAACAAAAGAAAGTTCAGCACAGACACAATTTAAAGTCTTATTCACATATTTTATGCGTATTTTATGGTTTGATAGCTAATACAGTTCATGTTTAACGATTCAAGATGCAGTGTGTTAAATCAGTGAGCTAGCTCATAGCTATTATGAAAACAAGATAGTTGGTCAAAAGAATGTGGCTCTCTGCTCTTGTGTGTCTGTACATTTTCTTTCTCAGTACGATTTGTCTAGAAGTGGAAAAACAGCTGACAGGAAATACAGAAAAATCAAATATGTATGTGTGTGATCACATGAGTGCTGTCGCAACTGGCATTTAAAAAGCTGATGTGTGGGTCTTTTTTTTAGTACATTTGATCGACCTTTTTGGTTGTGAAATGTTTGTGATCAGGCATCCACATAACTTCTAACTCGACTAGATGGAAGTTGGATTCTTGCTTGTTCCCTCTTGCTCTGGGTTAAATCTCTTTTCAGCAACCAGACTGGGCGTTTTACACTTCACTTGTTGCCAAAGTGGAGCCCAGCAAAATAAAATACTTATACTTTTAGTTAAACAGTTGGGCAATGTTGAGGACTAAACTGCTGGTTTAAATCAAACATCACATGCATAAGCATCAAATAATTACAATGTGGCCATTCAGACAACATGCAAAATGTGTTTGTTTTCAAGTTACTACGATTCAAACCACGTTATATTGATACTGTGTTGTGGTTAAGAAGATTTGAATGGTGAACAATACAGATCTCTGTGGAACCTGTATGGACATGAAGATGTTCCAACATGAACACAGACACAAATTGTTTCCTCTGTAGCAACTTTGGTTAGTTAATGGGAAGTGGTTAAATGGGAGTAGACTGTCTTGCAACCACAAACACGTACTTCTACTTCTCCTGAAGAGGATTTGCATGGACGAATGCCATCCTTCGCTTCTTAAACACATCCTAATAAAATAAACATAAACTAAAGCTGACTCTAAGCTGAACCATAAAGTTCTTTCCCAGTTCTAAAACATCCTTTGAAAGTCAGGATGTCCTCACTCCCAAGAGCCAAAGGTCGGATTGATCCTCACAAAGAGTTTGCACCACAGGAAACGCAGCAGAAGCACTTTGATCATCGAGTCTTTGTCTCTGTGTCTGTGCAGCTCATCGACTCATTTGCCTGGGAGATCGGCACTCTGAAGAAGGTGATGGGGAAAAACACGGAGCCTGTGGGAGGAGATCAGAAGACAGAAACACTTGTGGGGTGAGCTCATGCTGTGTCTGTATTAAAGACAGTTCCTAAATTGTGTGTCTGCTTGTGCTTGTATATCTTTAGATTTCTTCTGGTGTATTTCTCCATGGCTGCCAGCAGAGAGCGCTCCTAGCAAACCTTTAGGTCTTGATGTGTGAAATGTGGTGATATCGGCACAAAGATGCCACTGAGCAATGTCAGGAGTCAGCTTGACAAACAGGAGCTGCTTTGCAGTGCGTGTTTCTCACTCGTCTCTCAACTCTGAAAAAAACGTCTCTGAACAAACACCTGATTTGCTTGTGAACATGCAGCACTCACCTGTGGATCTAGTGTAAAGTTTCATACCTTAGCTGGAAGGTCCAGTGTGGACTTCAGTGATTAATTCCTCTGAGAGACGGTTTCTGTAGAATTCAGAAAGTACCGGTTAGTTATTGAGGAACCGAGAAGGAGGTTGATAGGCCCTGCGAGGCACACTGTCTGTGTTGGAATAATTGAAACTAAATTTACTGAATTACTCATAGCCTTTTTTTAAACACTATGAACACTTTGAGCATTAAAAGTGTGCGTGGGCATCTTAGCATATAGTGAGAGCTGGAAGAACTGTGTGTAATCTCAGTAGGGGGCTTTACTGCATTAATAAATAACATAAGTAAATATGTGAGCTTCTGTTGACTGTTTTCAGAAATACAAAGTTAAAAGATGTCTTGAATGTTGTGCAAGCAAACTAAAGGCTGGGTGGCACTGAGTGCTTTAGCTTACAAGCCCAAGTATTCTTCCACAACTTGTTTCTCCTCTACAGTTTAAACCTTACATTCACAGCTAAAATACCAGTTAACCTAGCATGCATGTCTTTGGACTGCAGGAGGAAACCAACAAAGACTCAAACCATAAATGTTCCTACAGGGAGGGAACCATCACAACACTGGATAGCCTACTGATGCTTCACAACAGAAATAAAGGCTTTCTCTTGATGAGTTGGAAACGGTTGCATCAGCTTTCTGAGCATAAAGTCTACAGTGCTGTAAAGTATTTGCCCCCCTTCCTAATTTCTTTTTTCTATTTATTTATTTATTTAGGACAGTGCATGTTAATGAACATAAATGTAAAAAAAAAAATTACATGAATGTAAACATACCAGATTATAGCCAAGGGCTAATTTCCATCTGTTGTCCTTAAGCATAAAAATAGACATAATAATTCATAAAAATTCATCATTCATTCATAATAAAAACTCCATCACCAAACTTACACATACACACCATTCTGTTCCCAAATAAAACATTAAAACTATACAACTCATACATGATCACACACTTGATTTGTCCATAACCAGTTTTTAACCTTTGCCTTAAACAAATTGAATGTCGAGCATTCTCTAATGGGTTGAGGAAGACTGTTCCACAGATGGCCACCCTGGACAGAAAGGACGTTCTGCCCAAATGCTGTCCGTCTGTGGGGTATAAACACGTCTCCTCGGATTGTAGCTCGAGTGGTCCTGTCTGAGCTTTCTTTATGCCTAATGAACTGCTTTAGTGGTGGTGGAGCAAGAGAGTGTAAGACTTTATATATTAAACTCACTCTTTTAAGTTTCACTAAGTTATTGAAGTTCAGTAATTTATGTTTTTTTAACACATGACAGTGGTGGTGGGAAGTCGGTTTTTTGTCGAGTAGTTTTAAACTTCTTTTATAAATGTTTTCAATAGTTTTAAGTGTTGTTGGACAAGCAAGTGACCAGGACGTCAAACAATAGTCCATATGAGAGATGATCATTGAGTAAAAATAAGTTTTTTGTTTTGTTTTCTTAGGTTTACTTTTACTGCTAGAAAGTTTCTAGTAAATTTCATTAAAGGGAACTGTGAAAAAGGAAGTCGAGGCGTCATTTTAGCCACACTTTGGGGATTTTTGTCTGCGTGGGCGCGTTCGATCTAATCAGTCCACCTTTGTATCGTTCTTTATTTGAGTTTATTGCCAAGGAGCAGCTCATCTACAACATTTTACTACTTTTTAACTATGTCAATAAAAAACTATTTTTAATAAATACCAGTTTTGTTGTGGATATAATAATAATAATAATGATGGATTGCATTTATATAGCGCTTTTCGAGACCCTCAAAACGCTTTACAATTCCACTATTCATTCACACACTGTTGGAGGCAGCTGCAGTTGTAGCCACAGCTGCCCTGCAGACTGACAGAAGCGACGCTGCCATATCGCGCCATCGGCCCCTCTGGCCATCACCAGTAGGTGACGTGTCTTGCCCAAGGACACAACGACCAAGACTGTCCGAGCCGGGGCTCGAACCGGTAACCTTCCGATTACAAGACGAACTGCCAACTCTTTGAGCCACGATCGCCCTTTGATATAGAACCATGTGAGAATGTCTCTGAACATGCCTTCAATTCTGAAATATGTTCAAATGTTACACGTTAAAATAAAAATTCTGCGTGTTTTTTTGTGGTTTGTGTAGCCGGCCACTGATGCTTGATTTTATGTGTTTGTTTTTCCAGACTGGGGGAAGAAGTGGGAGGCCTCTTCCTGCAGGCCTCACCTTGTGCTGGCATTGGTGGAGGGCTGGCCGGTGCCAGAGACTCTGGCTACGACTCGCTTCACCGACGCGTCAGCGTCCTGGACAGACTGGTGCATACCCATACTGTGTGGCTACAGCTGGGCCTTAGCCACGAGGAAGCCATGCACATACTGCAGAACGAGCAAGCTGGGGTGAGGCAACAGCTGCCACTGCGGCTTCCTTCTTTCCAACACTGCTAACTTACCTGGAGGCTCTCACTTTGGATTAATAGTTAATGTTTAATACAACAGAGGCATGAAATCACAACTAACACGGCAAACTTTTTCTTTTCCTCAATAAAACCAGTCACAATTGTAGTAGTGTATTGTTTGACCGCAGTCAGCTTATATGCATTACAACAAGATCACTCACTCAACAACATGATGGGAGTCACTTTTTTGAGTCTTAAAGAACTCATTTTGCAAAAAACGTTTTAAAAAAAACAGTAAAAGTATCTCTGCCATGGTCGGTGTTTGTCTGTTTTTAAAGAAAATATTTTGGATAATTGGGACCAAAATGAAATGATATTGCCGATACCCCACCTCTCTGCAAGATTCCATCCAAATCTGTGTTTTTTAAAATAGGATAGGATATTTTTAGCCTCTGATAACAGTAAATATACAGCACTACACGTCCATTGTTGTGTATACATTTTGTAAATATAGGAAGCGTCTGGATGTTAGGACATTCCTTACAGTATTTCCAGCTCTCTACAAAGCACAGCTGAGTCAGCAGAACATGAAGAATGACCCAGTTTTTGTGCAAACATTAACTGGATGTGTTCTCTTTCCTTACCCATAGACATTTGTGGTGAGGAAATCAGCCAGCCTGCAGAAAAAAGTCATATCTCTACGCATGGATAAAGACTCGAGCGTTCCTGTCAAAGATTTCCCCGTAAAGGAGAGCCAGTACAGTAAGTGTTTGTTTTTCTCTGCTATTTTTAGCCACTGAGATACACAAAGCTGTCAGTCACCAGCAGCAACAGGCAGAGCTGTTAATAGTGGAATGATGCAAGGAGAGGAACAAAGAATTTACAGGGGTAATTCCTCTACTGGATACTTTTAGGCAGTACCAGAACTCTTTGAATAGAATGGTTTAATTATTTTGAGGACTCTGAAAAGGTCATTTACTGTCCATTACTGAACAGAAACCCAACTTGTTTAGATGTTTTTGGTGACAACATTCCTCATGACTCACACCTGTCTCATAACCAGCTATTTGAGTAGACAGGCAGTATCAGCATTTCTGAAGGCTGAAGGCCTAAATCTAAAATTGAAAAAAAGAATCCCAGGCCTAAACGACACTATAAACCACAGAGACTCAGGTCGAAGATGAACACAAGAGCACCTTCCAGCTGCCAAGTTCCCACGCAGGACCACAGCACTCACAGCAGGGCCGTCATCAGAGATGAGCTCGGCAAATAGCAGACAAGCCTGTAGTAAAACCCTAATACTTATGTCTTCAAAATATGTCACAGGCTTTCATATATTGTTTGTTTCGCTTTATTTCTGTGCTCACTTCTTCCTTCCCTGTCACTCTGAATAAGTGTGTTAGTGTTGCATTTTCAGCCACATAAAAAGTGGGATTTCCCAGACTTCCAGAATGCATACAGTCTACTTCTTGTACCTGTCTGTTGCCATCAGTTTCTGTCTGCACTGAACTGGAATTTCCAAATGCTTACCCGGCAACAGAATGTGCTGAGTGTGAATCTCAGCCCTGCTAAACTAAAGAGACAGTGACGTTTCTCTTTGCACCTGCAGAGAAAACAATGAGCACAGTGAGACAGAACGTCTTCTACTGAGCATTTCCATCGACTGTAATACTCTCTGTGATCTCAGTGATTTGCAGCAGTAATAATGAGTTACTGTTTTTTTAACACCTGAGGTTTAAAGACCACTTTCCTGTTCCTCTAAAGTGACTTTTCTTAAGCTGACATGCATCGAGACATTCTGCAATAATCTGGAGGACAAACAGAAATGCAAACAGAAAGAGGGCTGGATTCACCCCCTGAGCAGCAGTTGCATACCTCCAAAACTTGCGCTGTTATGGAGTTTTTCCACTTTACCCCTGCACTGCTGTCTGGAACTGTTTTTTTTTTTTTTAAGTAACCGTTAGTGGTATTTTCCATCTGGTGTGACTCTAAGCTCACACTAGCCACATTGTCCACTGCATGAAGAGCTGGCCCTTGATTGAGCTGTGATAAACATTTGGCAAGCAAAGCTGCAGGTGTTGCAATAACAGTTTAAAACATTAACAGGAGCGTTCTACCTGGGAGGGAATTCTTCCATATGAATCATTTGCTCTGTAACGAGTCTGTTCTGTGGCCTGTTTAAACCCGTGCTCTTTAACAGAGAATTGGGATTAATGGACTTTGATAAAGGTATTTGGGCAGGTATCCTGTGATGAGTGGTGTGGGAATGTGCTACCAGGCCTGCTGTCATTGCTGTAATGACAGGTAATAATAAGGGCTCTTTTCATGTGTTAAAGTCAATATTTCAACAAGTAAAAGTGAAATGACTGAAGGAAGATTTGAAGTCCCAGAAAAAAGAGACGTGTACATGTCGGCAGGTTTGGTTTTAACCCACTTTCCTTCTTTCCAGAGACTGTATATGATGTCTTTGTCTTACTGCATTCTACTCAGAGTTTAACGCGTTCACCATTCGAAGATCTTGGTCATGTTTAGTTCAGTGCCCGGAGCGTTGACTGTGTGCCAAGTTGTGAGCAAACAGCCTTCTTGATTCGTGTATTACCGACAACATGCGTGCTAAGGATTTCCTTCTTTGTTTTCCAGCATGGTGTTCTTTTACAAACTAATGAGTCAGTAAGTCGAGGAAAAGTGCTCACACACTGTCATTCTCGTTGCTGTTGTTTGTATATAGTTTGTAACCTTGTGGGGATTCCTTTGAATTAAGGGACTATAAAGCAGAATTGAACCACACTTTGCATGCACTGACTTAAAACATGTGAATGTTTTGCTTTGCCTCATTGGCCTTTGTTGCTGCAAACCGTTTTAAAAAGACTGAGCTGTCTTTTTCTAATGCTTTTTGCCCTCTGATGGTTTCCTTCGCTGGACTGATCATGTGCTTCTGTTTTCCTACAGCTTTCTCTCTAGAGGGATCAGGACTGAGCTTTGCAGACCTTTTCCGCCTCATGGCCTTCTGCTGCATCAGCAGGTAAAGTCACCATACCATCATTATTGCAAACTGTTAGACATTCATATTTCAGCTGTTAGCTTTAAAGCACATATCTACTGCTTCTGTTTCTGTTATTTAAAAACCATCATCACAAAACTCAAGAAAGAAGAACTACTGACCCAGTTACAGTCCCGAGTCAACCAAAACACACAATCGCTCCAGTTTGTCCTCTGGCTTCCCCGTGGTCTCCTTGTGGCTGGATATGTCTGAAACACCTCATCTAGGTGGCATCTTTGTCAGACTCCCAAACCACCTCTGCTGGCTTCTTTTGATATGGAGAAGCAGCAGCTGCAGTCTGAGCCCGCCTTGAAACACTGAGCTCCTAACTCTGCATCTGACGAGGAAGCTCAAAAGTTCCACAGCCTGTATTCACAATCTGCTAGCAGTTCATAATATGGGTAAAATGCTTATGCACTGTTGATTGTTCAGATATGTATTGACCTATCTATTGCCTGCTCTGCACGGGGGTCGCACAACAAATGTTCTGCTGAAGCATTCCTCACAGGACATCCTGGACATTGAAGTCCGAAAACACTCCTGGTGTCTGGAATTGCTTCATTATTACTGGATTATTTGCATAATGTTTGTTTCTCAGACAAAATCATGTTCATTCAGTCCCATGAACAAATTTACGTAATCTTTTTGTTCAGAATCCTCAGAATTTGATATATAACCGATAATACCCAAATTTCAGACTTTTGAATGTGAACCATAATTCAAATTTGGATTCCACACTCTATAAGACCTGTTGCCACTGATTTTCTGTCCAGTTCTTAAGTAATTGCACCAGAGCAAAGGAGCGGATTAAGAATAGCTTTCTGACAGCCTCAAGTCGATTTCTGATGAGACTATGATGAACAGTAGATCAATGGAAGAGTCAGATGTATCTTGACCTGGGTCAGGTCTTTTGGGGGATTTTATGTTTTTTTCCTCCAAAGGATATAATTTTCAGATCCTCTTCTTCTGCAGTAGATATTTTTTAGGCTTCCTTTTGGCCCTTCCCTTTTCCAATGTTCTCATTTCATCCTTTTTGAAATCTGCCATGTTTGGAAGCTCTTTGGAAATGACCTTTGGGTTCAAAAATTATTAGCGGTCAATTCTGTCGTCATGTGGAACTGTGAACGGTGGTTTGATAACAGTTAGTCCTTTGGTAGCTGCCACACAACTATCTGTTGGATAGTGTACTGGACAAATTCTCAGGGGGGATCAAATACTTATTTCCTCACTAGAACGCACATTAATTAATTAATTAATTAATTTTTATAGACTGCCTATTTCTTTGTAAGTTGTTAAAATGAGGAATTCAACAGGGGATCAAAATGTATATCCTCCACTGCCCCAGTGTGTCCAGGCTTCACTGTGACATCACTATCATAAAATTAGGTTCACTGTTGTTCACGCAAGCTTGCATGACCGAAACTAAAATCTTTGAAATGTTTTGGTAAAGTCCCAGAGGTAGCACAGCAGCATGCACATTTTATCCTCCACAGTTCTGTGGTTGAACCCACACCTTAGCCACCATCGCACACAAAGCTGAGCCACAGCTTTTTCAACACGGTGACTAACACAAGTTTGAGAGTAGCTTTTTAAATCAAACCGCTTTTCCTCCGTGTTCTAACTTTCATTGATCCTTTTCTCTCTTTCTCAGGGATGTGTTGCCGTTTACTCTGAAACTCCCAGAGGCCATCGCTTCAGCCAGAACTTTTTCTGATCTTGAGGAAGTTGCTAAGCTTGGTGCAGGTTTGTTCACTTATTTATATGTAGTGTGTGTTAATGGTCAAGCTGGGGAACTCAAACTGCAGAGACAAATAAATATGACGTAATTGGCTACATATAAACTTTAAATGTTGAAGCCATTTTGAGAATAATGTTTGTGTAACATCTGTGTTCAGTGTAACTCTCAGTGATAGTTGGTTGTTTATTTCCAAAGTAGCTTATAGAGCTACTTTGGAAGCTTATAGAGCTATGTATTCTATGATTAGGAATAAAAATAAAAATACTTGAAATGTGCAATTCACTTGTATTTGTATTTTTATTCCTATTTATTCTATTTATCCCCTTCGTATATTGTGTGTGTGTGTGTGTGTGTGTGTGTGTGTGTGTGTGTGTGTGTGTGTGTGTTAATATTCTGTAACTCTGTAACTTTTGTCGGTGCTGTGCTTTTGGAAACCGAATTTCCCAGAGGAACCCACCCGAGGGATTAATAAAGTTTTATCTTATCTCTCTTATCTTATGAAAGTCTAAGGAATGCAGTATATGCTGCAAGTATGGAAGTAAATTACTGCTGAGCGCTGTTGATAGCCAGTTACTATTCTTCTCCATTCAGTCATTTGGAAGTAATTAATGATTGCTCAGTTTCAGTTTTTTTTGTTCAAACTGATTTGTGGACTTCCGTCAGCAGACGGTACTTTCTCTTTTCCCACATTTATCGGGTGTAAAACCCGCAGAAACTTTTTTCCTCCTGTGGCCCATCCCAACCACATTCCATGGTATTTGAGGAGTTAACTGGCATGCTGGTGCTGAATGAATCACTCTTAGGGACAAAAACCTCTTCCACACCCAGATCAGTGCGACTGAGCTTTGTTTAAATCAGGCAAGACCGCCTGTGTTTGTGGAAGAGATTTTATTCATGTTCATGACTTAATGGTGTGAGGTCAACGTCATCACCACCAACAACCAGCCTCAATCCCTTACCCAGTACTAGGGATGCACAATTATTTCAATTTTAATCTTGATCACGATTTTAGTTTAACGCAATTTAATGAAGACGATCAAATGATATTGAAAGTGGTGGTCTGCCAGTGGAACACAAAACAAGAGCAAATCAAGCGCTCCCTAAATGACCTGTCTGCATGTACCAATCACAGCTGTTCCCTGGACCACCATAAATAACCACCATCATATAATTAATCATCACATCCTATAACAGTGCTGTATTATTGTCACCACAAGACACACAACTAACTTAATCAACCACCTAAAAATTCACCTCAAACTGCACTACATCTAATCATGAAGGCCACGGTGCTGTGACTTGTTTAATATCAACTCAGACAATTACAACTTTTTCAAATTTTCCTCTTAGGGACACAGACCTGTGAAAAAGTGAAAGCATGACTCTAAGACAAACATTATTATCACTAAACTCAATGAATAATCTTGACAAATAACTGCGATAGTCGTTTTAGTCGTGGTGCCACCCTCCCTTTTACTATCATGGGATGATTTTTGGCCAAGTCAGCAAACCAGGGACAAGGAAATAATCATTGTGACACAAATCAAAAACATTTTCCCTTTTTAAGTTGTTTTGTTTTTTAAACATGTAAAGTGTGCAGGGATAAATCTAACCCTGGTAGGTTACCACTTACAACATTTAGTTTTCTGTAAATTCATCGTAAAGGCAATAGTTCCGATGACATTCAAGCATTTAAGATTATTTTTTGAGCCTTTGTTAGGCAGTTTGATAGTGGAGAGTAGACAGGAAAGCAGGGAGAGAGAGTGGGTGATGACATGCAGCAAAGGGCTCAGAATCTCCCCGTGATTTATGTTCCACAGCACTCTTTTTGTACATCCTTCTCAGAGCAACTTTTTTATCCACTCAGACTCTACCACTATGATTCAGCTTGAGGCATTAAGGGGTGCTCAAAGGTAGACTTGACTTCTTCTTAAAGAATTCCGTGTGACACGATGATTTGATGACTTTCTTGCCTTTTATTGAAGTGCGTACAGACTTGTTGTCTTAACAACCCCTCCCCCCACAAACAGTCTTTCATTCATAAAAAAGGGCGCCTTTTTGGTGAAGTGACACAATAGTGGCCTTTGTGTTGCTAAAGGTAATTGAGCTACAGTGAATAGTTGATCTAGGAGACGTTTCTGACGTTGATATGAACAAGTATGCTTGTGAGACTCTGTGGGTATTACTTTCACCACTGACTCAGAGGAGAAAAGATCACTGTTGAGTGTGACGTTGTCAGTGTCATGTTACCTATGTTGTGTGGCGCTCCACCTGTGATAACACTGTTGTAGGGAAGGTTTTTTTTAGTAAGGTAACTGACTTTTTGTAATGTTCTTAAAGTTTAGCTTGGCAGCCGGGTCCAAAAGTGGCCCATTAGACTCTTCATGTGTACAGATTTTCTATTTGGCTGACAAATTAGGAGGGGAACTTTTAAGATCAATGATATGTTTTTGTATTTAGTCTTGAATTGATTAAGTTTTGATGTTTTGCTTCTGGTTTTCCCTATAATTTATTTTTAAAGTTTGCAAGTTTGCACCATAATAACTTTATCTTTAAAAATGTGCTTAAAGAACTAAGAGCATAAATGACATAAATGTAATGTTGGCGTGAATATTTTAATGGATTCTCACATTAGCTAGTCATTAGTCTCAGTGCAGACCTCGGATCTTTTTAACAGCCAAAAGGGGACAACTTCTTTTGTTTGGGAGGTCTGATCTTCATAGAAGTCTATCCTTGATCTTTTTTTCGCTCTTCTCTGTTGGCAACGAACTCCACTGTCGTGTTCCTGCTCTGCTTAGCTTGTCAACCAATCAGCATTTGACCAGTTGAGCAATGTACTGTTGGGTTTTCAGGGGACTGCATGGGAGCACGTTTGCATTGGTTGAAATTTTGCATGTTCTCCCCATGACTGTATGGCTTCTAACGTAGAAAATGAAAACATACATGGACTCCAAAGACACGCATGATGTAAGTGAAATTGTTCTAAACTGGCCATGGGTGTGTACGGTTGCTATCCATATGTGTTAGCCCTTAGCCAATTCAGAGTTCTTGGCAAGGGCTTAGAGCTAAGTAGATGAATGGATGTTTTTGCCTCCGTGAGTACTTGTTTAATATAAAGCTTCTCAGACCAAGTGGGTCATTAACATTATTATTTAACCCCTAATTTATGTTAATATTAGTAAAGCTGAATTTTTCTAAACACTGTAAGTAATTCAATAACATAAATTGTTTTTTGGGTGTTTTGAACGACACATCAATACTCCCCCCGAACTTCTAATCTGTTTAATATTGTTCCCATTGCAAAAACCTTTGGAAACCATCGCTTTAAACAACATCATTGAATTGTTATTTAATCTTTACAAATAATTTCCTTAGTATAGAAATAAAAGATAAATAAAACATTTCTAATCTTGTATCACTAAATATTTGCCTTTCTTTTGTAGATGTCATCAGGTTCTCAGCCTTTGATCAGTCATATTCCGTCGTGTTTATTTGGCCCTGACTCCATATTCTTTAATATTGTTCCTCCGTCAGTATCAGATCCAGTTATGAACTATTTGTTGCTCAGGTTTGCAGCTGAAACACGTGTTTTGTTGTTGTTGTTTTTTCATGAACTGCTCTATGTAGATATTGGCAAGACACTAGCAAGGCAGGCAACACCAGACTCACCAGAGTGTGTTACTATTATGTTACTTGCAAGTGTCTTAGTTAATTTAACAAGTGAAAAGGAAGGTTAGCACCTCCTGAGAGCGAGTAGCTTCTGTCTGAATGTTAACATTGGGAGTGATAACTTATTAATCAATGCCCGAGCTTTCCTGATTCTTATGCTCAGTATTTGACCTGAGATTCACACTTTCTATTTTGTACCTGTATATTTACTGCAGGCTGTCAAAGCAGAGCTGTAAAGCGTCATTTCCAGGCTCATTAAGAGATCTGTTGGGTTTTGATTGGTTGTTACTGATCTGTTAGTAATAACACTGATCTTGATGATAATCCTTAGGATCAGCTCAGCATGTTGCTAATACACTGTAGAGTCTGGCAACATCCTGGTGTGCTGCCTGATAATCAGATCTACTCCTATGGAAAGCGGCATGTTCATTGATGGAACAGTTTGTTTCATCTGCCACTTGGTTAAGTTGAAGTAGTCTCAGCACTGAGAGAGCCACCACTTCCTCCCTCTGACTTTTTTTTCCTGGCTCCAGTTTGGCAGCCGTAGCTCTGAATGATGTCACACAATTTCCCAGTTCTTACACAAAACCACAGCAAAACACATTCCTGTCTTGGGCTCTGTATGTGCGCACTGTGCAGGACACTTGTGTTCCAGAAGTTTCCAGTTCGTGGGAGTCTTGTTGGTTCCTGGGTTATTCCTGAACATGCTAACTGGTGTTCTCTACTCTGAAGATGACAGTCTGGGACTTCTTCAACCCCTATTGAAAAAAAATTGCAGTCCATGATTAAAAGCTGGGTCTGCACTAGAGATGGACCGATCCGATATTACGTATCGGTATCGGTCCGATACTGACCTAAATTACTGGATCGGATATCGGAGAAAAATAAAAAATGTAATCCGATCCATTAAATATCACGAAAGCACCTCACAAAACTTGCAACACGCCGTAACTCACCTCAGAACGTTAGCATGTCGGAGCAGTATGCATCACGTGATAGAGCGGCTGTGGCATGCCGGACCTGTCGGTGGTCTGGATAGCATGTGGAGCTTCGCTAGCAACCCGGCATTTCATCTCCGACAAAGTTATCCCGAGAGAAGTAAAGCAAGTGTGTAAGTCCATCTCTGAATGTTTGTAAAGCATTCCCACGTTAAGCTTAACGAGCGACTGCCTCTCGCTCTCCGGCTGCTACTTCAATCGTGAAACTGCTAATGATCAGCTGATCGGCTTTTCTGTCGTGAGTCTCTCTTGTTTGTTTTTGGCCCACTTTGCGCCAGAAAGAGGAAACCAGCGGCTGAACAACAGCAGCACGTTTAAGCTTGATAAGCTGTTGTTACAATTTATTTAATATTACTTTCTACTCGAGGATCTTTTTCTACGTAGCTGACGCTGGTAACTGTGCAGGGGCGGATCTAGCAAAGTTTAGCCAGGGGGGCCGATAGGGCATTAACTGGGAAAAGGGGGCACAAAGACATACTTTTCTTTCTTATTCTCATTTAAAATGTCGAGCTTTTAATAAATAATTATCTGACACCCAAAGTTTTAATTTGATGTAAAATGAATAGAAGTCAATTACTGTATATAGTAACTATTAAGTCTAATATATATACCCTAGTAAGCTATAGTACTTTTTCCTTTGGGAAGGTACCATCTGTGCAGTCTGCAATTTTGTTGAAGAAAGATGTTGAATCTATTTAATATTTCTTGAAAAATAATTGATTTCTGTGCATTTTTTTTCACACTGCATCAAATTAAGGTTGATTACGTTGATTAAGCATCATGAGGTGGCGCGTGAGGGGTGGTTCCCTATTTTTTATTTATTTATTTTTGTTGTTGCTGGGAGTTGGAACCCTATTAGTTAGGTTGCTTAATATTTACGCTAAGTACTCTTTAAAATACCAGAATAGGGAGGATGGTGTAGGTCTAAGTTTATTAGATTGATCAGTATTGCTGAACTATGAAATATTTTTTTTTGCATACAGGTATAACAGAATAGCTTTAGTGTAGTTGTTGTTTTAAACTTGAGTATGAACTTGCAGACTTGCAAAATGCAGCAAGATATTTTAAAAAACAGTTTTGTTGATTAAAAAACACTATCGGATTCATATCGGTATCGGCAGATATCCAAATTTATGATATCGGTATCGGACATAAAAAAGTGGTATCGTGCCATCTCTAGTCTGCACCAGGGAATCCACCAATGTAGTCTGCCAAGAAGAGTGGTTATATCTAACCAGAACTATGCCGAAAGCTTTTTGGTGGCTACTGAAGGTACATGATTAAGGTGCAACTTGCTAAGGGAAATTTAACCGAATATTCTCGGGATGTATGTATGATTTTGATCCAAAATAAATTCAAACTTGTATGGCCAGTTTTTGTAGGGTTTTTTTTTTTAAATTTTATTTGACATCATTAAAGATGTATGCTGTATAATCATTCCACCCTGGAAAAAGAGCAGTTCAAAGAAATCATTAAAATCCCAACCCTGACATTCCCATCATCAGTATGTGTAAACTTTTAGCACAACTGTAACGAATGTACAAAGAAGTTTTTCAGCAAGTCTGAGAAGTAAAGGTTACTTATAGAGAGAATAAACATCAGCAGCGCAAGACGGAAATGGGGGGATGGACTTGTTTTGGTTTGCCACGCAGCTTCATGTGAAAGGGGAGAGGAGAGGTGGGTTGAGTGTGCCAACAGCCCGCCCACACCCTTATTAACACAAGTGAGTCATAACAAAGAGGGAGTGCGAGTGAGCCACAGAAACCAGTAGAGTTTCAGCCTGCAGAGACGCAGTGTCCTCTAAACACAAAGTTAGACTGACATCAGCAGTTCGCCTGTGCCATTCAGCTTTGGGTCACAGTAAGTACTGTTGTTTCCTCTCTGCTGTGTGTGAAGGAGCTGCACTGTGTCTGGCACTAATATTTCTCATATGCCGTTGTTTCCTCTGCTGTGTGTTTGTCTGGTACGGCTCAGACTCCAAGTGCTCAACAAAGAGTTGTGTTAAAATTGTTTAGTGCCATTTCTCTCTTTCTTTCCTCTGTTGAGAAAAGCTCCTAACAGCATGAAGGAGCATTTAGAGGTTTTTGGCATTTGTTTTATTTAGCGGGGCTTTTACTGGGAGTTGATGGGAGCACTGCTGAGCATTTTCCTGCTCTTCGCTGAACTGTTGGATCTATAAACGTGTCGGCTCCCAGTAAAACCGTGGAAAAAAAAGATAGCTGACTCTGTTTATTTTCTTGGCACATTTTTTGCTTTTGAAAGCAAACCACCCAATAAATAGCTCTTCTACTTCACTCCAACTTGATTCTGCAGTGAGAAGCTGTTTGACTGCAGTGGGCAGAAGGATCTTTTACTTGATTGTGTTTTACACAGCCTCGCTGAGGGACATCACAGGCAAGTTGGACTGTTCAGCAGATGCAGTTTGAGATAATTGTGAGCAATGGTGATGCTTTCTTTGTTAAATGGTGCTCTAATATTGCAATGAAATCTAAACAGAATTATTTTGGCCCTTATTAGTCAATATTCGTGGCACTCATGCCTCCAAAGCTTTTGAGGGTGAAACAGTTCAAATTTCTTACTTACAGAAAAATATTGTTACATGATACTAGACTGTAATATTTGAATTCATGAGTCTCCCTCATCTTGCCATATGTTTCTTGTCTTTTGGCTGTTAGATTATGACAAAAAACGCAGTTATTATTCTTAGTCAGTGATTAAAATCTCCGTTAATTAACAAGGTTATTCATTAACTTGATAAGTCAAGTATTTATTGATTTCTTTTTACAGGGGATTTCCTTGGACATAAAGTCTGATTCGAATTAAAAGCAAACACAAAGGATTTATAGGAAATTTTTCCCATTTTTTCCCTTGATTTTTCTTACTTTCATCATTTATGAAAGCCAAATTGTGGCTGAACTTGAAATCTAATCAGTCCTGTTTTTATCTGAAAGCTGTGAAAAGGCAACTCTGATAAATTTGTTTATAGGTTATAGGGCTCATGGCCTTGGGGATTCGTTTTAGCAGATCAGGTCAATCACAGTAACACACTATCACTTTATGATTATGGTCATGGTCAAAATAATCTGAGGTAATGAAGTTGTATGGAAGTCTGTAAAAGCTTACAAAACATTTATTTAGGGTATTATACAAGTATTGTTTACACAATGTTGATATTTAATTTAGACATTTCATGGTTACTGTTAAAAAAACAATAGAAAACAATATGAACACAAGATCTTTCATTTGCTGTTTCTTTTTAGGCTTCTGGGATGTTCCATTGTGCAGCAGGAGGAAGAGCCCAGTGTCGTTGACGGGGACAGCAGCCCCTGACAGACCACCCCCACCTGCCCACAGACCAGTGTCCTCAACAGCTACCTCAGGACGCCCTCGGCTTCAAACTCGCACCCCATCTGAGCTTGAGTGTTGCCAAGCCAATGGAGCGCTGTGCTTCATCAACCCGCTCTTCCTAAAGGTCCACCAGCCAGATGATAATCAGAGCTTCACTCCCAACATCCCCGACACAGGAAAGCAGGACCTGAGAGAGGAAGCTGACAAAAGAAAAGGCAGCAGTAAGGAAGCTCAGGTTTGCAGCTCAGATCACAGCCACAGCAGCCAGTCACAGCAAGAAAACCTGCAGAACCCTGACAGAAACACAGAGCTACACACCAGCACAAGTCACAAACTCAGCGGGCCAGAAAGCGTGACACGATTTCCACCACCTCGGCCACCTCCACCTCGCTTTACAGCACAGCAAACAGCCCCTCCTGTTCGGCAGCGCAGCATGCCCGAAAAGATCTCCTGGATCAAGGAGAAGGTGGAGGAGAGGGAGCGAGGCAGCAGCCTCCTTTCTCGCCTTGGCTCCTCGCTAAGTATCAGCCCCTCATCCTCTCCGCCTAAGAGACTTAGCATCAGCTCACCTATATCCATCCCCCGGCCATCACTGCCCCTCTCTCTGCCATCTCTGTCCTCATCTCCACGTCGAACCAAAGCCTCACCAACATCCAGTCTAGAGGACGCTCAGTGTCACCGAGCTCTGGAGGACGACACCATTGAGAAGGCCCTAATCAGAGCCAAACTATCCCGGCAAAAGGCTCTACCCTGCTCCCAGAACTCCTGCAGTCCCCCAGACTCCACCGTGGTGACAGCAGTCGAGCATGGAGTGGTGGGCGGAGGAGAGGAAGAAAGAGTTGACGAATGCAGCGGGGGCAGCCAGCGGCTCAGTGACATGAGCCTCTCCACAGACTCGTCAGACTCGCTGGATTTCTCTCAGTCCTCAGCTTTCTTTATGCCTCCTATGCATGACCCCAGCCCCCCCACTGAGGCTGACTTCAACACCCACCTCCCCCTCTCCATCCCACCGTCCCACCTAGGTTTCTGCAGTATGGAGGACGATGACGACGATGAGGATGAAGATGACGAAGAGGAACCTGACTATGGCGTCAGCCTGGAGAGCGATCAGGACCAGGACCAGGACCTGACCATGGTGCCACCTGGACACCGCACAAAGCGTCGCCCCAGTGCCAGTGCCCTGGTCCTCCAGAAGGCCCTGCGAGGCCATTTTCGCAAAGTGAGTGGCGTTTTCAACTCGCTGCTCACACCTGAGAAGAGGGCGATCCGTAAAGTGGTAGAGCTGTCCAGAGATAAGAGCTCGTACTTCGGCTCCTTGGTGCAGGACTATCTGAGCTACATGGGCGAGGGTGCGGGCACCCAGGCATGGCAGGGATACGACTCCGGACTGGACCTGCTGCAGACTCTCCGGCAGTTTATCACACAGATGAAGAGCTACCTTCGACAGAGCTCCGAGATGGAGCCGCCCATCGAGAGCCTGATCCCAGAAGACCAGATCGGTGAGTTTGCAGTGCAGAGTGTGGTCCTCCATCATTTTACTTTAGCACAGAGCTTTATTTTCTCACCTGTGTTTTCCCAGACATTGCACTGACCCTCCAATACTAACATCATAGAGGACAATGTCAGCTTGTTGCTTTAATGACAGCATCTACACCAAAGACAGTTTGCACCACTCCTCTCAGATCACTGCTGAAGTAGCCGCTCTGCACAGTTGCAACATTTCTACCTTTTTTAAGCTTCTGATCTCATCGTTTCTCAGCAGGTAGTCAGCTCCCTGCATGACTGCAGATAAATGTGACTATTTCTAGGAAGTGTGAATGAGTGACACATTCAGAAATCTTAATCATTGTGGAAAATCACAGTCACATTAACTCCAATTAATGCACATGTAGCAGTTTCACTTCAGTATTTTAGCAGTGAACACTGGAAAACGCTTTGTGTGTCTACTTTAGAAGCAGAATGCAAATCTCTATTGAAGCAATAATTGTGTTTGCATTTCTCTGTTACTGCCCTTTTACTATTTTTATCCTTTTTTTCCTATCTTACAATGTCTTTAAAGCACTTTGGAGGAGGACAGCCAGAGACAACTACACAACCACACACACGCACATACAATGTCTCACTGACACACACACACACACCTGCCGGAAGAGTCTGAATCATTTAGGCCAAGATTCAGTGGCCACATTAGACCTTGGACAGAAACATGTAAACACAGAGCACAAAGAGGGTTTTATCTGTGGAGGAAGGAGCCCACTTCACCAACCTGTTTTTACTGGCCTCGTTCAGAAAGTTGAGCAAAGGGCTGCAACTATGAAGTCATGAATTGGGTGGAGAAGTGCTGACAGTTGACTTTGTAATGTTTTTTCACCTGTAAGAAAGTTTGTTTGTGTATCAGGATTGAAGGATCCATTTTTTTTCAAAGCTCGACCCGGAGCAGAACAGGGTATCTCCATCTCTGCTCATTTCATTATAAATAGTTTGGAATGCTAAGGAAGCATTCTGGGAAGCATCCTTTTGGATTTGGACGTGTGAAAAACTCCACAGGCTGTTCAGCCGCTAGAAAATGGAAAACGTTGCTTAACACACCTTTAAAGCCAGAAACATTTTCATTATGTTCCATTTTCCCCTTGATAAATAATTTGATTGACAGCTACAATCGGTGTGGTGTCTGAAGGGAAAACTAAAATTGAAAGAGCAGCTTTGTGTTTCCATTGTTGCGTGTTGTGGCCCCCTCTCGTGCCCACTCTCTGAATGGCTTGTTTTTCTCAGGGATGACACACTGGGAACTGCTGCGGCTTTTACTTCTTGGAACACTTACACAACATTTAGTTGTGGCAGCTTCAGAGAGTGTTTTCTGTTGAGCTCAAAGGCCGGCTGGCCCAGATGCCTCTGGATGGCCGTCTGCCAAGTCATGCAACCGGTCTCGGTCCAACTCCAGCTCTCCAATCAGAGGAGAGGATTAGACGCAAGCCCCCATCACACTGTGCCTCTCCCTGCCCTTCACTCTTTGTTTTTAATCTGTGGTTCTTCAATCTCTCCCTCTCGCACTTGACACTGCCAGTAGGTGGTGTGAGAAAATGACATAATGTGAATTAGATGAAACCGAGAGGTGACCTAAAACAAGATGTACCATCAGGCCATCTGTGTTGTAGATGATGTATGGTTTTTGGGAGTAGGTCGATTTCAAATATGGAGGCCACCTCTGTGCTTGTTGTGCTCCTCCATCACCCCAGCTGTGTATGTGTTCAGGATGGGGAGGGGGAGTAGGGGGCAGGGGAAAATAGAGTCTGTTGTGTTGAAGTCATCCCACACAGAGAGGCTGTCCTCCAGCAGACAGCCTGAGCCAGATCAACATCAAGCAGGTCTAACTTATTGATGATGTTATCATATGCACACCTTGGGACTCTGGCTTTTACTTATAGCTCTGATGATACTTTTATTCCGCTGTTGCTTTTAGGTCACATATCAACTCAGAAATTCACTTCTTGTACAGACAAATGACACATAACATGCTAATTAACATGTTTATTGATGCTGGAAGGTGGATTTTATTTCCTTCAGACAGATCCACACTAGATATTCATATATATATAAAAGACCACACTGCAGTCGTCGTCTTGCTGTTTTGAAACTGGAAGTGATGAGCAAGTGTTGGAGCTGAAAACGTAAACTTTTTTGTTTGTTTGTTTGTGGGTTTTTTGCGTTATTCACATTGGTCTTGCTTTATCCTGCTAATGACCAAGTGACTTTAGTGAACACATTCAAGAGGAGTTTATGGGATCAAAGGTCAAAGTAGATGAGGTCTGCTGTTCTGTAGATGTCTTAAACATGCTGCTGGTATGACGAGGACGAATCAAAATGCTATTTTTATGGTTCAGATTATAAGCAGGAAGTCAACAATCTGTGTAGCTTCTGGCTTCAGTGACAGAACAGATACTCACTACTGTTCCTGATTTCAGCAGGCTATTTATAGTTCAAGGAGACAGTCACTTTGTGTACACACACACACACACACACACACACACACACACACACACACACACACACACACACACACACACACACATATTGTGTGTGTGAGTGTATAATGGTATTTGATGTGGTCTCACTGTTATTTTATCTTCACCAAATGGATGGTGGATAAAAGGTTCAGCTGTTCCCCGTAGACAGTATTATGTGAGACCGCCCAGCTGCAGCAGACAAGGTGATTGGTTAAAGGCTGCGTGGAGGATGCTTGGTGAGAGGATGTTTATATTCAGAGGGGAAGACACAAGAAGTGTGTAAGTTTGTGTGTGATTGCTAGCTTTCCCTGGCCTTGGCTGATAAGTTGTCCCCAGGAAAATGGGTGCCACTGTGATGTCTGCAGTCCATCTGTGATCCAGGACACAGGACACTGTGACATTTCCTTAACCCTGCTCTCACATTATTTTAAGGTGGATGCATGCATGCAATCTAAAGAAGCACAGAGTCAACGTGCGGAAAACTTAGTCTGAGGAGTCTCATTAGTGTGTCTGTAAATCTGGACATGTCCCTCTTTAGGGTGACTTGGACACAGCTCTTAACTAATGTCCACAGTGAGGAATGTTGGCACTGTTTTTAATTACTTAGGCAGAGCAGTGGAGACTGCAGGAAAGAAAACTCTCCCAATTTAAAAAGCCCACAGCTATGAGTGTTGTCCTTCTAGTTGTTAACCAAAATGCTCACAAGTTAGGTTTTAACGGTTAGATATCAAATTTACTGTTCACTACCGAAAGCTGACATCAGAAGCTATTTTTCAAGCAAATGGGACCAAACTCCACTGGTTCCAAGTTCTGCAATAGCAGCAATTGCTGCTTCTCTCAGATTTCTAGCTTTGGGAAAAGGAGGCAGGGCGGCGAGTATTTTAGACTGTTGGTAAAACTTTAGAAGCCATTTAAAAAATGGTTAAAAGTAATTAAAAAAAAAAACGCAGACCGATGAGACGTTTAGGGGAAAGGACCAAATCACAACAACAGCTGCCTCGAGACACTTTATATTGTAAGGTAAAGCTCCTACAATCATGCAGACAGAGCGTCAGCATTCAGATGAGTCTCTATCAGCAGCCAGAAAGAGTGGGAAGGAAAAACTCCCTTTGAACAGGAACAAACAGCCATGTTGTTATTCTTAGACTCCAGTTCTTCATTACCGACAGTTGAAAATAGACCTTGTTTATTTGCGCAGCTCCTTTGTGAAGCTGTTGAAGCAAAATTCCTGCACTTTGTAAACAAAGAGATTGAACAGGAGGTGGAGTGAGGGATATTCCCCCGAGTGACATCACACAAAACTGTGTGAACCCGAGTGGTCATTGTTTGAAACTTTGGCCAACTTTAATAATAATATGAACTACATAATAGTATTTAATATATTTGACAGAAATGGGTTCCCCCTTTTTGATTGATCAAATGTTTCAAAATTACATGAAATGAGGAAAAAAGGAAGCGGTCGTTTCAGACAGTGGTGTCGTAATATCATTTTTTCAAGCTTTTCTTTGGAAATACTTGAACAGTTCAGTTTGGTGTGACTTCCATCTTTGCCAAGCTGCAGAGCGTTACGGTAAGGAACGTCAGTGGTGACATGTAGTGGCAGGTAGGTGGTTTCCAGTGAGTGAAAGATCTTGTCATGGAGATAAGCCACAGTCACACCCTGGATTATCAGTGTTTGTTGACACAGAGAGTTTAAGCACTGGCGAAATCAGCTCACTCCTCATTCTTAATCCGTGGCAGCAAGCAGTGATAACAGAATCATGCAGAGCACCTCGTTTACTGGCAGTTGGTACACAGTGATGGAATGAGGAAGTGAGAATGTGCTGCTGGAGAGTTGCCAGCTTGGTTCTCTGATGCAGCTCCAGTAGGCGTACATCTGGAGGAGTGGAGGAATCTCACAGACATGCGTGAAGCAGACTCGGACTTTGATACTTCATCGGGAGGAAGCTGATGGAGATGGGTTCATGTGGCGGAAAGGTGTGTGTGTGTGTGTGTGTGTGTGTGTGTGTGTGTGGTGTGTGTGTGTGTGTGTGTGTGTGTGTGGATTTGCTCAGCCAGAGAAACTGCTGACTCCATATTCCTAGAGAACAGTCAGCATCTCTCACACATTCCTTATTCAGCAGGGCTGTGGTTTGGCCTCCTGCTCGTGTGTTAGTCAGACTGCACAAGCCGAAGAAGCTCATGATGGTTTGACTCCTCCTAGCTGAACTTTGAGCTGCACACATGGTCGTCAATAGGAACTTGATTTACACACATGATGATGACAAGTAGAACTGATCTGATCGCGACACCCTTCTAACAGCTTGTAGCTCTTAAATCATGGCTCACGGTACACAATGAATTTGGTATGCAGTAAACATGGGTAAAATTATTAATGTCACAGCTAAAACATGTCTCACTCAGTGATCTGTGGACCCTCTTGATCTCATATCACAGGTTGTATTTTATCACTGTGTAGGTGTTCAGATAGAAAACAGTAAGTGGGAGAGCACTTCCTTCAAGAGAGATGGTATCTAAAAACACACCACTATTGCACTGACTCATATTCACTGATGTGCTTTCCTCTTGTGGAATCTTTACTTGTTTTTTTTAATTTAGACTGCACTGACATTTGTTTTCTAATATGCGACTCACACGTACACATTACTTACGCACTTGATGGTGGGTGTGGCTGATGCAGGTGGGGGTAATTTTCCTGCTTCACAGAAACAATAATCAGCTACTTGGAGGGCATGCTAATGGGTCTTTTAGCAGTTAGCATGATCCAGGCTTGCTTGCCTTTTAGTAACTTAGCTCATGTACCTCTGGGAGCAAAGTCACTGTAGTGATTAGCGGTGTCCTTCATTTAGAGCCAGACAGACTGCACCAGCAGCTGCCTGGCGTTTGTGATGTTTGTATTATGTGTTTTGATTTGCTAGCAGCTATGCTGAACTTTCCTCAGCTCACTAACGGTTTATTTGTGCGAAACACTGAAAGATTCTCTTTGCGCTCGTCCACAGACCAAGTCCTGGAGAAAGCAATGCATAAGTGTGTCCTGAAGCCCCTCAAGGCCGTAGTGAGCAGCGCCCTGCAGGAATTCCAGATACGCAGTGGGGAGTGGCAGGAGCTGAAGGAGAACCTGTCCCAGGCCAAGGCCAGGCAGCCACAGGAAATGGGCGTGGCCGACGCGCAGCCCCCGGACACAGTGGCCATAGAAAAGATCAAACACAAGTTCCACACCATGTGTAAACTGTACTCTCCAGAGAAGAAGGTCAGCATGCTGCTCAGAGTCTGCAAACTGATCTACACCATCATGGAGGACAACTCAGGTACAGATGAAAACCACACCCACACCCACAGTCAGTGTCGCATGGCAGGAATGATGAGTGAACCTGCTGTGTGTTTGACAGGTCGTCTGTATGGTGCTGATGACTTCCTGCCCATGCTGACCTATGTGTTGGCCCAGTGTGACATGCCTCAGCTGGACAATGAGATACTCTACATGATGGAGCTGCTGGACCCCTCACTGCTGCATGGAGAAGGTGTGGCACTTTTCCATGGAAACCAGCACAATCGACCCCATCCTCCACCCCCCACATAATTAACAGTGTGCCGCTGTGTGTGCGTGTTGATGTGCAGGTGGCTACTACCTGACCAGTGCGTATGGAGCCATGTCTCTGATCAAGAACTTCCAGGAGGAGCAAGCAGCCAGAGTGCTGAGCTCTGAGACCAGAAACACACTCCACCAGTGGCACCGCCGCCGCACCACCCAGCGCTCTGCACCATCCATCGATGACTTCCAGGTGAGAACACACAAATAAGTTCACTCAGTGCAAAAGGTTTCTGTGACGCTGGCAGATTAGCACTGCTTTAGAGGTTGTCTTTTAGCTTCAGAGTTGATTTTGATATTTTTATACACCAGTATTTTCAAAAGCAACACCACCCAGTACAGCCTCTCAGCTTCGAAAACATGGCAAGGAGGATTTTCGGTGTTTAACTGCAATCAAAAACATCTGAGTCTTCAGGCTTCGTATGTTTGCTCTCTGAACACTGACCGTCTCCTCTGACTGTCCCTCAGAACTACCTGCGGGTTGCTTTGCAGGAGCTGGACAGCGGCTGCACAGCCAAGACCCTGCAGGTGCAACCTTATGCCACCGTGGAGGAGGTGTGCCAGCTGTGCGCCCGCAAGTTCAAAGTGTCTGACCCCGAAAACTACGGCCTGTTCCTGTTGATGGAGGGCAGCAGCCAGCAGCTGGCCCCAGACACCCACCCTCAAAAGATAAAGGCTGAGCTGCACAGCCGCCCGCAAGCCGGTCCCTTCTACTTCGTCTTCCGTCGCGTGGCCAGTAGCAGCACCGCCCAGCTATCTGCTCCCCTTCACGTGGCGCCCAACCTCAACGACCTCACCGTGACCTCTGACACAAAGGCCAACCTGAACGACCTCAGCACGGACCTGTCGACTGACTCCCCCAAACCCAGAGTCAGCTTAGGCCTGAGCCTGCCACCGAGCCACCTCAGCAGCTCCATCTCTGTGTGACTGTAGCAGCGAGCAGAAGCCTGAACAAGCTCTTTGTCTGCCGCAGTGTCACCCATAACTCCAGTAAACAAAAACATGTGGAGACACACGAGCTGGGCTCAGCGCTGTGGCGTGCCAGTCTTTGCAAAGCCGGACTTCTCCTTTCTTAGTCTGGGGAAGGTTCTGTCTGACAGGCCAGTTATTTGTCTTCCTGCTCTGGATTTCTTATCATGGTAACTTTGTGGTAAACAGCTCTGTCAGTTGCTGTTTCCACCTCCTGATGGAGGGAATCTGAGCTCAGACACATGGGACAGTTCCTTTAAGTATACAAATAGATGTAGGTTATATATGTCATTTAAGTTTACGTCTCACAGTTGCTGGTAAACTGTAACTTTATTGTTTGAATTTTAAAAAGATAATCCTTCAGATTGTTGATTTGTGTGGATTTAGCGGCACCTGGTGGTGACTGATGCACAAAGCCATTTAAAAAAGAGAGAATGAAGCCACTTCTAATACAACAACAAACAAAACAATGTTATTAATAATAATAATAAAAACCCAGCATGCAATGCGCTGGACAGTCTGATTTCTTTATTAAAAAAGAGAAAAGATTCTAGTGGTTTCATGGTAAATGTGCTATTGTTAATAATGATTATTACTAACAAAATATATATAATAGGTATAAGGTTATATAGGTTTGCAATGATTCACTCATTCTCAAGAAGCATATGAAAAAAAATTGAATGTAATAAAATATAAACAGAGCTGATGTCCCAATCATTTGGACCAAACTGTTACCTGACCTGGCTAGCCACCATTGTTTAGGTGCAGCAGCTACAGAGGTGTGAGCAGACCTCCACCTTTCTCACTCAAATGACTTCACACTACATCTAAACAAACTTGGATTTAAAAGATACAAAAATTGGTGGGATTCCCCTTTAACAGAATGCAGAAATTTAAGAGACGCTGTTTTTTTTTGTTGATGACGGTGTTTTGTCATTTTTTTTGTTCCATAGTTGTCCCCACCATCTGCTGGATTTAAAGGGAATTGTTGATGCTGACGTAGAATGAGATGTGTCAGCGTGATCAGATCATCTGAAGGATTAACTTTGTAAAATTTAGCTCATGCATGTAGTTTGTGTTTAATGTTAGAAAAGGCAGGTGTTGCCAGTGTTTGTGTATTTACTGACAGTATCCTGGTGATATGAACGAGGCTCTTTCAGACCTGAGAGATGTTGCTGGTTATCGTTTCAGACCGTAGGGGTGGAACAGTTCTCCAAAGCCGTGGTTTCCCTTCATACCTCTGTTTTCGTTAGAGGAGAAGAAAAAGATTTTACTTGACCCCCCGACCTCATTATGAACAAAACGGATTCACTCGTTACCTGAATGGTCTGTAAATAGTAACCAGGCATTGACAGCTTCATATCACAGTCCAGGGAGACACGACCATGGCGTGACACTGTGGGTGTTTGTGTTACAGTTTCTGAATTGTTCCACTCCTATGAGAGTGATATGTGACAGATCCTGCGGCCGGCTGCCCCGTCTCTGTACTACTGACAAAGGCCTTTAACCCGGGTGGTAAGAACATGTATGAAGACACTGTGTGGACATCTAAGCTGGTCTGAGGTCCCACAGTCACACACGTTGGAAGGAAGGTGTAGAGGGTACCGTGATGATGGAGGGGAAAGTACTGAGAAGGACCTGCAGTACAGCGTAGCGTTGATTTTGGTGCTGTTGATCCAAATGCTTAAATTATAAGATTTCAGGTAATCGGCATATAAATATATACACATTTACCAGTGTCAGTGTCCATTGTTTATCTGCCTGAAGTGCTGAAAGACTCTGAAACAGTCATTTTAAATTCCAGATTTTATTGTTTCCCTTGGCACAAAATAGAAAAAGAGCAGTAAAAATAAAATGAATGAAGGAATGAAAATATGAAATCAGCTATAGGCCAAATAATTATAAACATCAGCGTCAGCCCAAAATTTCACAATCAGCACATCTTGAGTTTGAAAAGCTGAAAAAGATGCTCATGCAGTGAATGAACTGAAGTGCAGTGCTCTGTTCAGTCCTGTTTTACGCAGGATGAAGTGTAACAGCTGAAACAGGGAAGTGAAAGTGTTGCTGAGTAGCATTAATCTTGTACAGAGCCTGTCGTGCAGACCTCTGTGGGCCAAGTCTTCAGCGTCTGAATTTATACCTACTGCCATGTTCCTCTAACATTCTTTGAGTATTTATATGTCTCTGTGCGGGAATTTTTCACAGATGGCTTTTCAATGTTAAAAATGTTCTTCATGGTGTCAAAATATCTTTAGTATCCAGGAGACATCCTGCTTATCATCCATGTCAGAAATATTCTTTTTGCACTCAATAAATGGTGGAAATGGAAATACTGTCTGTGCATTTGTTTGATCAATGCTCTGCTGTTGAGTCCCGTCATACCAGTTTCCTGCCGCCAGAGGGGGCTTGTGCCTCATTGATGCTGCATGAAGACTTGAAGATGAAAATGAGCCCTCACAAACAGGATGTATAACCACAGGCAGAACATGTGGCACCTATCATGTTTGTAGAATTTAGACTAAATTGTTATAGAATAATATCCTGTGTTTGACCAATACATTTTTCTAATAGTTTAACAAGCCCTCCTTCAGATGAAATGATAAAATCCTGGACTATTTGACCATTTAATTTTTTTTTACTATGTTACTGCCTTGGAATGGTGACTACACCTATTGCACTGTAACTATGGGGAGAATTCCAGGTCCACTCATCCAGCCTTAATTATACGCAAAAAGGAAAGTTTTAGGCCTAATCTTAACAGTAGAGATGTGTCTGTCTCCTGAACCCAAACTGGATGCTGGTTCCAAAGAAAGCTGAAGGCTCTGCCTCCCATTCCACTTTTAAATACTCTGGGAACCACAAGTCAGCCTGTAGTGTGAGAGTGAAGCACTTTAATTTGGTGATATACTATAAGGTCATTAAGATAAGATGGGTCCTGAATATTCAAGAACTTGCATGTGAGGAGCAGGATTTTCAGTTTAATTTTGGATTTAACAGGAACCAATGAAGAGAAGCCAGTATAGGAGGAATCTGCTCTCTCTTTCTAGTCCCTCTACTTCATCTTCTAACTGTTATTGTGTTTATGAGCCATCCATTCTCTTCCAATTATTCAATTCAGGGTTACGGATAAATGTCATCAGCTGAACCAAACTAGAACTGGGCTATATTTTAATGTAAAACATTTGTACCACAAGATGATGCAATAAGTCTATGAAACCTTTACTTAACCAGGCAACGCACAACGGCTGATGGGAAAACGCTTTGGGAAATGGGGTCAGGGTAAAGAAGAATTAAAACGCACAGCAGCACACATGTGAAAACACGCCCTCTGGTGGTAAATGTTTTCAAAATTAAATAAAATACTTTTAAAGATTCTAAAGGTTACGACCAGCCTCCCCCCCACACAGCTCAGTGCAAAGTCCTGTTTGACTCTTTTTTAATTTACAGAAACTCAATTTTCAGACATCAGATTTCCAACTCTTGATCTGTTGAGGTCTATCATGCACCATTCAGTAGCTGGAGGCTGAACTTTAAATGGCATTCTTCATCCTGACAGCTATCTGCCAGTTCAGCAGAAGCATTTAAAAAATGCTGAGTCCTCCTACACAGCCCCCACCTCCTTAGATGGTATGGATGTGACACCATGAGGTACACTCAAAAACTTCTCTCTCTCTTCAACTTGCATCATAGAGCCACAGGAGCAGCTATCCAAGCCTCTGAGGATCCCAGTTAAAAGGCTCAAAATAACCCACCTTCATATAGATGATCATCACTGCCAGCCTTTTCTACAAGACCCCTGAAGGCGCTTCAAGGTGAAGGATGATCATGTTTCTTCTGGCAGACTTGGCACACATACACATTTTCAACATCATTCTGAAGTAATGACTTGATTGGCTGGCTAGCATCATTGGGAGGGGTTATGATGCATGTGACTGGTCTGTGTTTCCAGTGTGCACATAGGGACCACCGTAAATATGAAAGAAAAATGGCCTTTGTGTCAGAGGTCACGGTGTAAATAAAACAACTGTCTGTCAAAATCTAACAGTAGGTCTGAGTCTGTATAGAACCAGACCCAGAGAGCGTTCCATGGGTGACCTAGGCTTCAGACTTCTATAAAGCACTCTGCGACTCCTTTTCTGTGAGCACAGTAATAAAGACACAATTTAAATACTTATTTCCTACATTTAGCATTAGAGAGTGTTAAAGTTCTGCCATCTTGTGCCGAAACAGAAGGTGATGTCACTGGATTGGTTGGTTGTTGCTAAAAGGCTGGTTTATGTTTCTAGTTGCATTATTTCTTTTTCAGCTTCAAGTGAAAAACCACACTGACTGTGCACCTATATTCAATGCGGTAAATGCATACAACATACAGAATTATCAGAAATAACTTGTTTGAATGTATAGATTTTCTATAGAATAATACTGCAGACCAGTCAAAAGTAGAGCACAAGCGATCGTGTCACCTTAAGCAATGACAACTTTATTAATGCTCAGGTAGCAAAATGATCTCTAAAATTACATTTGAGACATCTAAACACAAAGTAAACAATTTCTTTTGAAAAGTTTCTGCGTAGGAAGAGGTAAAGCTTAGATATGCACAGAAAGATATCATCTGCATACACTCTCACTCACTATCTCTTACATCCTGTGCTAGCCACAGCATGCAGTCATCTAGGATTTCCAGTACAAACTAACTCCAGTGCCATCTAAAAATGCTTTAGACTCTGATCCCAAAGTACATTAAGATTTACCATAAATAATTTATTATATCGAAGTATCTCCATGCGAGTAAACAAAGGACAAGAAACACGTCAAAACAAAGGGGATTACAGAGGAGACCTAGGAACTATGAAAATATATTCAACAGATATACAGATTGAGACAAAAAATATATAAATACATTTACACCTATTTATATACATATGTACATCAGCAATATATCACTCATGTGAATATCACAAATTATTTAGAAATCTCCTCTACAAGATGTGTCGTTTTATAATGAGAGCGCGTTTTGGTTAGTTTCAAAGTACCTCATGTTTTACACTGTAGATACATGCAGTTAATAGCAGCACATGACGTTTGAACCAAATAATCTGTAGCATAAATTGTTTGATAGTAAAGTGCACAATATATTTTGAAATAAATAAGATGGCCAAAACTGATGCCTTGGATTAGAAAGGTGTTGGTAACGGACAGGATGACACAGAGGAAAACCACGTGTACCTCAGAGAGGGGAATGCTACGAGACATTTCGATCCATTTCTTGATTTAGCTCATACTGATGTGTTTAACCTCCACAGTAATCAGACGCTTGAGATTTGGATATTTAAAAAAAAAACAACTAATTTTTCTTTCTCATTTTTTACGCCTAGATAATTTGTCTATTTGTTCATCCCAGCAGCTGGATAGTGTAGTGGTAAAGCTACACACCTTTGGTGCAGGAGTCACAAGTTTGATTCCCACTCAATATCCAGTTAAGGGTCCTGCCTAGACCCCCACGATGCTAAAACCAAGCCCAGGAATAGTGCAGCCAGTCTGCAGCTTGGACACAAGCATTTCTGTGCACGTGACAAATAAAATTTAAACGTTTAGCTTTTTTTCGGGAAGAAGTGGGCTTTGTAGACATTCCTCAGGAGCTGTTATTGACACAACAAAAGTCATCCAGTTATTTGGTTTGTAATTAGCACCTCATTGAGCTCTTTCAGGGAAACTCTGGAGGAAAAGTTTGAGGTGGATTAACAGTTATACCCTGATATATGTATAATAATGATCACCTCAGACTGTGTTTAGGTCTCCCGTCAGGCAGACATTCTCACAGTTCCTCTTCATGATTTGAACTTGTGTTGTGTTTGGATAGTTTGAGCAGTCTAACAACAATATTAACAGACATTTATGATTTGAATGCGCCTTTTTAAACTCAACTATAAAGTCATGTTTTATCAGCAAAGCGCCATATTTACATATCGGTAATCTCAAAGTTATTGCATTACATAAGATTTAGACCCTGTTTTCCGGTTATGGTTGCGCTGTACTGTCTGTTTCTATGACATAAATAAATATCTGTGATATATGAAATATTTATACATTCGAAAGACAGCATTTCCTATTTTAGATATTTGATATTTCTGATCAATAAATTAACAAAGTACCTGAAACAATAGATCTTTTTCTTTTAGCAATACTCTTCCCTCAGTGAGAAAAAAAGAGCATGGAGCACTTGACATTTGAAATGCACCTGTCTGAGGAAAAGCTGACATTTTGATGAAAACTGTGTGAGAAGAATCAACCCTGACTGACAAGCGTTCACTTCAGTGTTGGTGGAAGTCTTTCAAGAATAATTAAACTTTACTGGCCCCTTAGTGGAATAAAAAATTCCCCGGAGGGTTTCACAAACCACACTGTACATGCTCTAAAAACTAGTAGGAATATTTATGTGCCACAAACCTACCAAATCTGGACAAATCTAGACATTAGGCATTACAAAATACAAAGAACTCCTGGAGAAAAATATAGTGGAAACTCCTCCCAACCTTAAAGAGTTGGGGTAAAAAGTCCTACTTTACTACCAGTTACATTGCTCACCCTCAGAGAAGTAAAGCAGGACATCCATCCATCCTTCCAGCACAGAGCAAACACCTGGTCCAGGTGTGGTTTTGAATAATGCCACCACTGTTTTGAGTCTATTTGGTCAGTGTCTCTGAGAGGAGAACAAGCAGCAGCTCCCCACTCACGAAAGACATAAATACATCTGCTTCTCGAACCCACTCCACACAAACCTGCTTCATTTTACAAGGATCCTCTCCTCATAATCAGCGTGCTTCAGCGGGTAAACACCTTGCTCTCCCGCTCTTCAGTGCAAGTTTGAGCTCCGCATGTCCCGTCCACACGTAGAACTACTCATCCAGATCAAACGGAATTTTGCAAAATGCCCTCACAAAAATTGTGCTTGTGATTGTGATCATCGACCTGGATCCCCGGCTGCACAAACAAAAACCTGCCCAGGTGCTCTTGTGACCTCCAGAGAAGAACTGTGCGTATGACAGGAATAAATAATAAATAGGACATCTGGGGGTTATTTACAGAGGTGAGCTATTTATAGAAAGGAAATCAATATGAAACGTGACAGCTACGGCCGTGAGTTAATTTATAAAAAGGTGACGGGATAATGCCCTGTTCCTGCTGAAGTGGAGACTTGTAGGTGCATGTCTTAAAAGAAAAACTGTAAATGCGAGCGTAAGATGGAAATAACAAAAAGTCCCAAGTAAACACTGTAACGAATAATGAAGACTCGTGGCCCTAACTCTGTCTAAACTTCCCATCGCTTTACATCATTGCTTTTTTTTTTATTACTTATTACTTTCAACTAGTAGATCTAAAAGACCCGCCTTTCCTCTCAGGAAAGGTTAGCAGCTAGGAAACATCACACCTAACACAGGGAGTTTCAAAATAAAAGGTCCTCATGTCAGGAGTGAGCAGTAGTAGAATAATTTCTGTGTGTGTGTGTGTGTGTGTGTGTGTGCGTGCGAGGTTATCATCCTCTGTGCTGTCCGTTGGTTGCTTCCATCTCTACTCCTGGAATCAGTCCCACTCTCTGGTCTGGTGTGGGCTAAACACCAGAGCAGCTCCATATGGCAAAAAAACAAGCCACAGAAAAATCAGTGTGAGTCAGACCTGTGCCAAATAGTATTTGCAATTAATTCTTTGGTCTCCAATAAGATCTTCCACTTGTTGCCACCAGCTATCTATTTAATATTTCTTTTTGAATTCCTTGCAAACACCACTTGTTTGTGTAAGTGTGTGCACAGTGAGTGTGTTGTGTATGCGTGCGTGTCTCAGTCATCCCGGCAGGTCGGCAGGTTGACAAAGGTGAAGATGTTGTACTCGATGAGGCAGGAGAAACACACGAAGATGGAGTAGAGGATGAGACACATGAAACCCAGACGTTTGTTCAGCGTCCAGTTGTTTAGGTGAACTCCCAGGACCTACAGCAGAGGAGAGGAGGAAAGCTCATGAAAACTGTGCTATGAGAAAGAAAGAAACAGAAACTGTCCATTCAAAAACTCACTGTCATAAACACAGATGCCAGCAGGAGCCCCACAGAGAAGATGAGTCCTTTGCTGTTTAATTTGATCTGCAAGAGAACAGGTGAGACATTATTAATGCAACGATCATCAACCTAAAGGGAGTCCACACAGGAAGCAGTTTAGTAATCACAGTTTTGTAGCTAAAGGCTGGTTAATAGCAGCCATTCCAGGTCCTGGATGCCCAGGGACCCTTTAATGTGTTGATAATCCTGTCAACCATCATGTACTGGACCACCTACACATCACACCTACAGGACCTGCTCAGGCATGAAGCTCCTGGTGCACAGGTTTTATGTGATGTTGATGCCAGAGGAGATTTCTGGAATTGTTAAGACAACAGAGCACTGACTTTTGCACACTATGTATCTGTGAAGTTACCTGGTCTCCCACATTGAATAATTTTACAAACTGATTCAAATCATATTCAGTGAACTCTTTAGAGACATTGTTTCACAAATGTTTGGAAAGGCAGACTGCATGGTTATATCACTTTTGTAGACCACAGGCTATTAAAGATTAGGTGCAGCTTTGTCCATATAAAGTGTGTCCAGCAAATACAGCATGTCCTTAAAAGTAAAGTTCAAGTTGGAACCTTCTCCCTGACTTTCTGTGATCTCTGCACGTCACTGCTAGTCCCCTCCTGTGTGGAGATCCTTAAACACATTGTTGGTCACTATGAGGGGACTTGGACTCTAGACTTTAGCAACAGATCCTAAAACCTAAGGGCTACAGTTCTAGAAGTGAATGTCCTATAGAAAGCATTTTAAGGATTCAAATAAGTCACGTAGCTATGAGCTGAATCAAGACCATGACAAGATTTGTTCTGGTTCAAAAAATGAAGGAAAACAAAAAGGCACCATTGTAGTAGTTTGCGTTATGGATCTGTATTAAAGTTTAGTCTAATTATCACAATCGTACAGGGCTTCGTTCCAGCCTCCACCAATCAGTGATGTTGCTGTTTCAGTTTAGGATTGTGGGTAAAGTAGTATTTCTCTGCAACACTGTGAATAAAATATGTTTCTGTTGAAACAAGGCTGATATCAGTGTGACCTGGTCTCACAGTGCCATAGCTTATAATGAGTCTGGTAAACATTATGGCTCATAATCAAAATTATAATCAGAATCTAAATGGGCTTTTTATTTAAATAGCCTCACTGTTGGGTTCTACGCTGCACTTAATTACTGAAGCCTGTTGTGATTAAGTAGCAGACATATGGACGCAGATATGAGATAAATAAGAAAATGTGCTTTAAGGATTTACATTTTCCTGTAGTCTGTATCAGCTCTTATGTGTAACAGTAACAGTAGTGCAGGTTAATAAGATGCTAGTTTACAGCATTAACTTTCTATTTAAGGTTGTAATGGTAAATGGTAAATGGCCTGTATTTGTTTAGCGCTTTACACATCCAGTCATCCACCCGTTCACACAGTTTTGTCTTCCACAAAAATCTCAGGAACGAACTCGATACAATAACACAAAACGATAAAGCGCTCTCTCTGACTGTGAGGTGGCTCAGGGGGTAGAACCTCATCTACTGATCAGAAGCATTTAGGCATGAAAAAAAGTGCTTTGTTTGAACGTGTGTGTAATCGGGTGAATGAGGCTTGTAGTACAAAGCACTCCGACTGCTCAGTTAGAGCAGATCTACTTAACATTTACCATAGATCCATCAGTCTGAGCCAGAGTCTGTTTTAGCCGTGTACCATGAACTGGTTGCCTGTACTAAGAAGGACTTATCCAAGTCACTTCAGGGTTAACCCCAGGTTTTCTCTACTCTGTAGACCTCTGCATGGGGATCAGGAGGGTCAAAAGATTTTAAGCAATGTTTAATGTCTCTGATTTCCAGCAGCAGTGATAAACATAGGTTCTTAGAAGTAGCTTTATCATTTGATTCACTTTATTAATCCCAGGTTTGTTTTTTGGCATCATTAATAAAATAAGCAGTAATAATACATAAGACAACTACAATGTACTTGCTCACCTCATATCAAATTTGTACACAGACCTATAATTCTGTTTTTGGTTAGTCATTAATATACTGCTGCTTGGGCTGTAGTTACATCATAAGGTTTTAAAAACTGAGCTATATAATGAACAGTGGTAACACAAACAGGGAGAGGTCGACAGTGATCACTGACTTTTTTAGAGGTTTGTTCAGATTAAATAGAACAAGATACAAAGCATGTCAAAAACACAACAGGCTTAATAAACACAGACTAGTTTCGACCCGGAAGCAGTGATGAAACATCAGGTCATCACTTAAAGACCATCAATACCTGTAAATGTGCTTTATAAATGATTTTTCCAAGCTATTGCATATGCTGTCTTTCAAATTGTTGTAGATCATGTTTGCATGTGTTGTTCTATCATGTCTTAGCTGATATTTATACATCAGCTGAGTTTTACTATCTGATGGACACAAGCTACTGCACGGCATATCTTCCTTTGCAGCAAATAGGTAAGATTTTCAGTTTCAGTTTTGAATCCTACTGAAACATAATTTCCCTCCACTGCACTACTGGGAATGTAGCAGAGATGTTAGCAGTAGCAATAAACTTGTTGGAAAAATGCCACTCATTATGTGGGAGTCCACCATAACAGAAAACCTTTTGTCATATTACAGCTGTCTTCTTCTGCGGCATCTATCCTTGTCTCTGAGAGAGAGGTGCTGCTACTGGTTCATGTTGACGCTCTCTTCAGTGACTTGAAATCCTGCATGAAGGTTTCAGTTTCAGATGCATTCACCCAGACCTATCATCCATTTTGGATTAGAGAAAGACACTCTACTTTTGAAACTAGGCTTCAACTTTCCTTTTGGATAAAGTTTATACTTAGGGCTGAATCAGAAACATCAGTTATGCTCCACTTCCCTTTTTTCACTCATTATGCCAGTACATTACATTAAACGCCACTACCATGCACAGGTAGTATTCTGATTGGTCCAGAACAACAAAGTTTACAGCATTGAGGAGAAACATGCAAACTCCCCAAAAGATCAAATAAGCAGCACGAGAAGGAGAGACAAATTCACTTCATTATAAAGATTCATTTTGACTCTCTCAAGGACCAACAACAGTACAAAATGAGCAGCACACAGGCTGTTTGTTCCACATATTGTTGATGAAATGCTCAGTTGAAAGTAAAAAAACGACAACTTTCTGATGAAAGTCTGCAAAGCTCTGTGCACGACCATAATTAAAGGGTCGATGAGCTTTGTGCTACTTACATCAGAGCCATAGTTGATAGCCAAGGTCTTTAGAGCCCAGGGAAGACCGAGCCCTACCAGGATGTCGAACACGTTACTGCCAATGGAGTTGGACACCGCCATGTCACCCATTCCTGAACACACAGACGTAGACGGAGTTGTGAATCAGCAAAAACAGAAATCAAAGAGATCAGGCAGACAGTGTGAAAGGTAAAGAGAGTGGGAAAAGAGCAGACAGGAAGCAGGTTGGTCTGACGTAGGTGGACACGGGCGGCATTCAGTACAGCTATCTGTCCAAATGACTTCCCAAAAAAATGTCAAAGCGATGAAGGCGACAGCAGCTACACAGTGGAGGATGGACGACTAAACGGTGGCGAGTGTCTCTCCTGGTGAGCCCCCTACATACACACAGACAGAGCTGTTTAAATATTTGATGACAGGAGCAAGAATAAACACAGATGAAAGGACAGAGGAAAGGATCTGGCGGCCTGTCTTCCCGCTCTCTTGTCATCACAGGGAAAAAGATGACAGGCCAGGATCTTTACCTCCCCTCTCCATCTCTGTCATCTAGTCCCCTCTCCAGCTCTTTGATAGCGGCTTCACTTTGATTCTGCTGTTTGCTCTGTGTGTGCATTTTAAATGACAGCTTGGTAACCTGTCATTTTGCGTGTTTGTGTTTGATTACCTTGTCGTGCCACTATAAGACTGGCCATGCAGTCGGGGACGCTGGTGCCAGCTGCCAAGAATGTGATACCCATGATGACGTCTGGAATACCGAGTGTGAAGCCTATCACTGTTACCTGACACACAAAGACAAAGACACACTATCACTGGTTGTATTTTTAACAATCAAGAGTGCTGACAGAAAAATGGAAAGAAAGACTAGAACCCAAAACCAAAATGTTAAAATGTTCTTTTTTAACTTAAAGATAAACCAGGAATGACACATGCACTTACCAATTTTCTTACATGAATAATGAAGAATTTTTTGAAGAGCTCTCACACTTATTACGTGATTCTGTAGCTCTAAAGAGCTTTTCAAACCCCATTAGGATTAGATTAACCCCGTGTTTCCAGAATTTATCTAATTGTTCCAGACAGACTTTTTAAACTTGGAAAGTAGACTGCAATAACTACCTGTGGCTGACAACTGAGCACATTAATGAGCTCGATTGGCGTAGCTCTGCACAGAAAATGACTTTTACACTCTTAACTCAGTTAAACTGGGAGTGGATCATATTGAAATCACCTCACTTCCCCAAAACAAATAAATCCTGTGTAAACGGAGCGTCCTAGCATCTAGACAGAATAAAAACCTAACAAAAACAAAACAACGAGCTAACTAGCTGCTAACGAATTCAATACTTTACCACAGTTGGTTAATCTAATAACAGCTTTTTTAAGTTGAATGTCAGACTAAAATTGCTGAATCATGTTTAGCATATCAATATTTCACATAGCTCGAAAACCCCCAAAACAACTGTAAAGCTAAAAGATTTCAAGCTAATGTTCTGCTAAATGCATTCTTGCAGTTAGTAGTTAGGTCAAAATAGGGAACATGTTCGATTCACTATAGTGTTAAATTATTCTCTGTACTATTCAGTGGATTCACAGGGAATTATTCATCCATTCATTTATTTATATATTTGATTTTCATGTTTCTGACCACCTTTCATTTTTATTTATACAATTATAAAGTATCTATTTACAACAATAGCTGTCAGCAGCATAATGAGCCAACATGTTTTAAAAGGGCACAGTTTCACATTACATGCATATACTCCAGTCATGTCACCTTCCACTGATTAAAAAAACACAATTCATAAACTGCCTAAAGATTAAAACGTATTTATTCTGCTTCTTGGAATTATAAGTCCTTATACATTTGATAGAAAACGTAATTTATCTTTACTTTAAGTCCTGCGGATGAATGGATATTCACTTTAGCTTATTCGCTGCCATGGCTTTTCATAGTCTGCTATTTTTAGCACATTCACAAAGACTTCTGGTTTTTGGGTGTTTTTTCTGGATTATTGTGGGCCCTTTACCTCAGAATATAAAGCACCTTGGGGTGACTGCTGTTGTGATTTGGTTCCATAAAAAATAAATTTAACTCAACTGAATCAGTACAGAGTGAGTGTCTGTGGCCAAAATACAAACTGGGAGATGGTTCCACAGAAAAAGGGCAGTAAGCCTCCAGTCTAAGACCCAACGGTATACTGGGTCTGATCATTAAAGACTTTGTAGGTGAACCTTCTGGATCATCAATGAATTACAATAGTCCAGCGTAGAAGTAATAAATTCATGCAACTGGTTTTTAGCATTACTCGGAGACAGAATGTCTCTAATTGTAGAGATATTACCCAAATGCAAAGCAGTCCTACATATTGGTTTAATCATATTTGTTTAATAATTCTGGTCAAAAATCACTCCAAAATTCGTCACAGTGTTGCTGTAGCCCAAGGTAAATGGATTGGTTCTCATATAGCACATGTTGTATACAAGCGCCTTTTTCTATGCTTAAGCTGAAATGCTTCAACAACCAATCTGCTTGGTTGATTTTTATACTGTAGCAGGAGCTTCATATACAGAAGCAACAAATGCCTCACAAAGAACAGCATCATGGACAGCTCCGTAGGTAGAGTGGTGGCCCCATGATCAGAAGATTGGGGGTTCGAATCCACTGAACAGCTACCCTGAGGTACCCCTGAGCAAGGTACTGTCCCTACACACTGCTCCCCAGGTGCCCAATGGCTGCCCACTGCTTCACTGAGTGAATGGGTTAAATGGAGAGAGGGATTTCCCCACGGGGATCAATGAAGTATACATTATCGTTATTATATGCCACTGAACCATTATTAATTGCATTGCATTTTTGTTTTCAGCTTCATGTTGCTTTTCAGTACAAGTCTGCTTTTCCCCCATCGTCACTTACCATCCAGACCATGATGTAGGAGAAGCCGGCGATCCAAAGTGTGGAGGCAACAAAAGACAGCATGAACCAGTTCTCCCAGCGAGGTGTGGAGGAGTTGGGGATGGTGAAGAATAGCAGCAGGGCCAGAGGCCAAGCCAGCAGCCACTTCAGTTTATTAAACCCACCCGCTGCAGACACACAGAGCGAGATACAGCATTTAGACTGGGTCGAGACTGACACACGAGCAGAGAGAAGAATGATAGAAAAGACAGAAAAGACAAGTGTTTAAAACCGACATTGCTTTCTAGCAGGAGGAATAATTTACTGTCCAACGAACGCATGTTTTTAAACTCCGATCTATCACTGGCTAAAGATCTGATTATAGTCCAATATGAAAGCACACAAGAATGAAGGCATAAGTTCACCTGTGTGTGAAATTTAAAATCAGAATGAATTCATAAATTTAAACTTGATTTAGACTACTCGTTGGCACCTGATTAACAACAGATTCTTACAGAGGAAGGACGCTGAACGATAATTAACAAGCAGAGTGATGTTTTTTCTGTTCTCCTCTTTTGTTTAAATGGGATAACGTTATTTTAATCAAATGAATCGCATCCCTCTCTGAACATGATTGAGTTTGTCAGTAAAATTATCCCGTCACTTCTTACGTTGGTCTACTTTTCATGATTACGCTTTTGTGCTTCACTCTTTTTGTTCATCGTTTTAAATAAATCAAGCCTGGAGGTGGAAACTTAAGTCAACTTAAATAAAATTAGAAGTTAACTGGGATACAACTTTTTGCATGACTTTTTATTTTAACAACAAGTAAACAGATTATGAGAAAAAGTGTTTTAGTATGAAAGTATGAAACTTAGCCTAGCTTAGCATAAATATTATAGCAGGTTTCTTTCAATTGTCCCTGCACCAAAACCTGTTTTCTCTGAAAGTAATTAACAATTCTCAAGAAATAAAACTAAACATTTGCAAAGAGGTCTGCTGATCCATGCTTCTAGTCGTGTTAGAGAAAACAGTGGTTAGGGACCGCGGGACGACCAAAATGATTGAAACTGGGTGCAATAAAGTTGCATCCTTGTTGAGTTTGAAATGGTTTCTTCAAAGATGGGGACCAAGTCTGCGACCGCTCGCTGTGATTTGATTGAAAAACACATCACTCTTAAAAACAAGAGTCATCTAAAGGTTTACCTGGGCATTGGAATGGTACGTAAGGTCCCTCTCCTTCCTCCTCTTCTTCCTCTTCATCATTCTCATTGTTCTCGTTGTCCTCGTTATCCGTCTCATTGCCGGCCTCTCTGTCATCGCGCCGAACGCCGACGCCCCTTTCGGCTCCAGACAGCCCATTTTCTATGCCCCACCTGCTCCCTCCCTTCACGGGAACCTCAGAGTCACCGTTAGTCAAAGTCCGCGTGTTGATTAGACGCTGCCTCTATACGTCGCCGCCGCAAACACAAGAAGCACATTCACAAACACACAAACACAGAAGGGAGACTGGTCAGATCTGATGCAAGGTTAAATGACTGTTGTGAACTCATCCTATATAAATGTACTTTATTTTAACTCGTATCAGAATGAATGTGAAAACAACAGTGGATGTCTAAGTGGTGTTGACACTTGACAGCGGGGAGGTTAAGCTGATGTTCACGGTTCTCCTGCTCTGTCTCTGACTTTCTTGCTTGCAGCCTCTCTGGGCCTGTTTTGTTCTTTTGCTGACAAAAGTAAAAGTAAAACAATAATTTGTTATATAAACTGCAGCCCTGAGAAGATAATCACATTGTGAGTGAACATGAGCTCCTGTGCATTTGCACAAAACAAATCTCAGTCTTTCCTGCAGCAGTATAATATTGTGAGGGCCAGACTCCTCTACTAGAGAGCTTAAGACTGTACTGTAGTTGTTAACATTCACCTACTTTAAGATTCCACAGAAAATATTATATTTGTTGTTTTTCTTTAGAGTCATTTAGGTTTATCTCAAGTTCCACTTCTTTTATTTGACCTTCAAGGTCCAACATCTCAGAATAATTTTTATCTGCTTTGTTTTTAGTGTAGCTTATCATCTGCCCACGAATAAAAACCTTAAAGGCTTCCCATCTTACTGAGGCTGTAGTTTCGGATTTATTAAAGTAAAAATAGTCATCAATATTTTTGCCTACGTATTCCAAGAATTTTTGATTGTGCAGCCAGTGTGGTTTTAAACGCCAAATAGGATTACGTTTAAAAGCTGTTGTACCTGAGAAGTTAAGCGTGGTTAATGAGTGATCAGATATAAGCACACTTTTATATGAAAAGCTGTTAATCCTGGAGATAAGAGAGTTTGAAATAAGAAAATAATCTATGCGACTGCGACTATTATGACTGGCTGAATAGCAAGAGTATTCTCTCCCTGTTGGATTTTTTAATCTCCATATATCTTTAAGATTCAATTCAGACATAAAGTGTTGTATGGCTTGTCTAGATTTTGGATGGGAAGAGTCTAAACCTGATGATCTATCAAGCTTAGGCTCTAGGGTACAATTAAAGTCCCCCCAACAATTATCTCACCGTGGAGGGCTGCAATAGAGAGGAATAGATTGTTATAAAAGCTGGAGTCGTCGATATTGGGGCCATATAAATGAACTAATATTAAGTCTTGGTTCAGCATTGTAGGATAATGAATCACCCTGCAGGGTCCAAGATGGTTTTTTTTAATACACATGGGCACTGATTTATGAATGAGTGTTGCCACTCCTCTAGCATGTGTTGAGAAGTGGCTAAAGAAAGCCTGACCTGACCATCTCCTCCTTATCTGGGCAATTTCACTCGCGAGTAAGTGTGTTTCTTGAATAAAGACTATCTTTGGGTGATATTGTTTAATTCTATCCATTACTCTTTTCAGTTTAATACACAACATATATTGCGTGTTTATACCCCAGTCTATAAGCTATGGTTCTACTTTTTCTTAAAGCAACAGATGTAGGGGCACCACAGTGGGGGCCGTCAGGTGTCACAGCGGTCTGATGCGAGGCAGGATTTGCACAGATCCTCAGTGTGGTAAGTATTGACTGTCAAACATGTCATTTGATAAATTCACCAGCACCTACACCTACTGATAATTTCGTGGAAAAAACTGCGTATAATTCAAAATATTTGACTGAAGAGACAAGGCTGTTTTAAAAACAGAGACTGATATTCAAAGCGGCTTATAAGAGAAGGGGACCCTGGACACAGATGATAAGAAGGCCCACACACTTAAGCATCTCGGGTCATAGAGTGTATATACTGATGGATGCCTTTGTTAAAGAGGTCTTGTGAAGGCCCAAGCGGAGCAATTTGTGCCCCAATCTTTGTGTGGTGAGACTGGACATAACATGAGGTAGGCCTGCTCTAAACCACTGCCTGTTTTATCATAATTTCTGACTCTATTAAAAGAACTTAATTTAAAAGAAACAGAAAACAAAACAACTGAATTTGTCTCAAAACTTTGATCTTAAAGTCATGAGGGAACTGTTTATTGAATTATAAAGATCATAGATGCAAAGGAGCTGATGGCTGTTTTCAACATAATACAGTACAGCTAATTTAGCAATCCGAAGAGCTGCCCTCTGTTGGCCATTTGAAAGAATGCAGGTTTACGGCACGTCTGCACTGGCTTGACTTTTCAGACCTAGAAGCTGCATCCATCTTTTTATGTACAGTCTATATCACAGACTGAAAGTGACACAAAACAACTGCAAATCAAGCTGTCTTTTTGTAATTATCTCACTGGTACCCCCCCATGGTTGTCTGTCTGTCATTATCACCGCTGTCATTGCCTTATGCAAATATGTTCACAATGCAACAGCTTGACAGGCAATGAAACTCTCTGTGCAGACAGAGAAAAACATTCTGACTGATTAATGCGCACACGGAGAGCTGCAATGAAAACCAAATCACAGACAATACAAACTCTTCAACTACTATGGCAAATAAGATGCCATGTGATTCTTTCTGTTCCAAGCTTGCCCATCACGTCCTGAACAGCCCTTTGTAAATGTAGCATAGCAGGCCATGCCTAGAATCCTCAATGGTGGAGCTGATTTGTAGGCCAGGGACTGTGTACAGCTCCAGATTACTTTGCTAAAGAGGCTGTCTGAAACGCTTTCCCCTTGGAGAAAAACACAACGCAGTCTGCTTCAAATTGGAAATGTCAGCAATCTCTTTTTTCCCCTCTTTTTTTCAATCAAAAGTGTGGCTGAGGTGCACCTGCGTGTGCTGTTACCTCAGTGATGAGCATTCGTGAGGCCATGGTGAGACGAGTTCTGGGGGAGAAGTGGCTGGTGATCATGATCCTCATGCCGGCCTCGGAGAAGGACAACTGGTGGGGGTATGCTGACAGCAGCTCGTCTACCATTAACACAGATGTCTTCCTGTGGTGGTTTGCTGTGGGGCACATACATGGAATACGAGCTATACTATTGAAATAAACCAGTAAGATTTTCCTTAGCATTACGACTGCAAAGAGCAGGAAGCAGAGACATTAGCTCGATCAGAAGTTCCACATTACACGTACAAAGTCTCAATAAAAATGTACCTTTCTTTAAAAGAACAGCAGTAGCATCACAGCCATCGTCCAGTTCTGTGTTATTTGCTGCACCGTTTCTCAAAGTGGTCGAGTTCTTCTTCCTCCTCCCCAGGAAACGGACAATGTAGGAATTCAGTCTGGAACAGAAGTCGGGTTAAAACCACACTTTGCTTGGTACAGCTGGGTCAAGTCATTGCTCTTTACGGCAGATAGCCTCCCAATAGAGATAGGTTGATCATATTCAAAAATGATCTGTCAAGTTCTATAAGCTGCTGTGTGGCACAGCCCACATAAAGAAATGTATCATTTCTATATATCCCATTCATATAATACTGCTGCAGACATAAGGATAAATTATGTTACACATGGGATGAGTTTGCATATCGCAGCGTAATAAATGACACCGATCACGGGTCTTATATTAAACTCATTAATATGCAAGAATTTAAAACATTTTGTATTTTTTGCTTGTAATATTGATATTCAGTAAACTTCCACTGTTTTCAATGAAATACTACAATCCATTTGAAACAGAGCATGACGTTCTTTTCTAGATAATATCCACATTGTTGTTGTGTTACTTAATATTTATCCATATATCTGCTAAATTTGCCAAAAGAAAAGATATTTATTATTATTATTATTATTATTATTATTATTTGTTTGTTATTCATCTGTTTAAATAGACATTTTAATCCCAGGGATATCTTACATGTATCAATACTTATTTTAGTAACTGTTACTGTTGGGGTACATTACACTCCAGCACAGAGCAAAAGTTCATTGTTCATTTTTAAGCCTCAAAGTGGATGAACTGAACTTACTTCATGATCAAAATGTAGACAAAATACATCAGGATCAGCGTGAGAGCTTCCCACCTGGAAAAGACAGTTCGGATGCATTCATCATGTGTGTCACTGTACAGTGTAAGTGCCAGATGTGTGCAAAGTTAATCAACGTGTAACTTACCAAACTACCTTTTCATCATATATGAACTGTAATAAGAGAGAGGTGAAAATCTGAGAACCAGTATATCTAAGACATGAAGGCATAATTTCAGATGGAAAGAAAAAAAAAGAAACAATCAGAGTAACTAGAATATTTCTCCATAGAGGAAATCCAGTATGGAGCTTTTAAAGTATCTGATGTGTTACTATGTTAACCTTAAGGTGCTTCTTACCACTATAAGAGCAGAGATCGATAAGGTGTAGTAGACTGAGTCTCTGAGCAGAGGCCAGCGGGAGAGACGGATCGTCTGGAAGAAAAGACAGAGAGACAAGAAGACTGAGACAATTCTACAACTTACAGGAGCTCAGCTACACCTTCTTTTGTTCTACTGGGTAACACATCCCACAAGGTTCTCACTGCCATGCACTAATAACATAAGCCAAGCTCTTTGTGTGTGTGTGTGCATCTGTTTGGCATTTTACGTAACATGTAATCTAAATAAGAAAAAAAATCTTTCAAGTATGTTTCTCTTTTCCTAGTGGGATTACAGCAGTGAACAGGACACGTATCCTTTTCTGATTCAGGCAGAAAAGGTTTCCATCAATGGTTTTTAATCTAAGCTGTGGCCTAAACAAACAAGTCACAGAGTGTGTGTACTGCACCGGCTAAAAATCAGCGGTTAATTCTGTACCTGCACAGCGAATATCCCGCACACTCCGATGATGCAGAGGATGTTGAAGACGGCAGATCCCACAATGGTGCCGACCCCGACGTCACCTTTAGTGATGAAAACTCCTGTGCAGAAGGAAAGGAAATCACTGATTACCACACATGGCAAGTCATCTGTCCACAGGTTACAGAGACATCCTGCTTGGTGCAATTCTTTGGTAATCTTGACGTACTTCACTGATCCACGACCCTTTGTCTAGCTGGTAACTACTGATGGCATTTACATAATAAGTTCCTCTGTTTGCATGTGTTGTTGAGTTATAGAAGGATTTCTCTCCCATAGACTTTATTAGTGAGGGCTGCCCAGGTGTACTGCCAAGCACAAAAGCATATTTGGCAGCTTACTTTAACATTTTCTATTAATGTTTTGAATTGATTTACTCTCAGGCAGACTGCTGGCTTTTATTTTGAAAGTTTGGGTGCTGGTAACCTGCTGACCAGGCCTATCTTTCTCGAGTATTTTCTACTGGCTTGCTCACTGGCCAGGTCACTATTGTGGTAGAATTTATTACCATTCAGTTGGTTCCCCATATTGTGTGTCCAAGCCAAGTGATTGGCTCTCACTAACAAGAGTTAAAGGCTAAAAATGGGAAGACACATTTAAAAACCTTTACTAACAGTATAGTAACATTTTGATGGCAATAAATATTACCCAGATAGTCCAGGGATTGACATCATACTATAGAACTTTAGGGTCTGCAAAACACTTACCATTCAGAGGAGGATAAAGAGGAGCTCTTTATCCTCTCAAGGATACTTGAGGGTGCATGGGAGTTTGCCCAACCAGTCTACATGTGTTTTGTGGACTTGGAGAAGGCATTCGACCGTGTCCCTCAGGGTGTCCTGTGGGAGGTGTTGCGGGAGTATGGGGTGTCTGGCCCATTGCTACAGACCATTCGATCCCTGTACAACCATTGCAAGAGCTTGGTTCGCAATAAGTCGGACTCGTTCCCGGTGGGTGTTGGGCTCCGCCAGGGCTGCCCCTTGTCACCGATTCTGTTCATAATTTTATGGACAGGATTTCTAGGCGCAGCCAAGTGGCGGATGGCTTTCACTTCGGTGGCCTCAGAATCTCATCTCTGCTTTTTGCAGATGATGTGGTTCTGTTGGCTTCATTGGGTGAGGGCCTCCAGCTCGCACTGGAACGGTTTGCAGCCGAGTGTGAAGCAGCGGGAATGAGGATCAGCACCTCCAAATCTGAGGCCATGGTTCTCAGCCAGAAAAGGGTGGAGAGCCCACTCCGGGTCGGGGATGAGTTCCTGCCCCAAGTGGAGGAGTTCAAGTATCTCGGGGTTTTGTTTGCGAGTAATGGGAGAAGGGAGCCGGAGATCAACAGATGGATTCTTGCAGTGGCCGCAGTGATGCGGACGCTGCACCGGTCCATCGTGGTGAAGAGGGAGCTGAGTGTAAAAGCGAAGCTCTCAATTTACCGGTCGATCTACGTCCCTACCCTCACCTATGGCCACGAGCTGTGGGTAGTGACCGAAAGAACAAGATCGCGGATACAAGCGGCAGAAATGAGCTTCCTCCGAAGGCTGGCTGGCCTCTCCCTTAGAGATAGGGTGAGAAGTTCAGCCATCCGGGAGGGGCTCAGAGTAGAGCAGCTGCTGCTCCACATCGAAAGGAGCCAGCTGAGGTGGTTCGGGCATCTGACAAGGATGCCTCCTGGGTGCCTCCTGGGCGAGGTGTTCCGGGCATGTCCCACCGGGAGGAGGCCCCGGGGCAGACCCAGGACACGCTGGAGAGATTATATCTCTCGGCTGGCCTGGGAACGCCTTGGTGTTCCCCCGAATAAGCTAGAGGAGGTGGCTGGGGAGAGGGAGGTCTGGGCTTCTCTGCTTAGGTTGCTGCCCCCGCGACCCTGCCCCGGATAAAGCGGAAGAAGATGGATGGATGGATGGATGGATGGATGGATGGATGGATGGATGGATGGAAAACACTCAGTATTCAACACCATTGTTGTAACAACTGAGGAAAACAATTACAAAATCAAAATTTAAAATCCAATAGCCTTGCTGGCAGATCATTCTCAGCTTCAGTCTGAGACTTTAAGAGAGTCACAGTTGTTAGACACAGACAGATTTTATCACGTTAAAATTGCTCACTGGAGTGAGTAATCACCAGGACTGATGACGCTTGCTGCCAAGCTCCCACGTTAGCATTATGATTTTATTATTAGCCATAGCTGCTAGCTGCTACCTTAATGATAACGTAACAGATGGGTAACTGCTAATAGTTAAATGGCTATGTAAATGACGACAATATGTGTGTTGGACAGGTTAGCATTTAAGATAACTGTTTAATACTTCAACATTGTTGAAATGGGCACGTTACTGACCTCAAGAAGTTCTTAACAAGACCAGAGTGGCAGTCTTTAAAATGCCTCGCAAAGTTGTGCTGTTTCCTAGGTGTTCACAATGAAATTGAAATCGTGCATTCAGCTGTCTGCAGTGGTTCTGCAGGAAGTTCTGTGTTAGCAGGAGGAGGTGAAGACGGCACTGTTGCAGTTGAGATCTAACCCAAGGAATTTTTAGTATCAATTAGTATCAGAGTAGCATATTTTGACAGCCCTGCTGCCAGTGTTAGCTATGGTACTTCAAACCCACCAAACCAAAACAAAAAAGACCCTCTTCTCTCACCCCAACCGGTTGCAGCAGATGGCCGCCCCTCCCTGAGCCCGGTTCTGTCCGAGGTTTCTTCCTGTTAAAAGGGAGTTTTTCCTTCCCACTGTCACCAAAGTGCTGCTCATAGGAGGTCATTTTTTCTCTGCATGTATTACTGTAGGGTCTACCTTACAACATAAAGCAACTTGAGGTGACTGTTGTTGTGATTTTGCGCTGTATAAATAAATTTGAATTGAATACTCTATTAGAGTGGAGTCAGATGCAAAGGATTCCAGCTGGAGCTGTAACAGTGGTAATATCTGCCCAATATCTGGATTAAAAACTGGCAACAATGTTATATTAGATAGATAATAAGCCGACAGAATAAGCTAAGTTGAAGTAAAATATCAACTCAGTATAAGCTCAGATGTGAAAATGTGTAAACACCGTATTATAGTTGCTATAAATTATCTCTAAATATGTATTTACTTTTAACCCCTTTATTAACAAATTATTGCCTCACTATTAGTATGCTATTATCAAACTGTACTATTAATGGCTGTACAGCTAAATTATATCTAAAATGTGTGTGTGTGTATGTCTCTGTCTCACCAATGACAGAGGTAAACAGTTCAGGCGCTGAACTGCCTGCTGCCATGAAGGTCGCTCCTGCAACATCCTCACTCAGATGCAGACGCTGGTGGACGAGGGGAGAGAAAGATATTCTAAGCATCACAGCGTGGCAGTAAGAGTGTGTGATGTTAGTGCAGCAGCAGTGCAGTTACAGTCTACAATGTTTGTTACCTCGCATATCTTCTCTAGCGAGGGGACAAAGTAGTCATCGCACACCAACGCCAGAGCATAGAACATGTAGACTGCCTGCAGATGGCCAAAGACACACAGGTGAAGAACAGTATACACTTACAACTGGATAAGACCCCCTGCTGAAAAAACAAAAACAAAAAAACATTTGTGCTCTATTTTCTTTGTTTGCAGTTTAATCTCAGCTTCTGTTGTCATTTACTTGATGTTTGCTGAGACTAAACCTGAAAGCCCAGCAAAGAGTTACAAGCAGATAAAATAATACACCGACATATTACTAAAACTCATCAGTTTGCCAAGGAACTGTTGGAAAATGCGCTTACTTACGTATTTAACAATACTCTGCTTCCAGACTTCAGCCAAAGATTGGTGGGGCTTAGTAAAGCATAAAAGCTGAAAGTAGCTGGGAACAGCTGGTCAAAAGTTCAGCAATAATCTTCCCAGAACAGTCTAGCACATCTGTACTTCTGTAAAACATGCTTGAATTTATTTCTATGGAACAAGGCTAAACCTTGCCATGTTTCTAGGCTGCTAAACACTTATGTCAGTTTGCAATTAAATCACTGTTGTGGACCAACTACGTCACTGTTAACCAGAAGACGTTATGAATTTATATAGCAGCAGCTTCAAAAATTCATTGTAAATTTCTGAGCATGTAAATGGAAACAGATTTACAAGTTCATCAATTTATCGCAGGTAATGTCACAGGTATCCCAAACAGACTGCATGTAAATGCATGGAATGGGCAAGTTGACCCACATTCAATTGCAAATTGAACGCAGAGTGACTCCATGATACTGAAACTTGCAACTAACTGCAAGCAGTTGCAGATGTGGTCTGGTCTTCATAGCTGCTGAAAGTAAAGTAATTAAAAAAACAAACAACCAAAGATATTTTAGCGGGTTTTTTTTTCAGCAGTACCTTTCATCCCGCCCTGATACACAACAATCCTCTGCCATCTCACAATCTCTTTGCTTATGCATTGATATACCAAAGAGTACACTGATACAGAGTTCACACAATTGTGTTCCCAGACTGACAAAAGTTGGGAAGAGCATGAGAAACTACTGCAAAAAGACCTCAAAGCACACCATAAACCAGCAGTTGTGACATCATTGTCAACAGACAACAATGGCAGGCATAAACTGTTACATGAAGGCTAACTAGCAAAGTCCTCCTTCTTCTTCTAATGAACTTCAGTGTTTCTAGCGGTACAGTACTATCCTGGCAGCCCGTGTGGTCTCACTAATTCCTCACGAGGCTAAGTAAAGAGGTTTTTGTATCTTCAAGGCTAAAATCATTAAGCTGAATCCTTCAGTCTTCTGCCTACACAACATTATCTACCTTTCTTATCTCCATGTGGATCAGAAACAAACCTGCCTGAAAAACCCCCACAACCTTAATGGTCCTGTTGAATTGCATGATGCAAATACATAGCAGGGGTAAACACTCAGTTTGTGAGTTTGAAAGTTTCAGAGATGTGACAAAAAAAATTAAGACCCATTCAAATGGAAGACAATCTATTTTAAAGCATTTAAAGCCACTGAAAAGAAGAAAGCTAGAACTACTTTGGATATGCAACAACTTTAACTCCAAAACATTCAAGTGTCCATGTAGTGTGCTGCAGGTGACACTCACGCAAAGCACGTGCAGACCCACTGCTCCTTCCACGCGCTGCTTGTTGGTGAAGTAATCCCTGGGGAACTCATGGATTGCTGCAGCGAGAGAGGGGGAAAAATCACTTACACATGCTGAAACAGTGAAAGGAGGCAAAATCTGAGCAATTAAATACTGACTGTAGCTCAAGGAAGATACCCTGAGGGCCTCATGAAATAGCTCATCAGCCAAACAAAGACAAATAAACATATAAATACAATCAAACACAGATACAGGTCCAAAGGATGACTGAATTTAATATCCAATAGGGAGAGAAATTAAGAAAAAGAAGTTGCACTACAGTGACTTCAAACAAAGGCAACTGTTGAAATCCAAAGATAAACACAAGGCAATTGAACACTCATTTCCCATGATCGGTTCCATCGTTTTTAAGTCTAGCTTTTGTCTGTTAGCGATTTGCAATTAAAGTCAGAGAAGAATCTCAAATGGCAATTATGAATAAATATACCCACAGGAAGGAAAACGACAAAGAAATTTTTAAAGCACACAAAAAAATTATAACAGCACGCAGAGCGGTAGTCTGTTTTTCATTTTAAAGTAACTCACTTTAACCGTTTCCTCTTGGTTTAAGACTGTGGTCATAATTAAAATCATTCATGGAAATGTGAATTGAGAAAACCAGTCATTATACTTGAATGTTGAAAATTCCTAATAACTAGTGCCACAATATGTTTAGTACAGGTAAACACTTCAAACCTAAAAATTCAGTACAAGCTCTTTCTCTTTCTTTCTAATGAAAGATGTTTGCTTCATAGGTTTATGATCTTCTTTTTAAAATGAAAACGCTGGAAACAGAAACACACTGCAACTAGAGCAGGGCGATATGACCAAAAATATTTATCACGATAAACATTTGAAAATTTGCGATAACGATATAACTGACAATATAATTGACAAATGAAAATGGTAAATGGCCTGTATTTATATAGCGCTTTACTAGTCCCTAAGGACCCCAAAGTGCTTTACATATCCAGTCATCCACCCATTCACACACACATTCACACACACAATTGACACTAGACAAAATACTTTACAACTCCACAACTTTATTAGTGAAAAAAAACATCAATGTATTTTCACTTAAACAAGCAGCTGTTTTTTATGTGTATTAAAGTTATATAAAAATTTAACAGTGCAAATGTAAATTCCTCGCTGACAGTTTAACCAAAAGGCATTTCCAGTGGAAACTGGCCGACATATCCTCAGCATAACCATGTATAATATCCACAAAAATTAAAAGAGCTTATACACACACAATACGGTAATATTATGTTGAAGCACAGTACGTATCACTCCGCCAGGCTCCTGACTACGATAGCGGTAATGCTCCGACAATCCATCAAGCGGTGCGGCTTCGTAGCTTAGCAAAGTTGTACTAAAACATTTGACAGATTTTCGAGCGCCGTGTACATAAAATCGTTTCGAGGTCAGCAAACACAACCAGAGTTCATACATAAGGCACACGGGATTATAAGGGGCTCTGTCGATTTTCAGAAAAATCAAAGGATTGATTTTAAGTGTGCCGTATTTTCCAAAAAATAATAACGACGGCCCGCTAGCATGCGCTACCAAAAATAGTGCTTTGTTGTGTATCTGACGGACGAAAGCTAAACCAGTTCCACACTGAAGTTGCAGCATTTTTACAAACCAATTCTGGTTCATCCGTTTCATTCAACGATTTGCTTTCGCCGCCATGCTTTTTCCGACATGTACGTATGAAAACAAAGGCACTGCCCATGCGCGTTTTACCCATATTCTATCGTGATATTTCATTTTTCTATCGTTGCCCAAAATTATACCAGTATTACCGTGAACGGTATGATATGGCCCAGCCCTAACTGCAACAAGTTAAAAAAGACTAAAATCAAAACTTCAGCCTGTAAATTAAAGGGTGGTAGAGCAGCCCAAGATTTTTCCTCCAGTGCTCAATTTGCATGTACTTGAGTAATAATGGATTGCATTTATAAGTGGATATATGGAAGCCATTTAACACCATTAACAAAACTTAACAAAACTTTCTTTTTTAACTTTGTTAAATTTGACATTGCTCTCCACTACCAGTTTGTCCCAGTATCCCACAGGGCTCTGTTCTGGGCCCAGGTCTACGTACTTATAGAATCACAATAAAGCACTAAACACTAAATCAGTAATGTGTGGATATGCATTTGTTCCTATGAAATGTATATCCACAGAGTTTCTTTATAATTTGCTAGGAAAACAGGAAATAGGTGCAGTGACAATTCTAAAGAGCTTGAAAGTACACATTTGTTTGTTAAGACAGCACAAACTCTCTTAGGCAAGCTTTCTTGTAATTTCTTTAAACCACAGGTCTCAAACCCACGGTCTGGGGACCACTTGCGGCCAACATCGCCCCTACTTGCGGCCTGTATATTGACGTGAAGAAAGATAATGCAATTTGGCCCTTGAATTTTTTTGTTAGGGTGTATTTGTTTATTGTTGAGTGCAAATTATTTAATATGAAAGTAATATAAGCAGCAAGCACAAACATGTTAAAGTGTTAGTTCAGTAAGAGAGTCATTTGTAAAGAAAACAATTTTCACTAGGAGTCAAAAACTAATGTGTACACTTATGTCTGCATTTTTTTTGTTAACTACGAACAAAATGATAGCAGAAGTGCTGCCACGTGTCTGGCAGCACTTGTCTTGAAAGTAAGAAGAAAAACTGGATCATGAAGGGACTGGAAGCCAATGCAGGAAGCCCGGAAGGCTGGTCTTTCCTTTAAGTTGAGCTGCTGCATTTTGTATAGCCTCCAGGCAAGAAGTAGCGACTGATCAGGGCTGACATCCAAAGAATTACAATAGTCTAACTGAGAAGTAATGAAGGTGCCTTTTACTGTCTCAGAGTAACATGGAGGGAAGCAGTACTTCACCTTACTGAGAAGGCTTAATTGAAAAAAGTTTGTCTTAACAACAGAGCTAATCTGTTGATCAAATGCTAGAATGCTACGCTCTACGGTGTCAAATGCAGCAGTCAGATCCAAGAACACAAGAATCAACAGTTAAAAGCAGGACACTAAAAACTCTTAAAAGGTCTGTTTCCATGTCATAATATGAAACCAGACTGGAACTTCTTAGAAATTTCAAATAAATCCAGGCATGGTTGTAGTTGGTTAAAAACTACCTTTTTAAAGTCCTTTGGTAGAAAAGGGGATTCAGAAATGGGCATGGAATTAAAGAGGAAGGAAGAATCCAAGTTACTTGGGTTTCAAGGTTGTACTACAGCATGTCTAAAAGCAGCCAGGACACAGCCAGATATCAGGGAGGAGTAAATCAGGTCAACAATACATGGCCCAAGGGTATTAAAAACATCTTTGATGATGGGGTGGGATGCTGATCTATTTCAGTTAAAGGGGAGGAAATTCTCAAAGACAATGGACATACAAGAGAAGCAGCATGATCGAAGACCAGAGAAAAAAGTGCTGATAGTAGAAATCTTTTCTTTAAGAGGTCTAATAGCTCTCTGGTATTACAAGTAAGAAGTTTCTTAAAATATAGAAGCACACTTCATGATCCCTTTGCCATCTTCTTGCATGGATCCATCACTGGCTTAAAGCTTTTATCCTAAAAGGAGCCACCACATCCAGCAGATCAGTACAAGTAGAAATCAAAGAAGCACAAATTCAGAGGGACTCAGATTACAGTCCTAATGCTGATTGTGAAGCACAGACTCATTAAAAGCTGATGACAACGCTGCTAAAGGATTAATTGTCACAGTTGGTGACATAAGTTTTACAGTTTAACTTGGGAACATGTTAAACAGCAAAAATGTAGAAAATATGCATGTCACAAATCTCAGCAAAACATAAATTTAAACCACATGACAATCTGAACTCACCAAAGTCTTGTACATATTCTTGGTTGACAATAAATCAGCACACAGAACAAGACTGTTGAAGCTTTTGACAAATGTCTATGCCTCAAAAGAGAGAATCAGACTGCGACTGCTGACACTGGAAACAGGATTTGAATACAATCACTAGTCCCCTACTTCTGCAAATAATCTCATGTAAGCTGAGACAGATGCCCTGAATGGTTGTGAGGCTGGAGGTTTGATCACCCACATTACATTTTATCCAAGTTTTGTGGGATGGTATCTGATATCAAGAAGTGATTGGCAGAGACCTGTTCTAGTGAGTTTAACATAGATTGGGCATCGTTCCATTGTCTGGATTCACTTACTCTAACATTGGGAACATTGTTAGCAATTCTGGAATGTGGGGCCTCCCTGCTGCTGCGGAGTCGGGGCGGTCTGCCCCCCCCCCCACCGCAGGGAAAAGGGTAACACCACCTGGGTCTGGGTGCAGTTTCCCCCTCCAGGGGCAAGGGTACCTAGACCCGGTTCGTAGAGTACGCTTGGGGAGTGTGATCGTGTGTACAGCGTCTCTTTATGTCTGTCTCCACGTTGGTTGAGTGTGGAGTAAGTGCATATGAGAGCATGAGGGTGGGAATGGATGTTTGTGTCTGTGTGTGCCTGTATGTCTGTGTCTATATGTCAGGTTGGGTATCAGACGCCACCTCTCTGGGGACATCTCAGGCCCTCCAAGGTTTGGAGGCCTATCTCCCCCCACCACCACTTCCCCTGCCAGTGGCGGACTTCCTCAGGTGTCGGTGCGTTGGTGGTTTTTTGTGTCTGGGGGTGGGCGTCCAGGTACACACCTGCTCACTCCTTGGCGGCCGCTTATCGGGGCCTGGAGCCTGGGGCTCGCTCGGGCCACTTCGGGGGTGGGGTGCCCCCGGCCTCTCGGCCTGGGGCTCGGTCACTCAGGCACAGCTGGCTGCCGGCGGAGCTCACGGGCGCGTCACTGCAACCCCCCCTGGCTTCTGCTCCGCGGCTGCTGAGTGAGCTCTCATCTGGGACTCTCCTCAGCTCTTTCTGGGACAGTGGCGCGGCTGCCCCTCTGTTGGTCTTCCTTGGTCTCTTGTGTTCTGGGAGCCTCTGCATGTCTGGAGTTTTGATCTCCTCCATACCTGCTTCATGCCCTGGAGGACGGGGCTGTGGCCCCCCCACACCCTCTAGCAGATCATTACATGTAGGAACCTTTTAAATATAAGCGCGTCCATGCTCACAGGTGTACACACGGGTGATCACACCCACAAACTACACCCTTTTTGGCTCCTACCTCAAAGCACACTGTGTTCTGTTGATCTTATGTGCTGCACAATAATGTTTGATATTTAGTATTTACTGTCATATTCCCATATATCATTGTGATGCTGTTTATTCTATTACTCTTGTTCTCTTCTGCTTGTTTTCTTTTTTCTTTCTCAGCAGGTGATCCAGGTGATTGATATATGCATTTCTTATTTCTGCCCATTCTGTTGGTTTTTGTTTGTTGCCCTTCTCCCCCGTCCCTCTTCTCAGCTGTTTCTCTTTCCCTCTTTCTTTCCCCCAGTCAAGTCTGTCCCGTATTCAGTAAGTGAAAATAAAATAAACAATAAAAGGTGAATCAAATGGACCATTACAGCAAGGCTGGGATGGTCAATTTGGTAAAGTAAATCCGTTGGGCATCTTTCTTCGCCTTTAGACAATAATTCTGATGGCAAAAGAGCCAAATGCAGAAAAAAGAAACAAACAAACAAAAAAACCCCAGCTGATTAGCAATTCGCTAAGCTAACTCAGGGTTTCGCCTGTGCATTCATATGAATGGGGTTGCATTGGTAGCATCTGAACAATTACTAATAAATGTCTTCAAAAAGCTGCTCTGTTGCTAAGAATAATTAGATTAAATTTTAAAAGACAGTTTTAGTTTTTATTTTCTCAGCTATTGTCTTGGTAGTCTAAACTTTTAACAGTTTAAAAGTATAAATGTAAAAACTGAATTAAAACATGGTATGTTTTGGTCTACAGTCAGTAAGTAAAAATAGGTTGAATTTTTAGCATTATACTGCTGTTTCAAAATTGTTTGTGGTAAAAACAATAAAAACGTTCCCTTCGCCTTCAGGACAGGGAACGGGTCCTGACCGTTGTTTGTGCTTATGCGCCGAGCGGGACTCTGTTGTCCTACTGGGAGACGTCAGTGCTTCTGTGGGCAATGACAGCGAGACCTGGAAGGGCGTGATTGGGAGGAACGGCCTCCCGGATCTGAACCCGAGCGGTGTTTTGTTATTGGACTTCTGTGCAAACCACAGTTTGGCCATAATGAACACCATGTTCGAACATGGGAGTGTCCATAAGTGCATGTGGCACCAGGACACTCTAGGCCACAGGTCGATGATCGATTTCGTAATCGTATCACCAGATCCTCGAACCAATGGTGGACACCAGAGGTAAGGGGAACCACCAAGCTGAAGAAGGAGTCCTACCGGGCTTGGTTAGCCTGTGGGACTCCGGAGGGAGCTGATAGGTACTGACAGGTCAAGCGGAATGCGGCGCGGGCGGTGGCGGAAGCAAAAACTCGGGTGTGGGCGGAGTTCGGAGAGGACTTTCGGACTGCCTCGAAAAGATTCTGTGTTTTGTGAACTTGGAGAAGGCATTCGAACGTGTCCCTTGGGGTGTCCTGTGGGGGGTGCTCCCGCGACCCAGACGGAAGCGGAAGAAAATGGATGGATGGATAAAAACAATAATCAAGAAGAATCTGAAATCTGTTCATCATAGAGACTTTAGATGCTATTAAAAAAAACACAGACATAGACCCTGTAGACTCTACACACACAAAAGGATCCACAAACGTGGTGATGAAGTGATACCATATGCACTGGTTTCTAATCTGGAACATAACCTGGGGCCAATTCCAGACAGCATGTTCGACAAACTCTGAGTTTAAAGATAAACTCTGAGTTTAATAAGAGCTTTAATAAGAGCTCAGTATTTTTGGTTGCAGAAAGGAACAGAGAGAGCTGACAGAATTACTTCAGTCAGCTCTGAGCACATTCACCCTGAGTTAAGTAGGTGTAATAATAGAGAAAGAACAGAGCTACAAGATCAGGACTCATCTTGGCAATGGGTAAATGAAGAGCAGAAGTTTTGCAGGATGAAACATTTCAAATAAGGAATTGTAAGAAACTGCATTTTGTTCCAATTACAGATTGTATCTGGACAAAATAAGCAACTATGAACGATTCAAAATGGATCCAAACAGGAAGAACAAGGAAGTAAATGGAGTAAAACTCAATCTGGGGCTCATCTGCTGGGAACATTAAAGCAGAGTTTTTATCCAAAAAGTTAGATTGTTACATTACATCATTACAGTACATTTTTACTGAAGAATTACTAAAAAATGAAACTTTCATAAACTGAAGCTGAAGATGATACAGATACACTTTTAAGAATTTTTGAAATTAAAGGTTAGGTTAAAAGAGTTGGCACAAGTAAAGCCTTTTTAAATAACGCTTCAGTTACTATCACTTAAAGGCTTAGGGTACCTAATCTGTTCTGGACCTCTGTCTGTCCAGAACTTCACTGTGTCTGAATATCTTTATTGTAATGAGACACTTAAATCTGCATTTTTATGTGTACAGATTTGATCGACTGGGGTCACTGAAAAAAAAGAAAAAAGAAAAAAGAAAAAAAAGAGGGACAGAGGTTGACTCCAACACTTGACACATTTGACACCGCATTGAGTGAAGATATCACTTTGACACCGCTTTGTCCCTCCATCCTCGACCTGTCAGAGGTGACAGCATGAATCAATCTCTGTCCAACAGCAGTGGTCAATCACAACACGCCAAAATATGCCGCGTCTTCATACACAGCCATCCTGTGGATTTCCTGTTGAATATGACTCTGCGTACGAGCAGCCAGGCTAAAAATAGCCACGGCCCAGCGTGACCGTGTGCATGTGTGATGTGGGATTTGCTTGGCTTGCTCTGTGTGAGTACTATCTGTGTTCTGTGAGTATGCACGTGCACTCCCCCCCCCCCCCCCCCTGTATGTTTGTTTGTTGCGTGTGTGCGCTTGTGTAACGTGAAGGCAACCCAATGTGCAGTGACATTCTCCCTCTCAACAGCCGAGAGCTCGTGAGTCAGGCGGCTTTTGCCCTGCGTGGCCCAAAGACAACACAGGCCTGTCTGCTTACAGGAACTGACAGCAGCATGAAGAGGAAGAGAGAGGTAAAAGGGGAAGACACGAGCGAGGCAGATGGGAAAGAGAAAAAATAAGTTTTTAATTGGAATCTAAAATGATGTGGAACAGCCAGGGGAAAAAGGAGAAGATTAGAGCTGTGAATGACACGGGTCTGTCATTTGATGTCTTCTATTGGTCTTTAGTGGTCAGCTGATTATCATAAAACATCACAACAAGGTTTAAAGCACCATCTGTATTTTCCAGTAATCCAGTCAGCAGACTGTCGTTAATCACTTAACAACATTATGTTGTAGCTTAGTTACCATCTTTTGCTTGCATTTCAGTTCAGTGTATTGGCTAAAATATGTAAAATAGCAAACATATATTGGAACAAAAAAGGAGCTGCAGTAAAGTCGGCCAGTGGGTGGATAATAATCGCCTAATAATATGAACAAAATACCCAGAACTGGGAAATCTGCTTTAATGTTCCATTCAATACACATTGAATTTTTTTATTTTTATTTTTTAACTTTTCTCAGGTGGATAGCGCTCTGCATGGGTGTTATCTGGGTTTTATCCTACATCACAGTAATACTGATAAGACAAAAATATAAAGGTTACCTTATTATTCATTTCCAGATTGATATTTTTATTCTTGGACTTTTGCACACAAGGCTGCCCCTCATAAGATCAAAGTCTGATCAGCAGTTGGATGAAGCTGCTGTGCTGACAGTGAGAGTGTGTGCCTGAGATGACCAAGTAAGACTTCTGCTCTCACAGATCCAAGAATAAGAAAGACTGTCTGTATTAGAGTGTTTGCTTCAGAGACTGATGGTGTGAATGTGAATGTGCAGGATGCCAAGACTGGCACAACCAGTTGTTCTGGTTACCTTCTGACACAGGGCCGGGTAAGTTCAGACATTGTTTTTCCCTTAATGAATGAAATCATTATTTTAAAAGCTGCACTTTTTATTTGATTTTGTTTCCTTTCACTAATATTAAAGTCATTTGATCCAAAACATTTGAATATGACAAATATGCAAAAACAAAAACCCAACAACTCAGAAATGAAGAAGGGGGAAGTGTATATACGCACACAGCCTAAGTTATAAGTCTGCAACAGTTTATAAGCTGGTACAGTATTCTTCACTGCTGTTAATAATGATAAACCTGTAGATTTCCCTCCTTCAGTCAGCAACTATACAGTCACATGATGGCCTTTTATTGTCTTTGCAAGTTTGAATGGTTCTTAATTTTGTTCTCTATTTGTTCTATAAGAGAGATGTGACAGGAAGTGCTGCAAAGTCACAATGTTCTACGTGATGATGACCTTCCTGATGTCTGCAGCACTGCTAAGTTTTTAACTTTACATATTAAAGAAGCTGTGGGGAAGTTTCCTATTGAATTGTAGGTTTTATCAGGCGTTAAATGAAAAGGTTGACGCTGATCACACAGATTTGGAGGCCTCCTAACTTTTACTCCTCTCTTGTTTTGTCATTGATTGATTTTTCTTTTTGTAAAACAGGGAGGGACAATTTCTCCAAAACAGAATGTAGCAAATCACAGTTGACTTCATTCATATACAAATGACCCCTTTTTGTTTTTATCTTTAGTTTAAATAGTTAAAACATTGGATTTTTTAAAAATGTATAAATGGGTACTGTGAGCAGTTTTCTAATAACTGATCAGCTGTTGCTTTTGTTAGCTTTTAGACAGGCTTTGAGAGTGACGAGGCCTGAGGTCTATTGAGAGTGTCGACTCCCAGATGCTCACCACCTTGGTTCAGGGGCGACTGCCATAATTTTTTAAGAAGGTATTTAATTGGATGCTCTCAAGAATTTAACTATATAAATGTCTGTACAGTCTAATGAAATGGTTTTAAGTCCCACATTAATTATATTAAATTATAGTTCGTGACTTTTTATATGTAAAAAGTACCAACTAAACCTGTTCTCTGCACCTCATCTACAAATGATGTTACAAAACTAAAAAATGTCACATTTATACCGCCACTCTATTTTATATATGCGACTCTTTTAGGAGAATGGAGCTGTTTTTATTTATTTCTATGGATTTCTGAAGCCCTTGACAACATGAGCTCTTTCTAAAACAATCAGTTTGCATAGTTTTAAAAAATAAATGAGACGCTTGTTCAAGCAAATACAACTAAGAAATCATCTGTTGCAGGTACTTTCACATTACTCAGAATTACTGTTCTAAACAACTAGTATTTACTAACACAAGAGTACATCTGACTTAAATTATGAAGTAGTCTGTAGTTTCTTTTGTTACAACATAAATTTTCTATTCCACTTGCGTTTTTAAGGCAATTGGTTTGCAAACTTTTTCTTAGTGAGGTTAGCCCATTAGAATTTACATTGCACAAGCTCATACTGTTTGCGGTGTTGTGTATGGACAGCGCTCCTTTAATTAACTCCTTAGCAACGCTGTGGCTAACAGCCTTTCTGATGAATATCCAGCCTCTGTGCCAGTCCGCTGACAGAGTGATACTAGAGGGGAGGCTTTTTTCCACAAGTGATTATTAGTTTCTACAATCAAATTTTCCCTTGTTTATATATTTGATTACTTAACCAAATTTAGAATCTATGTGTTGACAGCCAAAACAGTTTATGATACTGAATCGATGCTTGGAAAAAGGTAAATACATTATACTGTAGCTACATAAAACTACTTAGATTAGAATGATAATTCATTCAAATTCAAATAACAATAAACTGAACTGCACTTGGGGGGCCTATCGCAACTTTTGCATCATATGTAAATTCACAACGACATTCATCAAAAAATATATGGTTTTATCAAATATTAACCAATTCAGATCTGCACCAGAAGTTAATGTCTTCTTGTACGGCCCAAATTTGTACTTCTCCACTAGGACTGGGCGATATATCGAGTTTTTAAATATATCGATATATTTTTATACAAGATATGAGATGTGACAATATCGTTTATATCGATATAGTCTATGTTACGTTATAATTATACTTGTGGAGCCACAAGTTTGCCTCTCGAGGTAACCGCTAACACGTTGATGCCTAAAATCCTTTCATTTTCTGAAAAATCGACAGTGCGCCTAATGTATGAATTCTGGTTGTGCTTACTGAACATGAACCGATTTTATGTGGTACACGGCGCTCAGCAATCTGTCAAAAAATGTTTCACTATGACTTTGGTAAGCTACAAAGCCGCACCGCTTGATGGATTGTCTTCAACATAATATTACCGTATTGTGTGTGTATAAGGACCACAAATGGCGCCTGTAAGAGACATGGTTACAAAGAGGATTTCAAACTCCAGGCTTTCAGTTACGCAGTAGAACTTGGGACCAGAGCAGCTGTGAAATCTGCCTGTCTTTGTTATTATGCTCAGCGTCTTTTAGTTTACAATTGTGAGCTTTTTCTTATGCACAAAAACAACATTGCTTTATTTTATTTATGGAGCATTATTATTTAATAAATGCTGATAATTTATTTCTGAGTAATTTTTTCATGTACATCTATGCTGTATGTTAATAAAAGTGCCTGTGTGAGATCTGGGACACAGCTTTGACTAAGAACTCTCTTTTTGTTCTTACTTTATGGCTTTAAAAAATATCAAGATATATATCGTATATCGCCATCCAGCTAAAGAATATCAAGATATGAATTTTGGGTCATATCACCCAGTCCTATTCTCCACCAAGTTTCAGGAAATTTGGCTTGATTGTTTCTGCTCCCACCTACTAACAGACTGAGAGACTGACAAACAGCAGTGAGAAAACAACAGAGCAGGTTGCAAATCAAACAACACTGCCATCGTTGAAATTTTTAGGCTGGTTTAAGTGTGTCTCTTTCTCCAAGTAATTTAATAAGCGCATCAGCAGAACCTCAGATGTTAAACAGAAAGTCAGTCAGCAAGTGAAAGGTACTTATCAACTCTGTGGGAAACAAATCTGTCAGAAAACAGCTTTCGCTTTATTGGCCGGTTCCATCAGCAAAATCTGCTTCACACTGAACGCTCCCAGCCAGGACAGTTGTGCACACAGATAAAAATAGCAGGCCACATCATCCTGAGAACATGCCGAGAACAGAACAATTAAGTTCGGTGTCTGTACTGTCGCACATCTGACACAGATTGTATGCAGATTCTCACGCACACATTACAAAAACACACAAATCGCAACATCCGCGGGCTCATATAGATGGTGATGAGATGCTGCTTTTGCCAATTCCACACAGCCCCAGAATAACAAAGACAATAACAGTCTCAGCCTGCTGGCATGACTTCTTCTTTCCAGGAATCGTTGTGTTTTCAATTCACAGATTAGAGGCTCACTCAACCCGGCCAGCCAATGCAGGCACAGACACAGGCCAACTCTATTCCTACCAGAGCTGCGTGTTTGTGTGTGTTTGACGGGCCGTTGTCACGAAGCTGTCTCTTCTCTCTCCTTTCCCTTCAAGCCTGGCACTTATAATGAGACTTCCAGATGGACGAACAGGCAACATACCACGAAATAACTACTGTTCTAACAGACTGAATGCACGTGCAGGAGTGTGCAGTGCTGGTGGACAAAAAGAAGTAAATTCAACTTTTTTAATTCTGTTCATATCAAAATCTTGGAACGAGCTTTGAAACCTGGACATTTAAACTTTTAGTATCACTATAATTCCACTGTTGTTAGACTGTAATTTGACTTTGATACACTGTGAAGCCATGGGTTTAACTGGGATTTGTGCAGGCGTCTTGCACATGCTTCCACAGTCCACTACAAATATACTGGCATACCACTAATATTACTGCATGGTATTTTCATGTTCTGAAGTGCACGACTGGCAGAAACAACAGATTGTGACAGCATCGATGTGATGTCAATTTAACATAACCTTCTTGTAAAGGACGGTGGGTTTAATGATGCCCTTGCGGTGAGATATACGACAAAATGACACCATGTTAACAAAACTTGACCGAAAAAGACGCTCCATAAAGACTCAAAAAATGAAGGCACTGTTAAAATAACTGAGCCATGCAAAAACATTTTTCTCAGATGGCGCTTTTCCAGCTACTTATGGAGGATAGTGACAATTGAACAACTTCACATCAACACTGGATTTGTGGTTCCATATCTATATAAGGCTCACTGCCCACTTTACTGAGTTAGTACAGTACCTCTTGTGCCTTTTTCATTCAGAACTTTTGTTTTGCCTTGATAATAAGCAGTTTTGTTTCTGTTTTCCTTCATTTACATTTGAAAGTTTCCTGATTATATCCAGAATGCCTATTTTTGTTTTTTGTCTATGTATTTAAGAGACTGTTTCCCAGAAATTTAAAAGAAGCGAAATACAGAGTACATTATACTTTTTGGAGATACAATATTTATAAAGAAAACACTTTAAAACTTTAAGCTTCTGACTGGTTTATTGTATTATGTGTCTATGTTATTTATTTAAAATGCAGTTATATAATGTCATTTATCACGACAGAGAGGAGCAGTTTAAACTTTGCACGAACCCATAGCTGGCAAAAGCCAGTTCTGAAGACAGCTTTTATCGTTTTATTGGTGGCAGAGAAACATGCACAAATTTTTTTGTCTATCTTGATAAGATTTGGTGGAATTTGACAGATAAGCATATTGCGGTAGATCCCCCAGCTGTAACCTGGCTGCAACACAGGTTTTGTGCTTCCGTAGTCATCCTCTGACACTGGGGACGAAGGGTTCTGTTACTGTAAGTGCTTAAATGTTGAAAATAGTCCTTTATGAATATGCGTCTTGGTTTAGGATTGAACAGATACATGCGGCCGACTGTTGGACTGGCCTGCGGTCTGTACTGATGTCAGCTTCTGCCTGCTGCATTTTCCAACTTCCACAAGTGATTACTGATAGCATTATAGAGGTACATGTGCAGAGTAGGGTGAGGAGTGCCCTGCCCCACATACAGTTTTCATATAACACCAAAATGAAAGAGGAGAATAAAAAATGACCTATTTAGGTTTGTTTGGTTTTAGGCTGGATGAAACCATCAAGCTGAAGGACTTAAGTAAAGCTTAAATAAAGTAAAGCAATCAGCCAAAGGAACAGCTTTTAAGTCAATGAACATGTGGGGATAACACACTGCAGGGTATTAAATGATCAAAGTGCATACTCCACATGCACTGTGCTACTTCTCAAATATGACTCATAACATGTTGTTTTTCGACACCATTCACTACAGACAGATTAACTGTCATTTATCCACTTCGTGTTTATGTCTCTTTACAATAAATAGATTATACTGACGATGCTATTTAAGAATACTCACACAATACCACTTGTCAGTGCAGCCAGTGCAGAAATGCCTTAAACCTCCATTCTGTCTAAAGGGCACGGATGGTGATAGGTATGACTGCACAAAGACTTTGGTCCTAGAGAGTTGGCTGAAGAGATGGGCTTAAACAATGAAGTCGTAAATTACCAGTCAATGCTAGCAATTTTGGTTAGCAAGTTGCTTTCAAAAACTATGGGTGCAATGCATAGACACATATTTCAGCTAATTAACCTCCTAGGACCTGGCGTCCACATTTGTGGACATCACATTTTGGGTTGTCTAGACCAAAATACAAAATTTTGCTCTACAAGGGCCTGATATCCACATATGAGGACATTATACTGGCACTGTTCTCTCGAAATTTAAAGCCATTGTCCTCATATGTGGATCTCATTTTTCTCAGAAACAAAAATCAGGTAAACTCCCCCCCCCCCCCCCCCCCCCCCCCAAAAAAAAAGGTAATTCTTTGTTTTTAGGTCCCAATCAGCCCAAATAGCAAATGGATATTAAAAATGCATGCCATGAAAGAGTTTGAGTCTTAGGAGGTTAATGCTACGTCAGCTGCTCACTCATTCACAGGGGGTCACCACAACAGAAAGCCTGACTGACAGATTTTTTAACCATCTCCTTCTGAGATTGAATGGTGGATCTTTCACTGTGTGTGTAAACCACTACACCGTAGTGTCACAGCCTGTTAATGTTAAGTAATAAACGAAAAAAAAGAAAAAAAAAGATTTGAATTTACTAAAACTAAAACACAAACTTATTGAATGGTCTAGTCTGATTTGTGACTTTCTAAATAATGCTAACTTGATACTTGATACTGAAGTTAGCATAGCTAACTTCAGTATCAAGGTGGATAAGGTATAAGACCTCACTAAGATATTTTGTGTTATCCACATAGGCCTCAATTATTTTCTATTAACGAGTAAACTTAGCTGTTTCAAAATGAGAGACTATAGTGAGCGACTTGCTTTAGAAGCCGTCCGGAAGTTCACCTAGAGAAACTAGTTTTTGCCATCTTCACATTGGCCCTGAGCGGAGGTTGTCCCTTGTGACAGATCATGCAGCATCCACTTAAATGCTGTGATGCAGATGGTTATATCCACAAAACATGCAAATCTCAGCACAGGTCAGGTGATTACAGTGTAGATCTACTTTTTTATAATTGGAAGCATTATTGTTACCTCCACTTGGAGGCTTGTATCCAAGTGGTCAACCTATCTGCATTTATGTCCTCACAAAGAAATGGTAGAATGTGGTCACAAATTTTAAATTGTGGCAAAGGCTTCAACTTGAATGAAATGAGGCTTATTTAGAGTCAAGGCATAAAAGAAAGAAACAAGGAAAAACTGGAAAGAGAATGAAGAACCAAGCAATAAACACACATACACAGACACAATGTGGTAAATTAAAGTTTTTGTACAAATTATTTGCCAAAAAACACCTAAAATGTTTTTTTCTGCCATTGAGAAACAGAAAGCTATAAACACAACACTCACAAATTAACACCTCATAAAGCTCATAAATATATTAGATGTGTGTTTATCAGAGCATTTCGCCTAAGAAAGCTGTCTGCTCTTACTGCACAAAATAGTGCACATGAAAGAGAAACAGGCGGAAAATTTTGCAGAAAGATGCTAAAAAGCAAAATCCACACAGAGCAGGGGAAGCTAATTTAGAAAGCCTCTCACATTAAGAACTTTTCTTATCACACACAGTGAAACAAGCCAGATCTGAGCTTCCTGGATCATTGAGCCTTTTCTTAACTGAGATCACAGGTAGTTAAATACCTCAGTGCTGCAAGGATGTGTGAAAGCTTAAAAACATTTAACCAGATGTGTGAATGAAGAATGCATTCAGTCACACTGCATACAGTACATGCTTTGTGTGTGTGTGTGTGTGTGTGTGTGTGTGTGTGTGTGTGTGTGTGTGTGTGTGTGTGTGTGTGTGTGTGTGTGTATCTTTGATCCCCATTTCCCTAGAAATCTCTATCCTTCACTAACCTTTGACTGGTGTGTGTCAAAGCATTAGTCGTTCTTAGTTTGTGTTATCTCCAAAAAATGAACTATCCATCCATCCATTCTCTTCCACTTATCCTTTTCAGGGTCGCTAATTAATACCTAGCTAATTAAGAATTAGCCAACATTGTACTACACGGTTCCAGCCTCATAAATGTGTGTATTGAATTTTGTGCTCACTAAAACAGTGCAGACAGTCTTACTTCAAAGGCAGTTTTACACTGAGCTGTAACACAAGGGTGTCTGTGATTTACACCCTGTGATTATTATTTATAATAATATTATTATTAGTAATAATAATATATATTACTTTGAAATTGAGTTATAAATGGCCATTGTTATACTTAACATTTTAGGGTTATCTAATTTTGCCAATCTTGACTGGCATTAGAAAATGTGTGTGCCAAAAGTCAATATGGGTGTAGTGTAGGCTGCATGTGGCTAAAAGTCACAAGCCTTGCTTCACATACATTACAAGTATGTGGGTCACATTTTGCTTAGTCAAAGCAGCCAGACTCAGATCCTGAGTAAATGCTTGAACTGCATAAAAGTGGAGTGTCTTATACATAATAGATATCTAGATATGTATTAATGTCCCAAGCAGTAGAATGAAGAAAGTACTAGAGTCCAAAGAGAATCCCTTGGTACGAGTAAATATGTCTATTACTATTACTTGGTCATATTTTCAGGTTTTGAAAACTGTTAACATGTTTCCAATCACCACACAGTATTTTATCATAAAAATAAACAAGTAAAACAAAACAAAACCAATGGGTTCATTTCATATAAGGGCCAAAACATTAAGTCACAGATGCTATGCTTCAGAAAATGCCATAAATTTGAGATACGCGTTAGCTTTACACACACACAAGTCTATCTGTAATATTGTAGAGCTTTGTAGAGCTGTGTAAGACCAATGTGGATTGACCTTAGTGGAGACATAAGACTCAGCGGCAGAGAAACAGTTAACCCACAATGCTCCCACCCCCAACGCTTACGTAATATCACAAGCATTACATAAGAGCCCTGTGGCTCCAGCAGAGACAGAGCCACACAGAAAGGAGAGAAAGAAGAGGCAAAGCTGATGCATCATTAAAGGGATCTAAGGAGGCTGCGGTGTTTGAAGAACTGCAGAAAAGATGCTGCTTTATGCAGATGACAGATGGTTTTTCCTACATCTATGACAAAGCATGCTGTAGCACCTGCTGTGTTAGACAGATGCACATATATGTATGCTGCAGTGTGTATAAGGAGAGCACTGTAAGAAGCAAACAGCAGCCCTACTCTCATTAAAAAAAATGACATCACTTTAAAAGAAAACAACAACAACTACGTATGCATTGATCCTAAAATTCTCTGAAACTAGCAAAGAAAAGATGTCTCCTCATTTTGTGTTTTTATGATCGTGGTGGAGTTTAGCACAGTACCATGAAATCTCCCATAGTCATTTAGTTGGACTGACATCTGGTGACACTGAAGGCCACAGCATGGCATTCACATTATTTCAAACTCAAACCATCCAGTGAACGCTTGAATGAGTGAAGCATTCATTCTTAGAGTAGTCATAGGCATTTTCATCTTTGAAGAGAAAGAAAGTGCTTCATCAAAGTATGAAAGTGATTACTCTGAATAACTTTATTCCACATGTCCCCTTGAAAGAAGCACAAACCATTTCAGTATGTTTGCTCCACACAGGAAAAACCGAGCCACCTGATCCCATCATTTGTGTGGGCCAAGTAGGTCTCTCTAATCATCTGGGATTGGCACAATACTAGACTTTCAAACTTGATCCCAAACACATCAAAATGACAAAAAATTAAGGGTCACATATTTTTAAAAATAGATAAAAAAAAATGCAAATAACATCAATAACAATACTGTTCTTAATTTGTCTGGCAAAAAATACAGTAACATAAATTTAAAGTACTATTTCTTCATCACTGTCTTGCTATCTATACGTCTGTGTGAAGTGGTGTCCCAGAAGAAGAGAAGATGGCACTCTTGGTATAGATACTGTTGCAAATGAGAATCTAATTCAGGGATTAGGATATGGGTAATAAATGTAGCAGTGAACCATTAAAAAGTGTGACCCAAACCGGCAACAGATGATGTTAGTCTAAAAAGTATTAGCCAACATGTTTCAAAAGGTAAAACTTGTACTTGCACTTGCATTGAAAAATGCACGTTTGTAAACTACAGCTATAAGTGCATGCACTCACACACACACCCAGAGCAAATCAGTCGTGTAGCCGTCCTAATCCTGCAAATGCATTTTAATGCATTAAGAAGAATGTGTAAGTTTAAGTCTGGTAGCACCACTTGTTTAGTTTCTTACTTTCTATGCTGAACTCAGCAGCTTCAGACAGACAGGGTCTGCACGACATGTGCATGTAAGCAGCAGCAGAAATATGATGTAAATTGAAAATGTTCAAGCCCGTGGCCTTAAGCTTGCTAATCGTTAACACGTTACTGCAGAAGAAAGCATGCAAGTACACACATATACACAAACTGCAGCATGTGGTTGCATTTATTTTCTGCCACAAGTGCTTACAAGTGAGTGGGTGGTATTACCTAACACGTCGGACATTCGTCAGCAGGAAAGAAAAGTGTAGAAATTAGAGAAAGAGAGGGGGGCGAACAGAGAGGTCAATTCTATTTACTGCATTTTCCTGTAAACCGCCCACTAACATCATGTTAGATAAATACAAATAAACAAGTCTTTGTGATGGCTTTTAAGATCTGAAGGAAAAGGCAAAAAAAATAATGCAGATAACTGCAAAAAGAAACACGTCCAACGGAAAAACAAAAGAAAAGACAGCAGGAGAGCAGAGCAGGAAGACTGAGTGAACGGTTGAGCTGCCCTCTGCTCCGCTTCGCTTCTCCATAAACTATCCCTCCGAGTGTCTGCAGCCCTGGGCCACAATTAGCACCATAGGTGGCATAGTGAAGGGGGCGTCAGGTTCACGCTAGCCCACCCTTGAGCTACAGTAGCTGGGCAAGTGACCTCTGTATTCCCTGGGTTGTCAGTGTGGGGAAAAAAACAAAACAACAACAACAACAAAAAAAACTGCTTCTGCTCCTTCTTGTAGCTCTTTAATTGTTATTTTAATACGACAGATACTATAATAGTGTGCCACGTTTTAGATTAGAAGCAGAGTCAGAGGTAAATCTGATATAAGACTTTAAGACTTAACGCTCAGCTGCAGTTTATCACCTTTAAACCTCACAGGACACAAAGATCTGAGAAAGATCTAAGATATGAATTCAGATTTGCAGAAAAGGTGCTGCTGGCAGAGAATCCATAAAAACTTTAAAGGAGCCTTTTCAAAAGTCTGGAAAAACTTTTAGCAAGTAATTTTTAAAAAATGTAATATGACAAAAATGATGAATCTACAGAGAATAATTGAGACTTTGGGTATACAGTTCTTGTATACTCTGCTGAGCAACCACCCAGGGATTCATCTGACCTTCGGTGATAGTGTCAGGCAACAACAACCATTTTAGGCACGTTGTGGTGACTGTTTATGTGATTTGACACTACGTAAATAAAACTGAACTGAATTCATCGTGCTCCAATATGTTATCCAGCTGGATGGTTTACCAACTGTGTTGAATGGTGTATGTTTAAACTCGCACTTGTGGCCATAATAATTATAATTCAGCAGGCAGGTGTTATCTTTATAGAGCTGAAATCTTTCCCTGAGTGGAAACTGACCTGGTTGACAGAAACCCTCAGCCTAATGTTCAACTTTTAGTGTTGGAGATTCACTTCTAATCTCTCCAGCTCCATGATGCTCACACAGATATACTGTGAGTCTTTTATTGTTGTAAATACACAAGAAAGGACATCTAATATTTACCAATTGAAAGGCAAATTCTGACCTTTTTCTAAAAAGCAATCAAAGGTAGACAGTCCCTTACCATCGCAGTGCCATCTGTGGAACTATCACATAATTCTTAAGGCCCCATGCTGGATGGATTTAGCATAACTGCTTTCATGTTTCTTGATTTTGTGGCCTGTAACTTTCCTATTTTTAGCCACTCTTTCTGCTCCATCAACAACTAAAGCAGGCCTTTGTGCTTTCAGAGACAGATGGTGTGAAACAGAGAAAGTTGAAATATGTTGAACATATTAAGAGCTAAAGAGTAAGATGCTCTTTTTAGGAGCTGGTGGAGAACACCTGATGAAACACATTCCAGATCAAACACAGTGATGCAGGCTTTTAATAAGCTTTGGCTGGGAATACTCTCTCTCTGTGTCTCTCCATGTTCTGCGTCCTTGTTTCCAAGGAGTTTGTTTTTATAATCCTCTACAGAGACATCATATTCATGGAAATGTGTCTATTTGCAAGTTGGGAGGTGTGAGGTTTGAATCACAGTGTATGGGTAGAAGGAAAACAAAACTGATACTGAAAAAGGAAAATGGATAGATGGTACGGAGGCAGGGATGTAGGACGTCTGGGAGATGAATGACAGCAGACTTTGTGTTGCATTTGGAAAAAACAAGTACACACTAAACAGCGGCGTGAGTGCTTGTGTGTGTGCGTGTGCTACATCCATGCTAAAGGTTAGATGGTAATACTGGCATTTAATCAGTGTGGCAGCAAATGTGGACAGTGAGAAATCAGAGCATGACCTGTGCTGACCTGGGATTCAAATGATATGAGATAGAAAGCTCAATACACTCCTTCACTGTCTCCTCTATGGAGGACTGGGTGTGTGACATGTGACTAATACACTTTGATCAACATTAAAACCACCTGCCCAGTCCAGGTCCCGCTTATGCTGTCAAAACAGCTCTGACATGGCGAGTCAAGGCTTTCACAAGCTCTCTTAATGTGTTCTGCAGTATCAGGCTCCAAGATGTTAGCAGCAGACCTTTCATCTGACTTGTTTTTCCACAACACGTCTTAATGGTGCTTGACTGAATTGAGAAATTTGGAGGTCACATCAACTCAAACTCTGAAAACAGACCTCACTTCCTGCACTTGTGAATGGGTTTTGGGTACTCGCGACCCTTTTGCCAGTTTATTAGTTGTTGTCAAACTAACCCAGCACATCCCGAATATCACAAGACGTTTTAGAGGTGTTTTTAGAGAGCGATCATAGCTTGATTCTCATCAAAGCTGGCCTGATGTTTATAGTGCTGACTTTGCCTGTTTTCAACACATTTTAACACACTTCCAGAACTGACTGTTTGTATTTTGTCTAATACAGACAGTGTTGAGCCCTGCGGGAGACAGCGGCCTGCTGGATAGGTAGCAGTATGGGATAGGATAAGCCGAAGAGAATAGATGGGAGCCAGTGTAACAAAATTCTGTTTTATTTTCTTAACCAGTAAGTCTGATCGCTTTACACTAACGCCACATTTTACCTACATTCATTCTGTGGTTTTGCTGCTGTGAGTGATTAACAAGATAACAAGCAGGGCAGAACAGGGGTTAGTCTCCCCACTTCTGTTCCACAAGGGTGGGCTAGTATGTACTGGGCACCAGCCCCCTCAGTGAGTCACCTCTTATGTTAATTGTGGCCTGAGGAAGCAGACACTAAGAGGAAGAGTTTATAGAGGAGCAGAGGAGAGGGCAGATCGACCTGGGCTGTTTTTCATAGTCTGATTATTTCCTCTTGTGTCTTCAGTGTCTTGTTTTCTGCTGTTTCCTTCTCATTTTGTCTTCACCGCAGACATTGACTCATATATTCGGTAAAAACATCTATGCGCAAAGTGTCAAAGTCATAGAAATTTGCTTTCCTCTGTGGAGTGTATCCACACATTACTGGTAGAGATGTGGCTTTTTGGGAAATGTTATCCAGTACTTCCACTGACCAGATGCAAAAGTTTTAAATACAGAGAGGTTTTCTGTCTACTGACGCATCTGCTAGCATCTTTTGTCTACAGTGAACAATCTAGGTAACCAGTTATAATGGAAGAAAACAGTTAAGGCCCTTTTACATAGGAAGCAGCATGCACTGCACTGACTGCTAGCTGGAGGCAATAGCCTAAAATCTGTGTTGCGCTTTGCCTGCATGTCACTTTTTTGCAATGCCTGTACGTGTACTAAATGCGCATGTTATATCAAAACATGCATCTCTCATTCATAAAGAAGAGAGCTCTGGCACTATTTCTACTAATGAAGAGAAGGTACAACCAAAGTATAAAATTAAGCTTAATACCTTGAGTATATAAACCTAAACTATACATATGCTTTCCGAAATTTAATAATGTGTTTCACTGTTTCACGCCAATTCAGTGCAAATATGTTTCCACAAGACTGGTTTCCTTCCTTCCTCCCGTATACGCACTTAAACGTATGAACATACTCACAGAATCGAGTTTTCTTCCGTGTTTTTGATTAAACAGCGCAGCTGTAGGCTCCGCCTCTGTTGGCTGTGTGAATGTACGTCACAGCGCGCTGTGCATCGGTACTCCTTCCCTGTGTGCTTGCGCTGTGCTTTGCTTGCGCAGCACGTGCCACTTCCTATGAATGAAGGGGCCTGTAGTTGATTGCTTGTTTCCTCATTAAGTCTTGTTGCTAATTTGCATTACTTTTGGCTGTGTGCAAAAATCTTCATGCTGTTACATCAATGGCAGAACTTCAAATTGCCAACAATACATCACTATCACCAGTTGGCCTTCCGAAGTAAATCTTGAGCATAATGTCTATTGAATAGTTAATAGAAACATTGGCATTCTAGGATAACTAGATGTCAATTTAAAAGTAGAGATGAATAACAAATTAAACTCCCTAATTCTTCCTTTATGAGAAACACCCCACTGCCACACCAGAAACTGTAAATGTATGAATAAAATTCCTCCATGCAGCAGCCCAGATTTGAAGCTGAGGATTATCTGTAGGCTACAATGAGACGAGCTGTTGTCGCACTGAAATGTTCTCATTTTACTTTAGACCGGTGTAACTGGGTGCTCTGACAGCATGTGACTGTAAGCCTGCTGCTTAATAACAAACACATTTACTGAGGTGGAATGCTTGTAAAAGTAAAGGTTTCGATGCAGAAAACAAAGAGCGGAAGAAGACAGAGTGAATAAAGACGCTCAGTTTTTAATGTTTTTCCTTTTTGGTGCTGAATGAATCTGTCAATTTATACCCAAGAAAACTTACTGTATCATTTAAGGAAAAAACTTCAATCATTTCTTCCTCCTGCATATGCTTAAGCAACTACAAACAGATAAAAGGTGACAGAGAATGCAAACAGAAGATTGTAAGAGGAAAATGATGTGGCTACACGATAACTTTCATAAACTTAAGCTGATGGTCAAGTTTGGTGTTAATGTCAATATACATAGCTGCTTCCCTTTCCCTATGGCATCAACCAAAAATGTGAGTGAATCATATTTTTTAGTTACTGACACAGCAATCTGCCAAAGTATGGTGATCTGCAACTGCCAGCCAGTCTATACCTCAGGTTGGCAAGTGGTTGCAGGAGATTTGCATGGAAGATCCCTGTCTGTAAACTCTCACCAACTACTCACTAAGCAGGCTTCAAACGGAAACTTCAGAAACAATCATCGTTCACCTTCAAAGTAACAGTTGCACTTATTGAAATGTGTTGGTTTCAGCAGTAAAACACAACTTTTTTTTTTTTTAATGTGAGCATTCTCCATTTCCAGTTTGCGCTTAGTGATCAGGTAGCCAGTGTCTGCAGACAAATGTTTTTTTCCATGCAAACTATGGACAGTAAACTGCTACTGCTCAAAGCCATCATAAGGAGGTTTGTGAACAGTCTCACCCAGCAACATCCAGCAACCTCTTGCAGTCAAACACCTACACCAGAGTATATATTTTCCCCTAGCGCCCAGAGGTTATCAGGCGCTCGCCAACCAGTCTCTAGGCCTGTTTAAGTGTTTAAGTCTCTTTTAGGATTATGGCTATCCTGGCATTGCACCTGTACAGTTCATGGATGCAGTATGCTAACCAAGCCTGCGAGTCTTAGCTGATAACTTCAGTCCAAGTACACAGTGGATATGTCCATCTTTTATACAATGTATCAGCTGTACTGTGCTAAACAGGAATACCTCAGGTTGTGGACTGACCCGAACTACTCATTTATCGAGAAAGGACACGTAGACAATTAAGATGTGTTTTATTTTTAAGACACGAGCATGGAAAGTTTCACATTTTACAATCTTCAATATTAGGTGCATTCATAGTATTCAAGTATTTAGACTTATTTACATTTTGGCTATCCTTCTGACTGTCACAGACTTGTCACAGACCAGTGAGCGAATTTTCTTACAAACTTCCTCTCTGTTAGTGCTAATCCTTAGAGCCAGATAATTCCAAATAGTGAGGCTGTGTACATAGCATGGTGCAGTAATCTGAGCAGTACTGGGATCGTTCTAATTTAGCTTTGTAAGCTGATATGAAAAAAAAAACGGATTAAAACCTTTTAAATATATTTTCATCTCATTCTGTCACTGAGGTTGATAATGAGCGATGATTGTTGGCTTAAGTGTAGTGGCTTTTTTGTTTTCTGGGCATTAACAGCTGTGACATTAAAACTCAAGGAAACACACATCATGATATATGTAGGTAGGTTTGAGCCACAGAGGTGCTGCTCTGTCACTCTTTTGCTGTTAATAATTCCCAGTGTTAATGAACTGCTGCCATGACACTCAATTTCAGCAGTGATCTACACCTGAGCCCTGCCTCTCTCTGATAATGCACACGGCACAGGAGATGGGACAGTGAATGTATCCATGCATGTGTGACTTTAAAAAAAAATAGTCGACTGGGAGCGATAAAAAGAGGGGGAGAGGGAGGAAGAAGAGATACAAAGAATGTGACGACAAACTCTGAAGACTGTTCGGACCATTTATTTCATTTACAGTTGATTTACAGCTGATGCACACTACACAATGGTCTTTCAGTGTTTTATTGTTTAGTAACACAGAACACGTGTGAACATATCTGTTCACTAGCTGTTCCTACGTAGGTAACAAACCTATGCTGCTCTGCAGTCCCAGAGCAGGAAAAAGGTTAGCAAGGTCCTGCTAGCGAACAGCACGTGGCTCCTAAATGAACAGATTTATTGACGCCTGAAACAGTTAGACTCTCTGTTCTATGCTTTTATGTATCATTTTATGTCCTTTTAACAGAAGACACCAAAAGAGAGATATTTGGCCGTAATACACAGAACTGCATTTGGCAAAAATCACACAAAGTGCCAAACATCAAACAAATACTTCATAGCTGTCAAGCACGGTGATGGAGGAGTGATGACTTGGGCTTTTGCAGCTACAGGACCCTGTCTAGACCCTCTGTATAATAAATGAGTCTAGTCAAATGTGAGGCTATCTGTCCGACAGCTAAACCTTGACTGAAACTGATTCAAGCAACAGGACGATGATCCTAAGCACAGAAACAAGACACTGGGTGAAAAGTATCAAGATGCAATTACACAGTCCAGATTTCAACCAGACTAAAACAGCGGAAACTAAAGAGAGCTGCAAACCCCAAACAGCAAAAGCATGGAAAGAAGAGTGGGCCAAAATTCCTCCAAAGCAGTGACAGAGGCTGAAGTTGTACAGAAATCATTCACTTCAAGTTATCCCTGCCAGAGATAGCTTTTAAAGCTATCATGAAGGCAATTGTGGAGTGTTTTTCACAGCAGTGTATAGATTCCTCTGAAATCTTTCTTTTAAAATGACAGCAACAGAACTTCCACTGCGAAATTTAAAAGCAGCTGCAGTCAAGAAAATGGTCCAGACGCACAAGAGATGACGACTTTGAAAGGAAGAATTTAAATTCCGGAAAAGTTTTCATATTTTAATAAGAAATAGGAGGATTCTCAGAACCTTTTGATCTCACTCCTTGCACCCAGACGTGTATTGTGATATTCATCAATCCAATTTCCATCACGACAGTTATTTTATTGCCTGCTGAATTTGTAGCTTTGCTCACTCACAAAGAACTGAACAGTCTTTAATTTTTTAATCATATTTTCATTTTAATGGAGAAGGACAGGATATCAACCAAAAGTCAAATGCATCAGATAAAAGTTATAAATTGATTTGCATGTCATTGAGTGAAATAAGTACTTGATCCCCTACAAGCCAGAATTTCCCCTCCACAGACTGGCTGTGTAACCTTATCTGTGTATTTTTAACCTTATTCTTGTTTACAACCATATTTCAAATCCTTATACTTTCTATTTGTTGGTATTGCACTCCACACATGTAAGAATCATAGCATAACATTATGAGGGTTTTATTGAATGATAAAACAATTTTATCAGAATTCATTCAGAACTTTTTAAGCTATAATGTTTACAAACAGAATGACAAGCACACACATACACACTACAGGGTGGGCCATTTATATGGATACACCGTAATAACATGGGAATGGTTGGTGATATTAAAGTCCTGTTTGTGGCACATTAATATATGTGAGGGGGCAAACTCCTCAAGATGGGTGGTGACCATGGTGGCCATTTAGAAGTCGGCCATCTTGGATACAACTTTTGTTTTTTCAATAGGAAGAGGGCCATGTGACACATCAAACGTATTGGTAATGTCACAAGAAAAACAATGGTGTGCTTGTGTCACATGGCCCTCTTCCTATTGAAAAAACAAAAGTTGTATCCAAGATGGCCGACTTCTAAATGGCCACCATGGTCACCACCCATCTTTTTTTTTTTTGCCTGTCCCATGTGGTTCTTTAGCCATCAGAATTGTTGTCTGAAGACCAAGAAGGATACCCAATGGATTTCAAATGGATCATCACGGCCTTGCCGTATTGGTCCATTTGATCAACCTTTGTTGTTATTATTTATTTTATTTTATTTTTGTTACAGACGGGACAGACATGACTGAGGGATAGGAAAGGGAGAAAGAAAGATGAAGGAAAAGAAAAACAGAAGGGAAGAGGGACAGTGAGAAAGGGCACTTAAAAAGAGAAAGAGAGAGGAAAAAATCTCCTGGTTCACGTGTTGAGAGAAAAAGAAGAGAAAACAAGCAAAAAAAAAGAGCAACATACTAAACACAACACCATCACGTTAATCTAGCTAAGTGTAAACAGCAGTAAATACTAAATATTTATATTTATTTACTAAAAAACATTGCCCCATAAAAAAATTTCTGAGGCTTGAATTCTGAAAGACATCCTTCCCGGTCTCTAGAATTAGTTTTAAATAAACATAACTTAAATTATACTGCAAATTATCTCAGTGCAGCTGTTCATCATTTTACCACTCACCAAGTAGTTATGATGTAATTCAAAACTGGAGAGTGTCATGATCAGGCTGTGTGCAGGCAGGATGAGGACCCAAATGCAAACTCACGGGAAAACAGGACTGAACTCAAAATACAGCTTTATTGCTGACAAAAGATAACGGCGATACAAAATAATATGAAACTGAACTGGGAAGTACAACCTAGGAACCAAGGCATAAATAAAGAACAAAATACAAAACACACCAAAACTAAGAATACTGGGCCAACATGGCCCAGGACCATGACAGAGAGGAAACTTTACTGTAGTGCTTACGTAGTTTTCAGCTTGGCTCAGTTCAAACATGACGGTCTTGCAGCATGTTTCATACATTTGTGGAATGGCGACATGGGAAAAGTAGTTTCGTGATGGGATGCGGTACTGTATCTCCGGTCCACTTTATGTATCAGACTGGTGAAGCCCTCTCTGCTAACTGTATTTAAAGGCATCATGTTTTTGTCAAAAAATGTGTAATGGCCTCTGTTATTTCTTTGTAGCGCTTCGACGTTTTCTCATAAGGAGTTCCACTTGAAAAACTCTGATACAGAGACGGCTGTTGGACTGCGGTGCTCTTTGTCTTAACATTAGCAACCTTTGTTTGGCTAGCCCTGTTTTTCTGGAACTATTCAAACAGTTCTCTGTGGTTGTATTGAAGATGATGGTGGAGATTAGTCGTGTTTCCTCTGGTGGTTGCCGAGTGTTCGGCAAGTTTTGCAGAGTACCTGTGTTTGGAGAACATCGTCTTTATCAAATCCAAAGTACCTCCAAAGCGAGGTACTAATTTTTTTTAGGCACGAGTTCATAGTCAGTACCGTTCTCGTCATGCATCTCGCTCTCAGCCTTTACAACTCTGACTCGTTGCTGCAGCGTTGTTCGCTCCCCACCTGCGTAGGAAGCGGGCCTCTAATCCATTTGATTGGTTAATGCCGTGAAGGGCTCTATTCGACTGGTCAAATGTGTAAAGGGGTTTCTTTAAAGCACGTGTGTAAACATTTTAAGGTACCCAATTATCGCAGTTTACGTCGTCTTTTGCGATGGGCCCATCGCGCAGGCTGATATCGCGATGACAATAAATTTTCAATTTATTGTGCAGGCCTAGTTCTAAGGTGCATTTAAAACACGGGAGAGCATGGTGCTGCTGCCAGAGAGCAGCAGGTGTTAGCACGGCCCCTCCCGAGAACCCTCAATGTCTACATGGTTTTAAAATTGAGAGGTGGGCACCGGCGCCAGAGGTGGGGTTGAATACACACACCGTCCACTGGACACCGTTAACATGCCCACCCTCAAGGCCCTATATGTATGTGTTATGAGCGTGTGAGTAATGTGGATGTCTAAGTTGTGGAATAAAATTGAGGCACAGGCAGCCAGAAGGGGACAGGGGGGGCAATGCCTCCCCTGCACCCTGGTGACACAACCGCACCCCAAGGCCCTATTTGTGTGGGTGGGTGTGTTGGAGCGGGAAGAGGGAGACAGCCGGGGATGGGGAGGAAAAGAAGGGAGGAGCAAGACGAAACCACGACCCCCCACCCCCGCTAGGTGACGGAGCCGATCAAAGGAGCCCAGAGGGATTAGATGGTTTCTATATTGGCTAGAATTAAGATTATTTTTATTTTTCCAGTTCATGAGGACAGTTTTCTTGGCAATGCAAAGGGCAGTAAAAACCATGTGGACTGTATTCGTTTCTGTAGTGACATCATCCAATTTGCCCAACAAGCACACTAAAGGGGAGATTGGAATTTTACATTTGAGACACTTTGATAAGTCTTCACATATCTCGCGCCAAAACTTCTGCACTGGTGGACAGAACCAAAGAGCATGGATGTAATTGTCTGGTGTATTGCCTTGACAGTGTGAGCAGTTGTTGGAAGATGTAAAGCCCGTCTGGAACATCCGATGACCTGTATAGTGCACTCTATGTAATATTTTGTATTGTATTAATTGCAGACTGGGATTTCTAATCAATTTAAAGGTTTTTAAGCAAATCTGAGACCAGAACTTTTGGTCTAAGCCGACTGACAAATCTGCTTCCCACTTTGCAATAGGAAGAGATATTGATTCATCTATTTTAGAAAGTGTTCTGTATATTTTAGACAATAATTTAGGAGATTTAAGAGTAAGAAAATGTACCGCGCTTGGTGGTGTTTGCAATTTAACTTGACTGAGGTTAAATTTCTTTTTTACTATGGATTTAATTTGTTGATATTCTAAAAATCTTTTCTTGTTGATCCCATATTGTATATGTCTGTCAGATGGAACTCCATTCTGGGAAATTAATCATATTATTGTTTTGTAATATGTCAGGGTTATTCCAGATAGGTGTACGTCTGCATGGGATTAATGAAGACTTCATTATTTTTAGAAACTCCCACCATGCTGTCAGAGAAGAGCTGATGTTGATGCTTTTAAAGCATTCATGTTGTTGGATGTTTGAGCTGATAAATGGTAGGTCTGAAATCTCTAGATTATTGCCTGTTCAACATCTAGCCAGGGCTCATCTAAGAAGGTACGTTTTAACCATCCTGAGATGTACTGAAGCCTGTTGGCTAAGAAATATTGTTGAAAATTAGGCAGATCTAATCCTCCTCTATCCTTGGTTCTTTGAAGCGTTTCCAAAGGAATTTAGAAATATATGAATCCAGAGATCTGAACCAATCTTGTGATGGTTTGTTCGGGATCATTAAAAATAAGTAATTTATTTTTGGCAAGATCATCATTTTTATAGTGGCGACCCTTCCCATGAGTGATATGGGTAAAGATTTCCATCTAGTCAGATCACCTTCTACTTTCTTTAGAAGTGGGATGTGGTTTAATTTAGTTGTCTGAAAGCTTAGGAGACACATTAATACCTAAATATTTAATATTTCCAGATTGTAGTGGGGCAGAAAAAGAATTATGGAAGGAGCAGTTAATTGGAAGAACTGTAGATTTTGACCAGTTAATTGAATAATCTGAAACTCTTGAAAACCAGTTTATTAGAGTAATTACCTCAGAAAGGTTGGTTTGTGAGTTTTGAAGAAAAAGCAACACATCATCCGCATAGAGACTGATTTTATGTTCTACGTTCTTACAATTGTTGTAGCCTGTCTAAATGCTGCTGCTAGTGGTTCGATAAAAATTGCAAAAAGTGAAGGGGAGAGTGGGCATCCTTGTTTGGTGCCTCTCATCTTGAGGAGTTTGCCCCCTCACATATACTAATGTGCCACAAACAGGACTTTAATATCACCAACCATTGCCATTTTATTACGGTGTATCCATATAAATGGCCCACCCTGTATTTCCCTATTGGAGGTACATGGTGACACGTGGTCATCCAAAACACTCTGTAACACTTTATATTGGCTGTGCTTACTTTAAATCACCATCCACCTACAAGTAGCAGCAGTTTCCTGCTGTATCTTTTAAAGCTTGAGACTAAACAAATGCGATTATACATTATTACTGTACTTCTGACAATGCAGTTTTAACATCCTGCTGCTGGCTCTACAGAAGCACAGTCATCATTCTAACCAACAGGAAGACGTGTGGCTTCTTCTCAGCACAGTCCCTTGTAATACAGACTACATTATCCTCTTTACAACATTCCTGTTATTTATCTGTCCTCTCTCTCTCTCTCTCTCTCTCTCTCTCTCTCTCTCTCTCTCTCACACACACACACACACACACACACACACACACACACACACACACACACACGTGCTCACAACTAGATTGGGAAACTCTCTATTGACTTATCAAGTGGATAAGCACCTGTGAAAGCTTAGACTGATTGCAGATTGTGTAAGTAAAGGCAGATAAGGAAATGGAAACATGCAGATGTAGTATTGTAGCTTTGTAGTATTGTAGTACATAGCTCAGGGCAGGCTCTAACCTATCATGATCCTACTTTGCATTCACTCTGTTGAAAATCATGGCATCACTATCTAACTTTGGATATTTACATGTCTGCTTAATGTCTGACTGTACTTTTGTAATGAGCAACTCGATGCTTTTCCCTTTGCTGGATTCTTTTCTGAGCTTGTTGCTTCATGAAAACCCTGCAGTAAACAGACCTTTTGCTGTGGGATACCTTTGACATGTGCAAACACAGAATCAAGGTGAAATACATGTATTCAGTGAAGTCTGTTGGCTAGGAGGGTTAAAGTAAGGGCAAGGTGCTAAAAGATGACAAGACTGTCATCTCATCGAGTGGAGCAAGTACAAATCTACAGGCATAACTGTGTATGTGCACGTGTTATATCATGGTGTAATCCTCAATGTCTGGCCCCTGCTGATGATATCTACACTGCTGTGACAGCAACAGCGTCATGATAGAAATGTTATTGCAGCTTACTGATTCAGAGCATGAAAAACATGCACTGAAAATAAACCCAGTTGGAGAGGAGAGAGGAGCTCTTTTGTAATTTCTCTCGACACACTCTTCATAAATGTTGCCAGTGATGTGCCTTTTCCCTGCTGCAGAGGAGGAGCGCGCTGTCACAGGGATTTTAAGTGACAGATCAAAGTTGAGCAATGGGAGGCGCTAATCAGGGTTTCAGAATGTTCAGGAGGAGGAGAAAACAACGCAACAAAAAATCCGACTTGTTTTCTGTGAACGATTTCGTCTGATAACAAACATGGAACGACGTATCACTGCTCCACAGTCAACTAGATGAATAAGATGGATTCCCTTACACAAACTGGTTAAGGTAAACTTAAATCAGTTTATGTTAAAAGACTCGCTGGCTTTTAAGAACTACTGCATCATTTATTCGAACCTAAATTTACATTTGTAGCTCTGTCTATGAGATCTATATCAGTCAAGATATCCTTTGAGCTAGGAAGGCTGGAACTAAATGCAGACTCATGGCATAATTTATACCAAAAAACGCTGGCAGAAACCAAACGTTCATTCAAAACACAGAGAGACAACAGAAGGAACTGGCACTTGAAACAACTATGACGTGTCAAAGACCGGGGGAGCAAATCCAGAGTGAATACACACAGTAGGATAAAAGTGCACACGTGAACTCAGTCAAGAACAAAAAAAAAAACAGAAAACCACATGAGGAATTAACCTTCAAAGTAAATGGTAAATGGTAAATGGCCTGTATTTGTATAGCGCTTTACTAGTCCCTAAGGACCCCAAAGCGCTTTACACAACCAGTCATCCACCCATTCACACACACATTCACACACTGGTGATGGCAGCTACATTGTAGCCACAGCCACCCTGGGGCGCACTGACAGAGGCGAGGCTGCCGGACACTGGCGCCACCGGGCCCTCTGACCACCACCAGTAGGCAACGGGTGAAGTGTCTTGCCCAAGGACACAACGACCGAGACTGTCCAAGCCGGGGCTCGAACCGGCAACCTTCCGATTACAAGGCGAGCTCCCAACTCTTGAGCCACGATCACAGAAAGAAAAAAGAGAAAAAAGAGAAAAAAAAGAGAGAGTCCAAGAATAAACTTAAACAAGATGCTGACAGGACAACAAAGGAGGCACACGAAAAGGGGAAAAAAGAAAACCCTGGAAACATAAGCAAACCAAGAAGTTTTGCAAGTATATTATTTCAAGATCATTTCAACCTCTTTACCTGTGGCTAAAATTGTAGATGCAAGGTCCCATGACTTCAGCAATCAACACTTTAATGTTAAAACGTTAAAAAAATGTATTCCAGCTTTCAGGGATCATATGTTCATCATTGTAAACCTGCTTTTTTCCCCCTGTAGGAAACTGTTTATGATGTGTGTCCCTGTGTACCTACGCACTAAAATCTACTGTATGCAGAGTAGCTGAGAGTCATTCTAACATGTTGCATTTGGGCTAAAAGCTGAAAAGTCACAGTTTTGCACAAATATATCAGTTTGCACAAATATATTTGTGCAAACTGATGCCCGAGGGCCCCAGTATACCCGCGGCATTGGTTCCTTTTCACGCCGCAGGCAATGTCGCCATAGTCCCTCCAGATCATTTAAACCAGCAGTGCTTAGGGTGGGGGTACCCATTGAAAAACCAGGAGATGAACCATCCATGTAGTGTCTCACAGGAGCATTTTACAGGTTGGGAATGGCAAGTTTAAAGACCTCACTAGACACCGTACTACAAAGCTGGTGTCAGATTGTCACATTTACTGTTGCTAGCTGCCATTTCTGCAGGAGGTTTTGGAATAGCGACACCTATCGTTCAAGAGACTGCAGCAGGTAACGGCCAACATAATAAAAGTTGCTGTGTGATGTCACCTGGTACACAGGGGCTCTTGTACTGTGCTCTCTCAGCACAGAGACAGAAAGACTACAATGAGCTACTGAGCTAGCTTGCTGTATGCAAACAACGTTAGTTTGAACTTCATAATCCAGCCATCCATCTTTTTTTGCTTTTATTGTGATTTTTGCTCATTGGTTAAGTTTGGGCCCTAAACGTGATTGTGGTTTGTGTTAAAGTGTGGCCCTTTACAGTAAACCTCCTGAGAGTGACAGACCCATCTCCCAATTACCATCGTCCACTGTGTAATGCGCTGCAAGCATAGAACAATTTATGTATAACTGATCCATGCCAGCAGCATTAACAAGAAGTGGAAAAGAGGAGGTAGTGTGTGTCAGTTATGTAACTGATCAGAAGTAATCGTTACATGAAGTGTGAAAAAAAAGCGCCCAGTTTACTGTTTTTGTCGGAACGGTTTCTGTACAGACAGTCCTCTGGCAGACATGGGGCAAGAACCCGCAGACACAGATGCAAAAACTATGAATTAGCAAATACACATGTCCATGTCTCCATGCTCCTGAACCCTCTGACTCGGGTCTGTCAGCTTTGGGTCGTTTCTTTCCACCAGGAGAGTTTGGAAATGTAAACATCCCCTGCAGAGCTGAAGAATGCAGAGCTGCACACCGAGGCACGAGAGGCAGCCAAGTACTGCTGCAAAGCCTCTGGTATGCAAACAGCTGGCAGTGAGTACTTTCATGCACTAAGCTCTCAGTTTAGATCCAAAGATGTAGTGTGAGGGAGAGACAGGTGTGTCCAGGTATGAAGCCAACGTGCACATAGATGTGGGTGCAGCAGGACTCAAATATGCATCAGACATTGTGTATGCGTCCCTTTCCAGCTGCTCCATCCTTTTTGTACACACCAATGCACAAACACATATACACACACAGACACACTAAACCTACTGGTATGTGACACAGTTCACTGGTTGCCATAGCAGCAGGATGGGAGGAGGGTCTATTCCCACCAGCAAAAATTTGCTGATTTGCGTGAGAAGGCAGAAAGGTCCTAAAGAAGAGTTTACCTTCATTACACACACACACACACACACACACACACACACACACACACACACACACACACACACACACACACACACACACACACACACACACACACACGTGTGTTTGTGCAGGCTGCAGATCTGTTGGGGCTATAAGGGCATCTGTCACACTGGTAATGCAGTCCTGTTGTTAAAAGGGGAATTCCTGAATCTCTGTTTTACAGCCTACTATAAATAATTTGGGATAATTACAGTGGTGTGCATCCCAGCCTTGCATTATTCCAGCTAATTGGACCTCCTCTCAGTTTGATACTAGATGAAGTTATGCAAAAAATTTGCTGAGAACACCAAACTTAACACCATTGCTTCTCTGCAGAAAAACATTGAAACAATGGCCGTGAAGACCAAAAAACACATAGAGGTTTTCTGCAATGAGGCTTCCCTGCAGGTTAGACAGATAAGTTGAAGTTTGAAGGTACATATTAACATAACATCCCTGGCTACGGTTATGGTTAAGTTGGATTATAGCTAGATGCTAAGGAAATAAAGTTTCAGAAAATAGATGATAGTACCTTTCAAATCAACTCTGATACACACAGACTTTGGCTTTATAATTCATCTGTTATAACATTTCTCAAGGAGAATGTGTGAACCTAACCAAAAAATGTCATATTAGAGTTACACATTTAAACTTATATGGAGGTTTTTCAGGTTAAATCTGTGTTGCTGCTGACCATGTCCACAGTGCAGCCTGAGCTGTGGCCTACTGCATCTACTGCAGGTAACATACTGAGCGTGGATCCTCATACACCTCCACTTGAAATGATCCCAAGCTCTGTGTAAATATTTTATGCAGTTAATTAGTCATTATGTTAATGATCAATAAAGAAATGCTGTAAATTATTTCAAAATGTTTTGTGAAGCTATATGTTTTTTGCTATAGAAAACATCAAGCTAAAATCTTTGGCATACATTACTTAGGCCCAATAGCTACTGGTCTACTGTATGAAGTTAATATTTTCAATATATTTAGAGTTACTTTTCCTTTATATATTATTTCCACACATTTAAAAAAAGTTTTTTTTGCTCTTTCCTAACCCCCGGTCCTGTCCGTTTCGATTGTAATGACTTAAAAGTAACAAATTAATAAATAATAAAGATTGAACAATCAAGTGGATCAGTATGGCAAAATATGTAATGATCAAATTGGTGAATCTGTTGGGCATTTTTCCTGGCCTTCAGGTAATATTTCTGGTTGCTACAGGTTTATGTTAATCTAGATTACCTAGATCACTTCTTTCCCCGCCGTCCTGTTCGGCAGTTTAGCAATCAGAATTGTTTTCTGAATGCCAAAACAAGACAAATACAGGGAGTGCAGAATTATTAGGCAAATGAGTATTTTGTCCACATCATCCTCTTCATGCATGTTGTCTTACTCCAAGCTGTATAGGCTTGAAAGCCTACTACCAATTAAGCATATTAGGTGATGTGCATCTCTGTAATGAGAAGGGGTGTGGTCTAATGACATCAACACCCTATATCAGGTGTGCATAATTATTAGGCAACGTCCTTTCCTTTGACAAAATGGGTCAAAAGAAGGACTTGACAGGCTCAGAAAAGTCAAAAATAGTGAGATATCTTGCAGAGGGATGTAGCAGTCTCAAAATTGCAAAGCTTCTGAAGCGTGATCATCGAACAATCAAGCGTTTCATTCAAAATAGTCAACAGGGTCGCAAGAAGCGTGTGGAAAAACCAAGGCGCAAAATAACTGCCCATGAACTGAGAAAAGTCAAGCGTGCAGCTGCCAAGATGCCACTTGCCACCAGTTTGGCCATATTTCAGAGCTGCAACATCACTGGAGTGCCCAAAAGCACAAGGTGTGCAATACTCAGAGACATGGCCAAGGTAAGAAAGGCTGAAAGACGACCACCACTGAACAAGACACACAAGCTGAAACGTCAAGACTGGGCCAAGAAATATCTCAAGACTGGTTTTTCTAAGGTTTTATGGACTGATGAAATGAGAGTGAGTCTTGATGGGCCAGATGGATGGGCCCGTGGCTGGATTGGTAAAGGGCAGAGAGCTCCAGTCCCACTCAGACGCCAGCAAGGTGGAGGTGGAGTACTGGTTTGGGCTGGTATCATCAAAGATGAGCTTGTGGGGCCTTCTCGGGTTGAGGATGGAGTCAAGCTCAACTCCCAGTCCTACTGCCAGTTTCTGGAAGACACCTTCTTCAAGCAGTGGTACAGGAAGAAGTCTGCATCCTTCAAGAAAAACATGATTTTCATGCAGGACAATGCTCCATCACACGTGTCCAAGTACTCCACAGCGTGGCTGCAAGAAAGGGTATAAAAGAAGAAAAACTAATGACATGGCCTCCTTGTTCACCTGATCTGAACCCCATTGAGAACCTGTGGTCCATCATCAAATGTGAGATTTACAAGGAGGGAAAACAGTACACCTCTCTGAACAGTGTCTGGGAGGCTGTGGTTGCTGCTGCACGCAATGTTGATGGTGAACAGATCAAAACACTGACAGAATCCATGGATGGCAGGCTTTTGAGTGTCCTTGCAAAGAAAGGTGGCTATATTGGTCGCTGATTTGTTTTTGTTTTGTTTTTGAATGTCAGAAATGTATATTTGTGAATGTGGAGATGTTATATTGGTTTCACTGGTAAAAATAAATCATTGAAATGGGTATATATTTGTTTTTTGTTAAGTTGCCTAATAATTATGCACAGTAATAGTCACCTGCACACACAGATATCCCCCTAAAATAGCTAAAACTAAAAACAAACTAAAAACTACTTCCACAAACATTCAGCTTTGATATTAATGAGTTTTTTGGGTTCGTTGAGAACATGGTTGTTGTTCAATAATAAAATTATCCCTCAAAAATACAACTTGCCTAATAATTCTGCACTCCCTGTAGATTTACTTTCACAAGTGGACTATTATGGCATTTGCTTTAATGATCCACTTGATAGTCATATTTTATTAGAACGTGGTTGGAATTCTTTATTTTGGATTATTGCAACCACAATGGACAAGATCAGGGGGTGGAAAAGGAAAAAAAAGACACAGTGAATTTGGGGGGAAAAAATCAATGGAGGGAGAGGGAGAAAAAATAGAGGAGAATAAAAGGGATAGAGAGAGAAAAACCCCCCACTGAGAATCTGCTTGAACGCCAACAAAAGAAAAGAAGCAAAGTAACCACAGCAACAACCAACATATACATAAAAAACAATGACAATGTTACTGAACATCACAGAGCACTAATAACACAAGATATTTTTGAGGCAGCAGCCCAAGATAGCATGTGTCTGTGGGTACCTGTGTGTACACCTGTGTGAACACCTGTGGGGTGAGGAGCCACAGCCCCGCACCAGCACCAGAGGTGAGGCTGAATGAACAGCTCCCCCTCTGGACATCGTCCATTATATCCATACCCAAGTCCATATGTACACATCATGAGAATCTAAGTAAAGACAGTGTCTAAGTTCCAGAGTAAAACTGAGACACAGGCAGCCATGAAGACATAGAGAAGGAGGACCTCCCTGTACCTCAGTGACGCACCTGCATCTCAAAGCCCTGCGTGTGTTGCGGTATGATGGAGCAGGAGAAGGGCAGTAATTAGGAATGAGGAGGGAAGGACCAGGGAGGAAGGACTGGGGAGGCAAAATACAAATTCCTTTCTTCCTTTCCCCTGGTCCTTTCCTCCCTATCCAAATTTACCAAGGTCAGGGAGGCCCCACTGGAGCCAGCTCCCTCACTGTTCCCAATAAGCACTCCCATTCCCCGAATTCCACCAAGGGCAGCTAGGCTGGGGAAATGTTTGAGAAACCCACCCCTAGCGAACCCCTAGATGCACCAAGCCCATATATTAGACAGTAATTGGGGGGGGGGGGGGGGGGGGGGGGGGGGGGTCACACCCTGAACCCATTTCTCCATCCCTCCCCTGCAGCTGAGCCACAAACCACACCCTGCAACACTATTCTTGTGTCAAACGGATAAATTCTATTCCTTCAAATATATGTTCCAAGTATTAAAGTCCTTTACAACTCCAGCCTGAAAAATGTATCATATTATTGTTTTGTAAGATGTTAGGATTGTTTCAGATGGGTGTATGTTTGCATGGGTTCAGTGAAGACTTCGTCAACTCCCAATACTGTCAGAGATTAGCTAATATTAATGCTTTTAAAGCATACATATCATCTAATGTTTGAGCTAATGAATGGTGGGTCCGAAATCTTTACATTATTGCAAAGTGCCAGGGATCATGCAAGAGGCTATGTTTTAACCATCTTGAGATGTATTCTAACCTGTTGGCTAAGGAAAGTAGTGAGCCAGATTGTCTTTCTTTAAAAGTGGGATGTGGTTTAGTTTTGTTAAATCTGCAAGCCTAGGAGAAACACTGATACCTAAATAATTAATATTTACAGATTGCAATGGGGTAGAAGAATAATTATAGATGGAGCAACTAATCGGAATAACTGCAGATTTTTTAATAATCTGCAACTCTTAAAGAGTTTATCAATGTAATTACCTCAGAGATATTTGTTTGGAAATGCTGGAGAAAAAGTAATACATTAGCATAAATACTGATTTTATGTCCTACATTCTTGTATTTTACACCCTTAATCAGTATAGCCTGTCTAATTGCTGCTGCTAGTGGTTTGTTAAAAATTGCAAACACTGAGAGGGAGAGTGGGCATCCCTGCCTTGTTTCCCTCTAGAGACAGAAGCTTGAAGATGTTTGGTCATTTGTCCGAGCACATGTTGTTGGGAAACTGTATATTTTTAATGAGTTTATGAAAAAGTTTCTAAAACCAAATTTGTTTAAGTTACAAAAGTCCTTTTAAAGCCCGTTTAATAAAACCAGTTTGTTCACGATGCATTATGAAGGGTGTCATCTTCCCTAGTCTTCGAGAGAGCTTTGCAGATTATTTTAAGGTCAACGTTAATTAGGGATATTGGAGATTAACTGGTAGCAAATACAGAGCTTTGCCTGGTTTTAGCGGGAGACTAATGTTGGCATACTTTGGTGGTAGTCTGCCATTTTCTTTGAATTCCTGCAACATTCTGTGGACCGTTGGTGACAAAATTGTCCAGAATTCATTATAGAATTCTGCTGCAAATCGATCTGGGCCTGGAGCCTTATTATTTGGCATGCCTTTAGAAAGTCTTCAGATGGGTTTGTCTGAGGTGAAGATAAACTTTTGTAAAAGTCCCTGAAAGTGTTGTTTGTTTATTTATGTATTACCCACATCACTTCTGGTAGATTCTTACATTAAATACCTTCCAGGTAAAGGGGGGACAATGTGCTTTCAGCTGCTTCAAAGGCTTTTAATATGAAACTAATTTGAGTGTCTGAATAGTGTTTCCGAAAAAAAAAGGTGGATATCATGTAACTAAAGTCTGGTGTTGTATAACTCAAATTAATTAAACATGTTGAACAATGTGAATTAGAAATAAGAAAACAACTTTAGCAGATTAGGATTTAGAGGGATGTCATCACTGAAATGTGATAGCGTACTTATTTTTTGCAGGTAAAGATTACTCAGATGCTATTAAAGAGTTTATAGAAAAAAAAGCAAAAATGAGCAAAAGCAGTTTTTATATATTTATTATATTAATATATTAATATTAATATTATTTCTGCAGATGTTTGAAGCTGAGTTTGTTTAGCAAAGAAAATTCATCTGCTAAGATAATAAGTACATGTTTACTTGCTAATGCTAGCTCTGTTTCCACACAAAGTGCAGATGGTAACTGATGTTGAAGCAGTGAAAGCAGAGCCAACGGCAGTTTATCTGCATTTATGTTTAAAGCTTTGCATACACACTGACTACATGTTTACCTGAAACATTTAGCATCTTTTACTGTACAGCGAAGCTCAAATAAAGGTTCTGCTAAAATGATAATCCAGGATCATAATGCATTCACAGACATGTTTCAGACGCTGATTAAATCCAACAACTTTTATATAGCCGGCCTTGCTGAGTAATGTGACATTTAATTCTTAATCCCCACATGTGTCTGAGGTTGTGTATGTGCGTGCATGCCGCTATGAAGACGAAACGTTAGAGCAGTGACAGACCATGCTTAATACTAAACCATCATGTACAATGTTGCTTTAGTTCCTGCTGAATACAGAGTGGACAGAGTGGACACTGATGAAGCAACAACCTGCCACAGTTGTTCAAAATGATACCACACCCCTTTTAGATTTTTAGGAAAGAGTCTGGCTCTGAGCATCAATGCTTTAAGATCCCAGCAGGCAAAATGTTTGTTCTTCCATCTACCCACCCACTGCATGCTGGGTATGTTGACAATGTTCCAGGCAATCAAAACAGGGATAAATCCTGCTTTCATATTGGGCTTTCATTCTTCCCAAAGCTCACAAGAACCACCAGAAGTAATGTATTTTGGTAACAGGATACTGCAGTTCACTAACTCATTCTGTTGGTCACGAGCAGTCATTGAATCTCCAGTTGAACATTCTGTGACAGCGCTGAATGAAGTAATGCTGCTGGAGCAGCTTGGGAAGTCTGTTTGAATGATTTGACACTTTTTCCAGAGTCCTGTCACTGTAGGAATTTATTGTAACTGCTGTGAACTCCAGAACTTGACACACCTCATTGTGGATGAAACTCCAAGCTTTGCTAATCTTCTTTTTCAAACATAAAAGAACTAAAACATTAAGTTTCGAGTTCTCAAATAAAACACATTTTGAAATTATGCCTTATATACACGATAAAAGCTCCATTTTGATAAAAATGCCAGACGAGAGAATGAAAGCTTAGTAATCAAACATTTGAGCAAAGTTCAGAACTATATTTCAACCAAGACTAAATGTAGAGAAAAGACGGTCACCTAATGGTTATTCAGTGTTTGGTCTGTATCTGGTTTATAGAGATACAGTTTGGTGACTGCCATTTCCACTTACTATTCCTGTTCCTTATTGCTATGAAATAAATTAAACCAGCAAGTCCTGTTAAACTGTCACTACAGCTTCTTTTAAACTAGTACCTACTAGCTCGACTTGACTTAGCTTTTCTTGGTTTTTAGGGTTTTCTATTGTACCTGTACCTGGTACTTTTTTAGTACCTGCTTGGCTGGAGTTTCGAGTGAGCTTTGTCGATCTGAAGATGTGACGTCACCAGACTGCATGCCACTGATTGGCCTGTCAGTAGTGTCGCTTAATTAGTCCTTTTGGTAAGTAGACCTAGTGGAGACCTTTGGTAAAAACTCCAGAGAAGTTTTAAGCAATCAGTGCTATGGAGGACAAAACTAAGGCTGCTTGCCTAACCCGCCTGTCACTCAAGTGAAGCAGCAGAGAAAACAAACGAACAGGCTGATGCTATTTTTAAGCAAAAGCTATGGGGTGATATCTGACAAACTGTGTTTAGTGGAATTTCAGAAAAAGTTACATTCCCTTGTTAAAGCCTGCTGTCTGTCATCATAGTGTTGGGTGCCATTGTTCAGTTAGTGATATTAGGTTTGTGTTGACAAAAAACAGTATAGCCAATGTTGAAGGTAAGGTTTATGAATCAGAAATGTCAGGATAGCAGTCATGTTAGGAAAGTGCTCCCATTACATAACATCAAATTAGTCCATTTTTTCTCCATAATCATGGATCCCTCCTTTCCTGTCTGGATTATTTTGTGCCAGTGCGATTCCTTTGCAGGATATGATGTAATACAAAGTGACACAGATCATCCCACCCACTCTCCTCCTCCAACATCCTCCAACCAACACAAACAAGCATGCACATAAGCACACATATGGACACTCCTCCCAGCAGGCCTGCACACTTTGAAATGCTTAGCGAGCTTTCTTGTGACAGATGGACTTTGTGTTTTGTACTGCTGAGTGTTTCTGTGTGATTATAAGAGCCATCCCCTCATTGCCATTCAATTTTTGTTGAGTGTTGGGGGCCAAACAAACAAAGGTAATTGATTACATTACAAATTTGACGTAATCGTCTCCTCATCAGCGCACCACACAAGCCTCTGCATCTCCATGACGCTAGCATGTGCCTACACCCTTACACTCAAACCCCAGGCTCTGCATATGAAAGGACATATGAACAACCTGCCTTTCACAACCTGTTCCTTCTTTTGTACTATAAAAGCACAGCAGACCACACCACAGCAAAAACTAACCTGGATGAGCCACAGTTACAGTTAAACAAAAAGTTAAGCTAAAATGAATAGCAGTATGTAGAAAACTCATCCGTTGATGCTTGTGAAACAATCTTTGTACAACAGTAATATAAAGTTATTCGTTTCTGTATGGGTTTGTTAGTCTCTCACATCACTGTGGAAGAAGTTTGGCCCTGTTTCTTAATGTTGCTTCAGTTCATTGTGCTTTGCGGGCATTCATTTATACACAACTCTCTTACGTTGCTACCACAGCAATTCAGTCCAACAGGGCTGTTGCAACCCCTGGATGCTTTTCTTTTGCATCAATTCTGTTGGAGATTTGCTGGAGTGCTTGGGATCATGTCCTGTTGGGCAACATACTGGACTCCAGAATACTTTGGTATAAAGAGGAGTTCATGGTCCACTCAGTGACTCCAACGAGCTCAGGTGCTATGACTATAAAAAAAGCAAACTTAAATGATCACATTTCCACTGCTGTGCTAACCAGTTTTAATGTGGTGTTTGATTATAATACACAGCATTATGTTCACTGAAACCCAAACACAGCAAAACACAACAAATATCTCCACTTCGGTGTCATCTGTCCAAAGGACAACTGTTCAAAAAGACTTGCTGTTTGTTCAAATGCAACTTTGCAAACCTAGGTTGTGCTGCCATGTTCTTTTGAGGAAAGAAGCTTTCTGTTGGTGAACCTTGACATATGTAATACATAATATTTGAAGATGATCAGTCATTATTATTTACCTCAGTTTAAACCACTAAAATGGTGTGACCTTTAATAAGGACCATATTTTTTATTATATCATGATATATAAAACTGAGAGGGGGTGGATGTTCTTTTTACCATGACTGTATACTTTTTGAAGAAGTCGATAGATGTTTTCCTAAAGAACACATCTGTAAAACCATATATAAATGCCATCAGCTCCAGTCTGTATTCTCTAGATCTCTCAGGAGATTATTGCAAAAATCATTCTGGCAAACCAAATTATTATAACTGGTGATTATGTATCAAATTCTAATGAGGTGTACATGGAAATGGATTTTTTTTTATTTAAGGTAAGGAAATCAGGAAGAAACTAGCAGTGATGTGGCAATAAATGACAATGCAGTTAAAAGCCATATAGTGAAGTAGACTAGAACTTGGAAAATCTACCAGTGATCAATTGTGAGCTTCAAGTGATGCATGAGAAGTAAATAACTTTATATGTGGACAAGACTTTAGAATTAACATCCGTGGAGTTCTATATCTTAGCTGAGCATGTGACCAAATCAAATCAAAGTCTTTACTGCAGCATCCTGGGTTCAAGTCAGCACTGGATCATTTTGTGAGTGTGACTTTTCCAACACCTTCCTGTCTACTGCTCTAACAAATAAATGGCATTATTTTTATACCTGGACAGTGTCTTTGATTTATAGTCTATGAGGAAACACTAACTAAACACAATAATGCTATTATTACTGGTGGAAGAGGCCACCTAACTGGCAATATCAACGGAATTGATATCAACTAATGATGGCAATTTCAAAGGCTGGTAGCATGTGAAACAGGTGTGAGAGATCTAACAGTGCCAACCCCAGTATTCCCATGTTTCCTGTTCCTCTCATAGCTTCTGAACTCCATGGTTCTGAATGCTTTCAGAAAAGCTGTTTTTAGCTCCCTCCATTTTGACAGAACTGCCTCCAAATAAGCTCTCACACTTGAAGGTTCATTTTGCCTCAGCGTGCAGTAATGGAAAAAGAGAAAATAGTCCCATTAAGTAGATAATTAGCTTCATGTTAGGAAAACCTGCAGTACACATGCTATTTATCATGGTTTACTGAGACATGGGAGGGGCAACAATGTGTTTTTAAACGGATCTGCAAAAGCATTTGAGACTCGGGAGATGAGGCAAATCAGTCGAAGAACACACAGCACTGACACAATAAAGGTCCAGACTCTCTCAGGCCAGCACAACACTAGTTCATAACTCACATACTGTAACTCTACAGATGTGTGGATTTTGCTTGTTGGTGGTGCCATGCCAAGGGGAGAATATACTTCCAATAGCATAAATATGCTTATTACAGTCCATGAGAGATCTTCTTATAGCCTAAAAGCCTTTTGACAAATGGTGACCCAAAGGAAAGAGTCATGGAAAGTCAAAATCAGAAAGTGACTTTTTCTCAGGTGAGAAAGTAAAATGCTGCACATTCTGCAGGTACAGTATCAGTTTTTCAGCAGACCTGATAATAACCTTGGTCTAACTAGAAAATCGTACTGGGAAGCTAGAGACAAGACAAAGAGAAAGGTGGAAAACCCAAAGAAGAAAAAGTTGTATGTGAGCCTGGACAGTTACCAAGGATGAAAGGACTTTTACCGATTGGCTATGCAGAAAGATCAAGCTGGAAAGGATGTGCAGCAGGTCAGAGCGATAAAGGACAGAGATGGAAATGTGCTAACGAGTGACTCAAGTTTATTGAGAAGATGGAAGGAGCACTTTCAGGACCTGAAGAAAATGAAAGAGAACGATGAGGATGGATTGAGCAAAGTTAGTGAAAGCGTAGAGAATTAGTAAGAAGAAAATGATAGCAGCTATGAAGAGGATCTGTGGAAGTAGAGAACCCAGAATTAAATAGGTTTAATGACAAGCATACAAGTCCAAGATGTGAATCAATGTGCCACAGTCCAAATCAAGCCCTACACCTGAGTTAACATCAATGGCAATCTTACTCTGATTAATCAACACAGAGAAGAGGGAAAGAGAGCAAAAGAGCACAACCCTTTAAATGTTTAACTGAAGTGTGATTAAGACTATAACAAGTGATTTCTATGGTAAATTAAGAGTTGATAGAGAGAAAAACAGGCTAAAGTGAAACTGATAAGGCAGATAAGACGATGGATAGACCACACTCCACACACACACACACACACACACACACACACACACACACACACACACACACACACACACAGCTTATCATGGAGTCAGATTGAATTAGATGAGAATAGATATGAGTCACAGAGGAAAATGACAGACAGAGGTTAATGCTACCATGTTGTGCACACTGATTCACACAGGCAAATAAACAACACACAAATACACACAGTCTAATGAGGTAGAGGTTATTGTTTGCGGTGCATGAGCAAAGAGGAGAAAGTTTACAACTGTAAACATGATTATCTCTAATGCAATGCACTCCACTCTGTAATCATATCTGTGTGTGTGTGCTTCTCCCAAGGACTTTTAGTTTTTCTTTAATTTGATGGAAAATTACAAAACTGAAACCATGTCACACACAAAGAGACGACAAGAAAATCATTATCTGCACCATTGTTTGCTTCATATATATGTGTGTTTGTGCGAGCGTTTGTGTCATTTTGCATGCTTCCCCCAGTGTCTGCCAGAGCCTGACTGTGTACACTTGCTACTCTGTTAGTATGAGTATGGATGTTTGTGTGAAGTGGGATGAGAGGAGGAGGAGGGCGTAATTGCCATTGATCTGAGCAATTACAGCACAAACGGAGCTCGGGAGAGAGGCTTGCTGCCGTAGGAATGCATAGAAACATTTCTGCTGTCAGCTTAGATGGGAGTTTTTTCGTGTCTCAGTGTACTGCTGGGAGCACAGAGAGAAACCATTCAACTCCACACACTAACATTTCTAAGGTTTATGTGCTAGGACACAATAAAAATGATCTGGTCTTTACTGGGTTTAAAAACATTTAATCACAGATAACAACCACAGATGTACAGCAACACATAACATACAGCGTGTCATTATTTATCTAAGCCAAAAATGCAAAAGGAGTGTGCTAAAAACTAAATACACCCCATGACTCAACGGATGGTAGAACCACCTTTAGCTGCAGTAACTAGAGGCAATGGTTTTATAAATGACTTTATGAGTCTCTCACTTGTTTCTCTAGTCTTACTGCATGGAAAAGCATGCAATCACACCTAAACATCTGTATTAAATAAAAACGGATTTAAAACAAAGAAAAATTATTATTTTAATTTAAATATACTTTATATTTAATACACAGCCAGACAGAGAAACACATATTTTCTCACATATTAACACCGCTGTTTGTTAAATCAGATGTCAAATTTAAATGCACAACAACAAATACATGCACAACTGCTACATATTAGAGGGTGGCTGTAGCTCAGGTGGCAGAGCAGGTCAGCCACTAATCAGAAGGTCGGTGGTTCGATCCCAGGCTGCCTCCTGGCTGCATGCCAAATATCCTTGGCCAAGATACTAACCCCATGTTTGCCTACTGGAGGTGGTCAGAGGGCCCGGTGGCACCAGTGTCCGGCAGCCTCGCCTCTGTCAGTGCGCCCCAGGGGAGCTGTGGCTACAATGTACCTACCATTGCCAGTGTATGAATGACTGAATGTAGTGTAAAGCGCTTTGGGGTCCTTAGGGACTGAGTGAAGCGCTATACAAATGCAGGCCATTTACTATACTGGTTATAGATGACACATTTCCTTTGTACGGGTTACAGTTTACTGAGCAACTCTGTCTAACTCCTGTTTTGTTTCCATACATCTGAGTAACAAATGTCACTTGACCATGTTTTTCTGATTGTGACAAAACATGGCACAGATGACGAGAGCATCACCAGGACTTCCTCCATGTAAGAAAAATGTCATCATCTTTTGCTAAAGCTGGAGGAAAAGAAGAGAGCTGGCTTAAGTCCAGATTTTAGACTTGTTTTTGCCACCTCATCAGACACATGCTGGGGATCAAGGCAAAAAAACGATCAAGAGCTTGCTGGAGCAGGAGGGAGCAGTCGCAGAGGTTCTGTCCCTATATGGATTAAGATGGAGGTCTTGGAGGGAGCCAAGAACAAAACAATACACAAAATTCACGGTTTGGTTCAGTTCGATACTTTGGTGTCATGGTTTGATATTTTTTCGATACAAAAAATGTTCATGCTTTTTTAATTTGTCATTTATTAAAATTATAAATATATATTTTAACTCAAAAGTACAGTTTTTAAATTTAATGTTGCTGAAACAACAAAGTAATAAAAAAAAAAAATCTATCTGATCGAGAAATCCGTCATCTTTGGAAAAGAGAGTTTATTACAGAGAAATGTCTCTTTCCAAAATAAAAGCTATACTATACGCTTCTTCTGGGCTATATTCTCAGCAGCATATTAAACATATCAGGTCCCCATAAGGAGAATCCTGTGCTAACGGCTGTCTAAATGACTCGGGTAAAGTTTGTAGCATGTGTGCTTGTTGTTTTTGTCTGCTTCCACTTGTCTTTGCACTAGGATGATGTCGAAGTACATGTGCAGTCATATTCGTTGTGTTCCCACTAGTGCTGTCAGCGTTAATCTGAAATGACGTTAATGCCACAACACGGCAAATTTCCGTTAACGAGCTACTGCGGATCGCCCCGTGCGTGGGGCTGGATGGCCAACACGTTAACGAGCTTACTGTGCTAACGCACTAGTTCCCACCCATGTAATTGAGCATTGCATGGCACATCCAACATACTGTTTTACTTTTGTCCATGACGCGCTTACCTTCAGGGTCATACGTCACATGAAAACCAAAATAGTTCCAAAGGCCAGATCTGAATGAGGGTGGGGGAGGTTCAATTTGCCATGTTGCAACGAGCTTAGCTTCTGTCTTGCTGGCTTGTGCTGCGCTCAGTGGATCTGCAGTGAAGCCTAGGCGGAGTAGTCAAACGCAGATCCACTGAGCTCTCAACACAGACAGCATTGTCAGAAGAAAAGTTGATAAAATAAATTAACATTTTTGTATTGTTCTATACATATGCGTACCGAACCGAAAGCACTGTATCGAACGGTTCAATATCGATACGAGTATCGTTGCACCCCTACTAGTTACCCGCGATTTTGGAGGTCGTCTGGGATAGCATCGATAGTACAACTTCGCATAACACATCTCGGTTGTGGGCAAAAGACCTGCAACTGACAAATAAGGGCTATCTCATCTCATCAATTAGACATTAATTAGACAATTAGACATATGCTATGTAGTAGCAGGGTGGTATATAAATGCATATTATGCTGCACATATGCATGTCATGACTGTATTTTTTGTCTTGATTTTAGTTTTACCCTTTTGAATGTCAGTAAACCTGTAGACAACGCTCATCGGTCTTCAGAGTGGTGATATAAGAAAGGTGTTAACGCCCCTGCATCAGACATGCACCCATAACGGCACATTGACAGTTTTTGAAACCTTTACTTTAAATTACTGCAATGTATGCTGCTTAGTCAGCTAGCGACTTGTTGGAAATGATGTCATTTCTGGTTTAGATTCAAATACTTTCCAGTGGAAAAAAAAAATAAATTGAAATACAGAAACAACACTCACTCATCTGGGCCCATCTACCCAAGGCCAAGAACCAACAACTAAGAACTAAGCTTCAACAAAGGAGAGCACGGTAACCTCAACTGACACAAAGAGAGGCAATGGGAAATTAACTTTCAAGCTACTTACAGTTCGTTAATGTAGAAATTCAGACAGATCCTCTCAAATGGTAGAAGAAACATATCTTTCCAACTCTGAGCCACCTAGCAAAATATACATCTTTAGGTTTAGTCCACCTCCCAATCTAAAAGTAGGGGAGCTGGTAACCTGTCACACATTGTGCCTGAAGAGGAGAATGTTGATAGACTGGCTTTTGCTTATTAAAAATTCCAAGTGCTTTTTTTTTTTTTTTACGTAGAAAGGGATTATAAGAAACTGTAATGAATTGTTATGAAATCAATTTACAACTAAGGGTTCTTCAACTTTACTGTCAGTATAAAATGTTCAACAAGGATTTGAGCTATCCTGCCAAAAACAAAGGAAATCAGATGCTTGAGATAAAGAATCGTTGATGTTCACAAAGCAGGAGATGGATATACAAAGCTATCACAGTGTTTCAAGTGTCAAGAAGTGGAGTGAGAAGTACCATCAAGAAATTCAAAGACAGTACAGAATACGAAAAATTTCAAATACTCTGAAAAGAACTAGTGAGAGATGTGTCTAGCAAAGCAAGAAAAGTTCCACTTCTGCAGAAGAGACACCTTTAAACCAGACTGAAGTATGGTAAGGACAACCTGGAGTAAGATTACGCATGAAGTGCGCGAGAAAGCCGGGAGAGGCAAACAACCCAAAGAAAACTGTCTCCACAGTGAAACACGGTGGTACGAGTAATAAAACATATGTTGATCTTGGTGAAAAACTACGTCCAGATGAAAGTGAAGGTTATTGAAGCCCTGACTCAAAAATCTGTGGAGTGAACTGAAGACCAAAGCTCAGGTCAGAAGACTATTTAACCAGGAAGATGTTAAAAGACTAGCTAAAGCAGAATGGACTGGAATTGCTCAGGAGACGTGTCAGACTTGTTCAATATTAGCATCAGTGTGGCTAATATTTGAATTTGAAGCCTGGCAGTTCTTGGTTTTGTTTGTTTCTATGTGCAAAGTAAAATGAAAATAGGATGTTTGGAAAAGCTGTGTAAAAAAGTCTGTTGCTCTTTTTACCAGCACTTTGGAAATACTTAAAAATGTTCACAGGCTGGCTAATAATTCTATCCTCGTCGTTACGTTGGCTACATTTACATCTCCCACAGACAGCGTCACTTTTAGCTAGATCGAGCAGAGAAGTTAAATAGACGGTCACCTGAAGGAGACACAGAGACTCCAGCTGCATTCAGAAGCAAAAGCAGTAAACATTTTACTGGGAATTTTACTGTCACGTGTTCAAGTGCCATTGTTGCTTATCTATAGCAACAATGGCGCTCATCTATAGCTTTACAAGTGAACAAAAGTAAAAATAGAATGGTATTTCCCCCAAAATTGTGAACTGCAGTGAGCAACAAGAATTCCGATTTTTATCCCAGCGGAATTCATTACAGCACATACTCACATACAGTGCATCGCCAGTGCTCACTGACAAAATAGCTCATCTCAACTTAATGAATCCACTGCTTCTGGCAATATTAAACAACAAGAGCTAATCTTCTTAAATTCAAGATGCTGTTTCGTTTTGAATCTAATCTTGTATAAAGTTTAACAAATCTAATTAAGCTCCTTGCAAAGATGTGCCACTGGGTTTGAGAAGAATAATGTGCAGTTGCTCCACATGAGAGAAAACGTTCCTCTAGATGGATATGTGCATGCACGTGTTGCCACATCAGCTGCATGCACAGAGATGCACGTGCACGTGTCGTCTCAGCGAGTGTGTGTCTCTGTGCCGCGTTTCTGCAGCGCGTGACGACTTCACTCAACCCCTCGCAATTGAACTGATGATTGCATCTGTGAAGGAGGAGGGAAAAAGCACAGAGAGAAAAGAAAAACAAAGAAGAAGCAGGAGACAGCGAGCGCTCCGGGGGGACGACAGAGAACTACACAGATGATAAAGGCGCGACAGAGAGACAGAAGTGGGGAAGTGAAGCATAAGGAGTGCATTGTGAATGCCCCTATTAGCGCAAAAAAGCAGGAATAATCCCTATTAAGGTAATTAGAGTTTTAGGAGACAAAGTGTAATTAAACAGAAACAGGCTAGAAAATATGTAGTGCCTATATATAGAAGGTCCGTATGAATCCAATATGACCGAGGAGGGTCTTTGCATATCCAAAATGCAGGACGGAGTGCATTTACATGTGTGCATTAGACGAGGGCTGTGTGTTTACAATGAGATCAAGAGAATGCTTGGCAGGACGTTAGCCTTGTAAAGCCACAGGATTCCACATGAAAAACACTCACACACTCCACGCCACAGGGAAAACACACAAATGTTTGGATGTCCTGCTCCATCTCTCCACCCACCCACCCACACACGCACACACAGACACACGCACACACACACACACACACACACTGACAAGCCCACAGAGAAAATAAACATAAGGCATGAGAGAGTTTGGTGCACACTGAGGAAGAGACTCACACACAAATATATACGGATGCTGGCAGCATTCGCTCTGAAGGAGAGCAGAGAGGATTTCTACCTGGAAGAGGTTTGTGTTCTTTGCGTGCTTGTGTGTGTCGAAAGGTAAAAGGAAGGATGTAGGCGGTGTGGGTTTTTTTCTCAGGTATTAAAAGGGCAAAGCATAGTGGAAGACAAAGAGAGCCAATAACAACAATTGAGATATAATTGAAAATAACAGTCCTAAAACTAGCAGTTATTTTCATTATGATGGAACCCCATTAGGTTCAGCTCAGAAAAAAGATATGTGCAGCAATTTCATAAACCAGTGCTCTAAAAAAAACAAAAACTGCACTCTATGTGTCAGCTGAGTTGAGCTCTGCTCAGTCATTGCAAAAACAGGATAGCAACCACATTGCAAACTGAAAATAAATCCTTAGTTGCTTTGTATTTACATTGCATGTATTTATTGCATTTAATGACCAACTGCAAGTAGTTGAGGTGACCACATGACCAAGAGGTCGAGAGTGCAACAACCTCAACTTTTGATCGTAAGGTGACCGCCTGGGTCATCTGGTGGGAGGTAACCTGTCTCCAAAGAAATGCTCAATCACCCTCACACAGACTGCCTGAGAGAGACTGACAGCAAATAAATCCCATCTGTAGTGTAAACGCAAACAGGCAGCCAAGATGTTGATATCAATGTGAGTCAATCTGGGATGATGAACACAACTCATCTGCAACATGTTTTTTTGCAATAAGGGACATGACACAACTGTTTTCCAACAGGTTGCATTCTAGTTAACTTGTTTAACTGTTTAAAATCTAAAATGTTTTGCCTATTCTCTCAGTGTATGCAGTTAATGACAATGACTGTTCAATGTGAATGTCTATATATGTAGTATATGTTGTCATATTATCACGAACTGTCTGACCCCATCTTACTGCTGTTTTATGGTCTTCATGACTAACCAAAATGAAGATGCCATTGCTCTAATTTCCTCTGATCTGGTTCCCGTTTTCACAATAATAGTTTCAAAGGCAACAAGTTACAATAATTTTGGTCGTATCAACTGCTGCTTTTCCTGTAGCGACTGTGACATTGTGCTGCAGTACTGTATGTACTGTATGTATATGTTGTACAACAAATCAATATAATGACAACGAAGCTGAACTTGATGTGATAAAGCTACTAATGCCAGATACATGTTGCGCAGCTGATATAAATGGCAGATTTCTGGCTATCTGCTTGCTGTGTTACATAAAATGAGGTCTGTTAGGCATCTAAGTTAGTATGATGGACCATGTTAGCTAACATTTCCATCCAGACATGATTTTTCTAGTTACGACATTCACAAGTAAGATATGCCTAGTCAGCTGGATGACCAGCTAAATGACAGGTGAGACCCTACTGTCGGGCCAATTATTGGATGAAAAAAAACACAAATGACAGGAAAGATTTTACAAACTTATCAACTGTGTGTAAATGTCCTAAAATGTTGTAGCATAACTACCTTTAACCCCTGGTCAGCAGAACCAAGAAAGAATCTGATGGGGTGAACCTGCAGCCAAGTGGATAGGGCATAGCATATATTGCCAGAGGAGTGGATCTCTAGGACAATGTTGCATGACATTCGCCTACTCACTCTTCCACATTTCTTGCCTCTCTCTCAACTGTCCCTGAACACAAAAAGGCAGTAATGCCCAAAACCTGAGTTCCTTAGTCTCTAGCCCATCACAGTTGATGCACACTAGGCTTGGGTACTATAGAAGTACGCACCACTTAACATCCGCTTGCTCTAATAAAAGCTTTTCAGAAACCTCCCACACTGACACTTGCATATGAGACACATTTAAATTACTCTCACCTGGTTCGGTGCAGTTCTTCTCAGGCTCAGAGTACAGCTTGGAGTGGTTGTCTTCCTGTAGAAGGTGACGACTTTCCCATCTTGCCTCCTCCACAACCATGGAGCTGGAAACATGATATCCTAAGTGAAAGAAAAAAAGACCGAAAGGAGACAAACAGATATTGGAATGTTAAGGAAGGTTTCATGAAAAACAGACTCACTACAAACCTATCAGGCCAATCATTAGTGGCACTTCCAACCCAAGGGACAAAGTTAAGTGAAATAAGTGAATGCATGATTATGCATTCTGCAAAGGTGGTTTTATATAACAAAACATTTTCAGACATACTTTCTCTATATTTTGTCTGCTTTTAAAAAATATATATATTAAAAAATAACCAGCCCATACACAAACAGAATAATGGCTGTAATGCACAAGCTCTTAGTTCCACAGTCAATTGACATTTCTGAATAACTTCCCTCTCCCCACAGAACAAAAGGCAGATGAGACATGCATCTTGTGTAACCATGTTCCTGCGGGAGCATTAAGCGTGGCGGCACACTGAGTGCCGCAAGGCCAATCATTCCAGCTCTGTCATCTGGGTTACAGTAACCTCAAGCACTCCACCTCTGACCCATCTCCCCTCCCACCATGCAACAGAAACAACTTAGGTGCACAGCACACTGGGTTTCTATAAATAGCACTGTGTTCAACTATATTTATCAAAATGCAAAAAAACCAAATGTTTTGCAGCCGTGTTGCAGGAAAGGATGAAGCAGAGAAAGGCAATGATATGGAATAGCAGGCTTTACAGCTGAAGTAAAATGGCAGTTCTTTGGTGGATCTGGGCCCTTAAGAATATGTTTAGCTAACCAAAAATGTAGTTCTCTATTCAGCAAAGCCAGCGTCACCTGAATTCCTACAAAATCAAAAGCAATACGTAGATTTTGTGAAATTATGTAAAACTGACATAACAACAGAACGCAATGATTTTTCTAATCTCTTGAACCCAAATTTTACATAGAAAACATATCAAACGTGTAAGCTGAGACGTTCATATTTCATGAAAAATATTAACTCATTTCGAATTTGAGTGCAGAAACATTTGAAAAAAAGTTGGGACAGGGAAACAAAAGGCTGGAAAAGCAAGAGGCACTAAAATGAAACATTTTAACTTACTAGGTTCACTGGTAACAGATCAATAACATGAAGGTATTTTGTGTTTTAATGTTTCATATAATATCTACCTTGGAGGTAAATATTATGTAAACATAAATCACCATGAATCCACCAGAGAAGTAGAGATAAGACAATCTCCAGGGTTCATATACCTTTTTCAAGGTCCATTTTCAAGCTTTTCCAGCATATTACCAAAAAAAAAATATGCATATTTCGCATCACATCTATCTAAAATCTATTTATTTAATCTATCTGTGATATTATTATGTACAATTATAATGTATTGTTCATCTCCCTTAGATAAACAGGCAGCCTTAAAGTATGAAATATTCATATACAAAAACACATTTAAAGCTTTCACTTGAGGGAAGTAACTTGCATTACTGCTACTGCTACGAAGTTTACAGGATGAACGAAAATGCTCTGTTCCACCTGGGTTCTGGTTGTGAATTGCCATGAGTCTCCAGTCAAAGTCAAACTCGCATGTCCCGCTCTGCAGTGATTCCTGGTGACCGTGTGGGGACGTTATTGTGCACCTGAGGTTATGCTTGGCACTCCATATGATGAAGCAATTGACATGTGGTCTCTGGGGCTGGTAGCTGTGGAGCTTTCTACAGGGGTGCCTCTCTATCCTGGGGAAGACGATTATGATGTTTTGAAATTCATAATTGAAACTCAGGGTCAGCTACCAGATCATCCTCAGGATTCTGGCTTGTACACTGATGACTATTTCATCGAAGACAACTACAACAACATTTAAGACCAAAGAACAATTTCAATACGAGACAGATTATCAATCCAAGGAAACTCGATTTATAAAACTTAAGCGTCTCAATGATCTCGTAAAACTAATGAAGGTTAGGCGAGGACCTGAAAATGCCAACCATTATTTATCAGGCTCACCAAACAGATGTTGGCCTTGGATGCAAATCAGCGCATAACACCCTCAGAGGTTCTGAAGCATCCCTTTTTCGTCCCTTGCCTCTCTAAGAGTTCCCCCTGCACTGACATGAATATCACAGGGGGACAAAACCTTGTGCTTTCTTAGCAATCGTCTGATTGTTGGGGTGGCCAAAACTCTAGGGAAGCTAGCAATTCTTGTGAAAAAAGCCCCCCCAAAAATAACAAAAACAACCAATGAATATGGTCTTAAACTTGGGCACAATTGGCTTAAAGTTCATTAACTAATCTCTCAATATTCAAAGCGGAGCAGTGGAAAACTTAGCATCACATCAGTCCTTCAATCAGACCTACAACAAATGTTAAAGATGAATTTGAAATTAATTGGAAATAAATTGGATATTAATTAAATAAACCTGCTTAAAGCATCAACTAATTGTTGTTTGTAATTCTTTATAAATATAGTGCTACCCTTCAGCCTCCTAGTAGACATACATATGTTATAAATGTGAAAATCCTCTGGTTTTCAGAAAGTTGACCTCTGACCTTGAACTCAAGGTCACTAAGATTTAAACTTAACAGAGATTTTCAGGAGATGCAACCATGGTATTGATTTGAAAATTCAATCTTGCCTTGTTCTTGAGTTATTGCTTTCACAAACTCGGGTGTCCATAGCACCCCAGCTCAAAAGATTAAAACGTGTTTTCTTTTAGTTTTTTCATGAAAATTGTAACACACAAATAACAAAAATGGCAACACTATTGTCATTTATGATAACGCTATTTTCATGGTATGTCTGTGAAGGTTCTCAGTCATCCAGGTCATCGTAGTCAAAGGAGCTTGCAAAGAAAAGCGTCTGGACTTCTTTAAGTTGCTTGAAGACGTTTCACCTCTCATCCGAGAAGCTTCTTCAGTTCTAAGGTCAAATGGTGGAGAGTCCCAGATTTAAACACAGTGGGAGTGACCCCCCACAGAGGGACAAAAGGACCCCCTGATGATCCTCTAATCGCCTGAGCCAAGGTGGGAAACTGGGCGTGGGTCCCAATCAGCCAGAGTTTCGGGTGTGTTCATTGTGAAACCTGGCCCCACCTTATCATGCGAATTCCTGAGGTCAGATGGCCCAGGATGTGAGTGGGCGTTAAGGCGTCTGGGAAGGGATCTCAAAACTGGATTATAGATGGCAGAGAGTTGGTGTCGTAAACCCCGCCTCTGTTCAAAGATGGTCGCTCACAGTGGACATAGATGGCTTCTTTCACTCCTCTTTCAAACCATCTGTCCTCTCTGTCCAAAATGTGAACACTGGCATCCTCGAAAGAGTGTCCTTTATCCTTAAGATGCAGATGGACTGCTGAGTCTTGTCCTGTGGAGGTGGCTCTTCTGTGTTGTGCCATGCGCTTGTGAAGTGGCTGTTTGGTCTCTCCAATGTAGAGGTCTGAGCATTCCTCGCTGTACTGTACAGCATACACCACATTGTTAAGTTTGTGTTTTGGTGTTTTGTCTTTCGGGTGAACCAGTTTCTGTCTGAGCGTGTTGCTGGGTCTGAAATACACTGGGATGTCATGCTTGGAGAAAACTCTCCTGAGTTTCTCTGATACGCCGGCTACATAGGGGATGACAATGTTGTTGCGTCTGTCCTCCCTCGCTGGTGTCTGATCTTCTTTTCTGTGCCTCTTTGCTGACTTTAAGAACGCCCATTTAGGATAGCCGCACGTTTTGAGTGCTTCCTTTACATGTGTGTGTTCCTTCTTTTTCCCTTCAGGCTTAGAGGGGACATGTTCTGCCCGGTGGTGTAGGGTCCTGATTACTCCAAGTTTGTGTTCCAAAGGGTGATGGGAGTCAAAGAGGAGGTACTGGTCCGTGTGTGTGGGCTTCCGGTAAACTTCGATGTTGAGTTTGCCGTTCTCTTCAATGTGCACAGCGCAGTCCAGGAAAGGCAAACAGTCGCCCTTTGTGTCTTCCCTGGTGAACTTGATGTTCTTATCCACAGAGTTAATGTGCGCAGTGAAGGATTCCACTTCTTGTGTCTTGATTTTGACCCAGGTGTCGTCCACATATCTGTACCAGTGGCTGGGTACTCTTCCTTTGAAAGAGCCAAGAGCCTTCCTTTCCACTTCCTCCATGTAAAGGTTGGCTACAATAGGTGACACGGGGGAGCCCATGGCACAGCCATGTTTTTGTCTGTAAAAGCCTTCGTTGTACTTGAAATATGTAGTGGTGAGGCAGAGGTCTAACAGTGTGCAGATCTGATCGGGTGTGAAGTTGGTCCTGTCCTCCAAGGAGCTGTCTTCTTGTAGTTGTTTTCTGACAGTCTCCACGGCCTCCGTGGTGGGTATGCAAGTGAAGAGAGAGACTACATCAAAGGACACCATGGTTTCATCTGGATCCAGGGTAAGTTTCAGGACCTTGTCGGTGAAGTCGGTGGAGTTCTTGATGTGGTGTGGGGTGTTCCCCACGAGAGGTGCAAGGATGGTAGCAAGGTGTTTAGCAATGTTGTAAGTGGCTGAGTTTATGCTACTGACTATGGGTCTGAGTGGGACAGCTTCCTTGTGGATCTTAGGAAGTCCATAGATGCAGGGTATGGCATCCCCTGGGTAAAGGCGGTGATATGTAAGGCGGTCAATGATTTTGTCCTTTTCAAAGTCTTGAAGGCAAGCTATAACTTTCTTTTTGTAGCTGCTTGTGGGGTCTCGCTTTAGGGCTTCGTAGGTATTGTTGTCACTGAGGAGAGTAGTGATCTGTGTATGGTAATCTGTAGTGTTTAGGACCACGGTACATCTTCCCTTATCAGCTGGTAAAACAGTGATGTTGTGGTCTTTGCTCAGGGAAGCGACGGCCTTCTTTTCTTGTATTGTGAGGTTGGATGGAGGGACTTTGGCACTGGAGAGCGTGGCTGAGACTTTCATCCTGATTTGCTCTGCTTCTGTCTGTGATAATTTATTAATCCGTATGGCAGATTCTGTGGCTGTGATGAGGTCCACTATGGGCAACTGTTGCGGAGAAATGGCAAAATTGAGTCCTTTGGCTAATACTCTCTTTTCAGGTTCAGTGAGAATCCTGTCTGAAAAGTTCTTCACCCATTTCTCCTGACTGGCATCAGGTGTGTTTTCTTCTCTGGGTTGTGTAGGTTCAGGATGAGGAGTGTGTGTTTTTGAAAGCAAGGTGTGAAATTTCCTGCGTTGTCTTTCTTTTCCTTTAGAGTGTTGGGCCCGCTGAGCCTTGTCCACAAACTTGTAAACCTCTTCTAAGAGGTGTGGTGTATGCTGTACAGTGCAGCGAGGAATGCTCAGACCTCTACATTGGAGAGACCAAACAGCCACTTCACAAGCGCATGGCACAACACAGAAGAGCCACCTCCACAGGACAAGACTCAGCAGTCCATCTGCATCTTAAGGTTAAAGGTCACTCTTTCGAGGATGCCAATGTTCACATTTTGGACAGAGAGGACAGATGGTTTGAAAGAGGAGTGAAAGAAGCCATCTATGTCCACTGTGAGCGACCATCTTTGAACAGAGGCGGGGTTTACGACACCAACTCTCTGCCATCTATAATCCAGTTTTGAGATCCCTTCCCAGACGCCTTAACGCCCACTCACATCCTGGGCCATCTGACCTCAGGAAATCGCATGATAAGGTGGGGCCAGGTTTCACAATGAACTCACCCGAAACTCTGGCTGATTGGGACCCACGCCCAGTTTCCCACCTTGGCTCAGGCGATTAGAGGATCATCAGGGGGTCCTTTTGTCCCTCTGTGGGGGGTCACTCCCACTAGGTTTATATCTGGGACTCTCCACCATTTGACCTTAGAACTGAAGAAGCTTCTCGGATGAGAGGTGAAACGTCTTCAAGCAACTTAAAGAAGTCCAGACGCTTTTCTTTGCAAGCTCCTTTGACTATTTTCATGGTATTTAATGAGGGGAAAAAACAAAAATATAAAAACTAAATTGATAACTAGCAGTGAGACAGTCTGCGTCAACACACAGGGGAACACAGACTTCAGAAGATTTTGAATGCATTTGTCTGATTCAGCCACATATTTGTTTCAAATAACTTTCAGATTTTTCACCAAGGATTTTGTCCCTCTGGAAGCACTAGATTGGATTGCATTTAAATGTTCTATCTTTTATCAGTTTGATCAGTTTTCATGATCTCTGGAATAAATAATGTACTAACACTATGCTAAATTAATTCAGGTATATAAGTATTTGGTTAATTAGCAACCAAGGCTTATTGTCTATTTAGTACAATTATTGCAAGTACTTGGAAAAGAGAGCTTTTCATCTAGTGTATATCTGGCATTTTGAACAGATCTATTTTCATTTTATTTACTATTTATTATGTATATAATCCTAAATGATGTTGGCTGATTAGCTAACTCTGATATGCACACAAAGCATACAGGAAGTGTGCTTAAATTGAAATCAGACCTAGTTTTATTTTTGAGATCATTGTCCTTCTGCTGGTGTAACAACACATGTATACATGGAGTCCAGCAGCTAGTGTTCTCCAGTATCATTGCGCTAGTTCAACAATCAAATCTGCATGAGATTAATATCCTTTTTAATCCATGTTCAAACTGAAATATCATCATGAAACATTATACCTTTGGACCACTTTTCTAATTGTAATTGTCATAATATAAAGATTTTATGTGTGTTCCTTATATCCTCCTAGATGAGAAGACCGATCTTGATGAAACTTTGCATAAAGAAAATTAAATATCTAAATCACATATAAAAATATTTTATAGAAATTCCAAAATCATATTTATACATTTGACAGGTCAGCTGACTACAGAATGGCATGTCAGATCAGAATGTTGTGTCATAATATAAGCATGCACATATTTGCATGTTCCTTATCCCTGTGAACACCGTGCCCTACTGTCGGCAGTCAACTTGATGATAAGGACAGTGAGGAAAAGTGGAACAGTTTTGAGGTGCAGTTAGGAGGTCAGGGGTCAGTTCGGGGTAAGTTTACGTAATGTGTGTGGTTAAGCACCAACACCAACATTTGTGTTGGTGTATGTGTGTTAGGAACATAGATAGGACGGCAAAGGGGTCATGAGGTACCAGGATTCAATGCTACTCCAAAAGTCAGAAATGTGATGTCCAGCTCACATTTACAAGCAACTGCTTCCTGAAGTTCCACACAGAAAGGTTATTAATGACACACACACACACACACACACACACACACACACACACACACACACACACACACACACACACACACACACACACACACACACACACACACACACACGCAGATATAAAAACACTGCTTGTATAAATATGAATATGGGTATAGTCTTTGCAAATTGTGGATCTTAATGTTCTATACACACCCTCCCCTACTCTTCTGTGTACCACACAGCCATATAATTCATCATAACCATCCATCCATGACCACGCATTAAACATGCCTGAAAAGACACCAAGACAGGGTACTGTTGACAGGTATGGTTCAGTTTGAATTACTGCAAGGGATGCAGATACTGTACTGAGCAGCTACTGCTCCCTGTGTCTGCAAACCTGTCACTCAAAAATTTAAGCATCCAAGGAGTTATATTATTTTAAAAAATAAAAAATCAAAAATCACCTGCTTCATTATGAAGGTAGAAACAACAGTCTGTAATATATTTATGTTTCAATGCCAATGCTTGCTGCTTTGTGTCACAATATCAATTTGAATACAATTTAATGATAAAGTAAATGTTACAAGGAAAGTAACGGAAATAAAAAGGGATGAAAAGGAAAAGGCTAGAGTGACAGCATGGTACTTATTGTGTGTCTGCCTTGTGTCCTGCTCTGTGGTGCTACATTACCATTTTCTCCCGGTGACCACCTGTATTGGGGATGAAGCGTTTGGCTTTTTTAGCTCATATGCGCATTTACAGAATATGAAAGGATAGGCTGTGTGGCATGTGGTAGCAGACGAGAGAATGAATGTTGGATATAGTGAGATTGGTGCAGACTTAAGAGGATATTCCACAGGGAAACTGCAACCAAACCTCAGAGGAAATGCTGCCATTGTACAGTGAAGCAGAAGACATGATAATACATCCCAGGAGAGTGCTTGTAGCTTGCCTGCTGAGTGCATACCTGTACAGTCTTTCCCTATACTGTTCGTCTGCTTTCTCCTTTTCATTATTTCATTTCAGTTAGAGAGAGTTTAGTAATAGAGATGTAACTTGGACTGTGGTGCTTGCTTTTTTCAATGAAACACATTGTAGAATGTTACACCAAAGAATTTCCAAATACTAAAGAAGTCCAGCTCTGTGAGTGCTCGAAAAATATTCGAGAGTGAGCTGTAGCAGAATTTTCTTTTATCTTTTGCCTTCTTTTAACACATTTGTAATATTTAATATGTTCATAATTCAATGAGAAATAAAATTAATAGATCAGGTTTACAAAAACATCACCAACTTAAAATAAAGTGGCTATTATTTATTTAAAAGCTGTTTTCTTGATAGCCAGGTTGCTGCTGCCGAATATGAGACAAGATACGTGTTGCTGACAGGAAATACATTTCCTATTGAAACACATTACTTAAAGATTTGTGGTCACTATCACTAAAATGTTTCACAATTCAAGTACCAGAACAAAAACAAATTTCATGAGATTGGGCTGGACAATAACATGTGTATGTGTAAGCAATGTATTTCTTAACATCCACATTTGTCACTACCCAATAGCTTGAATCTTTGCATTCCTAAGTCTGGCTGACCAGTGAAACTGGATGCCACTATGAAATAGTTTCAGGTAAATGGACTGAGGACTGTTTCTTATATAGCGCTTTTCTACCCAGAACACTCAGTGCTTCAAACAACATGCCACCTTCACCCATTCACACAACACATTCTTCTATGCTTTCAAGTGCTTTCTAACATTCACACACATTCATACTTCGATGGATGCATCGGAGATGAACTAGTATCTTGCCCAAAGATATTTGGCATGTGGACTCTGAGAGCCAAGGATCGAACCATCAACCTTCTGCTCAGTAGACGACCTGCTCTATCTTCTGAGCTACCTGCTCTACGAGGTTACTATGGCGACATGATGGAACTAAGTAGACGCACGGTGGTGTCGGGTAGGTTCATGACATAATACCGAGTAAGTGCTGCATACGCACAGACAGACATACAACTATGACTAACCAAAGTACAAGCACATGCCATCAGACGCGCTCCGCTGTCACTCACACAGGTAACCATAGTCAGCAGTCGTCGTGGGGTGTTCACTGCAGGGCTTCCAGATGAGGGGAAAGGAACGTGAGCTATGTCAATCGAGATCATATGAACTAAAAATGCACATTTCATTTTAAATAGGAAAAAGTTCTCATCTTCAGTTCTTTTTTTTTAGTAAAGCTGGACGAAGTGAACAAAAAAAAATGATGGATAAAAACTACAGCTGACATGAAAGCTGTCATGTTTAACTGATGTACACACCTCAAGCACAGGAATAAAGTACAAGTACAGTATACTTCATCAAATTTCAGCAAGACATCTTACCATTTTCAAATCAAAGATTTAGAAAAAGAACAAAGAAAAACACACAGTTAATATATTTCCGACTAATATACATCCATTTATGTCCAATAATAAAACTGAAAAATTCATTGCCGTATATGGTCCTCTCCCACTGGAGTATTACGTATATAAATATATCATCTTTAAGATTACAGCTTACATTTAAGGTTCCAACTGGTAAATAGCTCTTATTAAACTATACCAAATCACCCCCCTAGCTGTACTAGCAGTATTATTAAAGGTACATTATATTTCACATTCCGTTTCGTTTTAATACATTTTATTTTCAGTTCAATTTCATTTGAGTAATTTTTCCTGAGTGGGTTTGCTGGTTTCAATTTAGTGTCTATAGTCGCCTTTTGGAACTTTTGTTTAGTGTCAATGCTAGGGTAAAACATGCAGCGGTAAAGGGTTTTAGTCCAAAATTTGAAAACTGATTTTACTCAAATTTTCTTTGTATATTAGTGGTCCCTATTATAAGACTCAGGTATGCCAGATAAAATTACTTACAGAGGGGTACCTAACCCTAAACGAGCTGATGGACACCAGGTGCATGTTAAGACGTTCTGCTGGAGCCTGTTGGTTAGGGCCTGCTCTTGTGCCGCCATGATCCGAGCCTCTGTGCTATCAATTAGGTTGGTCTTTTCTAACCACTGGTGGGATTTTTATCTGTCAGTGGCGCGTCCCATGCAGGGGCTTGGTCATCCATGACAGCTCCTCTTATTCCTCACCACTTTCTGTCTTTAACTGCCAGAGGTATTCTTGGAGCAGCTCATCTGAGAGGAGCTTCAGGGTGCTAGACTTCAGGTGGAGTTATCGTGTCTTGACATCAGTGGCATCTATCTCCTCCTGTAGCCAGCTTATTATTCCGGCTATCTCGTGACCCATAGTATTTACTGTATTCATTGGTGGCTTGGATCTTATTTCTACAGTTCAGGTGGTTTCTCACAGCCAGTTTTACATTCTGGAGGTATTTGGCTGTGGCTGACCTCCATGCATCATGGTTCTCGCTCATCTGTGAGATACCCAGGCATTTGTAGCTATCCTGTATATCTGCTATTCTGCCTTCTAGTACTTCCATCTTTTCAGTGCAGCTCACCTCCACTGTCTTTGCAACCATTCATCTACACTTAGCCTTGTCCTCACTGTAGATCATATGTGTCAAACTCATCTGGCCCACCATGCATTTGTATCCAGCCTGCAAGATCATTTTATTTAGATCTATTATTATTGTTATTAATGACCTGGCGATATGAAGTGCTGATAATGCACAAACTACAGATCCCATAATGCAGCGCTTCAGCTGCCTTGCTACCTGGGAACATTACCACATTCCAATGGCGAAGAGGAAAGATGATTCTGAAAACAGAGCCTTTCAAAACCGATGGGAGGGTGAGTTTGTTTACTGACATTTTCAGTTAACCCATGTGTCTTATTTGTGGAGCTAATGTGGCAGTAATTAAGGAATTTAATCCAAGGCAGCACTACAAGACAAAACATCAGGATAAACTGAAAAACCTAAATGCAGAGCAGAAGATAAAGAAAGTAGAAGAGTTAAAGAAGAATCTAACATTTCAGCAGATGCTTTTCACCAGAGCAAAATAACACAGTGAAGCTGCTGTGAAGTTTTATTGTACCAGAGGAGATAGCTGTATCAGCCCAGCCATTTACCAAGTTTAGTTACCAAGTTTTGAAAACGTCAAAATGTAACCGACATGAAACTGCCCTGGGACAAACTTGTTGGACTTATAACAGATGGAGCACTGTGAATATAGACTAGTGGGAAGGATGCAAGTAAAGATGCTGGAGGAGAACTGTAAAGGTGAGTTAACAGCATATCATCGCACGATACACCAGGAAACGCTGTGTAATAAAGTCCTAAAACTAGAGCATGTAATGAACACTGTAACACAAACTGTAAACTTTATCCGAGCTGAAGGTTTAAACCATCAGCAAATGAAAAGTGGAATTGGCATTTCTGGCTGACGTAACAGCTCATCTCAACGTCTTAAACCTTCAGCTCCAGGGACGTGACTACATGATGGCTGACATGTGTGATACAGTGAAGGCATTTCAACTTGCCTCACTTTCCCTGTTGCCAAGTAATGTTGAACCAAGCTGGCACAACAGTCTTCCCAAATGCGCACTTTGCTGATAAACTGAGCACATTGTGCAATTGCGCTTTGGTGACTTTGAAGCTCAAAAAAGAATTTCAAGCTGCTTCACAACCCATTTCCATGGACGTGGAAACTGCACCTGTACAGATTCAGACGGAGCTGATTGAGCTGCTGTGTAATCCTGAGATTCTCCACAACACACAACCTCACACCAAACCTAAACAAACTCGTTGCCAAAAAAAAGATGCCAAGCATCCAGCTCTGACAAAAAAACAACAACAATTGTTTTCAATAAATGTTTATCCTGTCCGGCCTTCGACCTAAAGTGTGCTTTGAGTTTTGGCCCTCTGTGTAATTGAGTTTGAGTTTGATAAAGATCCTAGTGAGGTGGATCAGCGAGTCAACGTCTTAAGTCTCGCTTGGCATAAAGCTTGATGTCATTCTTGTAAAAGAAGGTCCAGTTCGAGGAGGGGATCCTCAGTTCCTGATCCTTTTCATGTCCATCAAATTGTGTGGCATCCTTTCATTCCTAAAACATTAGCCGGTCCATATCAGTAGATTTTATTTCCCCCCCTGTAAAATCAGAGGTGTTTTCAAAGTGTTCCTTTATTGTACGGAGCAGTGTATTTAATGACTTGATGGCCAACGCTGCCATTCATCAACAGGCACAGTTGTTTGGTGGACATTTGCATTCCAAGTGTTGCTTTATTTTTGTGAGCAGAGTATACAGATAGGCAGAGTTTGCTCTCTTAGCAACATCCGTCCATTCTCCTGTCACATATTTACAAAGTGTCCTATATTGGTTAAAGCACACTGCCTATAGGTTCAAGCCCACCTAACATTACATTATTTAATATGGCTGCCCATCCCTCCTCACTGTCATGCTTAATTAGGTACTTTATCTTCATTAGTGTCCCCTGGCAGGCTTATGTGTGTGCATACATGCATACAAAATCCATGTTTCTAGTTATAGCATGACTGTAGCATCACTACATGACATGTCATGTGTGGATATATGCTTACACATGTGCCTCCATGCTAGGTACAACCTTGTCCCTAGAGAGAAAATAATCAGGCCATGAGTACATGACTCATACTATACTCTCCTATACCATACTTCTTGGGATGTATTTATATATTTTGTCTTATCATCACAGGAAACAATATGTGTGCTACTGTTTTCTATGTATTATTTTTTCTCTATGTAAAGTGTTACATATACAGTGGGGCAAAAAAGTATTTAGTCAGCCACCGATTGTGCAAGTTCCCCCACCTAAAATGATGACAGAGGTCAGTAATTTGCACCAGAGGTACACTTCAACTGTGAGAGACAGAATGTGAAAAAAAATCCATGAATTCACATGGTAGGATTTGTAAAGAATTTATTCGTAAATTAGGGTGGAAAATAAGTATTTGGTCACCTCGAACAAGGAAAATCTCTGGCTCTCACAGACCTGTAACGTCTTCTGTAAGAAGCTTTTCTGTCCCCCACTCGTTACCTGTATGAATGGCACCTGTTTGAACTCATCATCTGTATAAAAGACACCTGTCCACAGCCTCAAACAGTCAGACTCCAAACTCCGCCATGGCCAAGACCAAAGAGCTTTCGAAGGACACCAGGAAAAGTATTGTAGACCTGCACCAGACTGGGAAGAGTGAATCTACAATAGACAAGCAGCTTGGTGTGAAAAAATCAACTGTGGGAGCAATCATCAGAAAATGGAAGACATACAAGACCACTGATAATCTCCCTCGATCTGGGGCTCCACGCAAGATCTCATCCCGTGGGGTCAAAATGATCATGAGAACGGTGAGCAAAGATCCCAGAACCACACGGGGGGACCTGGTGAATGACCTGCAGAGAGCTGGGACCAAAGTAACAAAGGTCACCATCAGTAACACACTACAACGGCAGGGAATCAAATCCCGCAGTGCCAGACGTGTTCCGCTGCTGAAGCCAGTGCATGTCCAGGCCCGTCTGAAGTTTGCCAGAGAGCACATGGATGATACAGCAGAGGATTGGGAGAATGTCATGTGGTCAGATGAAACCAAAGTAGAACTTTTTGGTATAAACTCAACTCGTCGTGTTTGGAGGAAGAAGAATACTGAGTTGCATCCCAAGAACACCATACCTACTGTGAAGCATGGGGGTGGAAACATCATGCTATGGGGCTGTTTTTCTGCCAAGGGGACAGGACGACTGATCCGTGTTAAGGACAGAATGAATGGGGCCATGTATCGTGAGATTTTGAGCCAAAACCTCCTTCCATCAGTGAGAACTTTGAAGATGAAACGAGGCTGGGTCTTCCAACATGACAATGATCCAAAACACACCGCCCGGGCAACAAAGGAGTGGCTCCGTAAGAAGCATTTGAAAGTCCTGGAGTGGCCTAGCCAGTCTCCAGACCTCAACCCCATAGAAAATCTGTGGCGGGAGTTGAAAGTCCGTGTTGCTCGGCGACAGCCCCAAAACATCACTGCTCTCGAGAAGATCTGCATGGAGGAATGGGCCAAAATACCAGCTACTGTGTGTGCAAACCTGGTAAAGACCTATAGTAAACGTTTGACCTCTGTTATTGCCAACAAAGGTTATGTTACAAAGTATTGAGTTGTATTTTTGTTATTGACCAAATACTTATTTTCCACCCTGATTTACGAATAAATTCTTTACAAATCCTACCATGTGGATTCATGGATTTTTTTTTCACATTCTGTCTCTCACAGTTGAAGTGTACCTCTGGTGCAAATTACTGACCTCTGTCATCATTTTAAGTGGGGGAACTTGCACAATCGGTGGCTGACTAAATACTTTTTTGCCCCACTGTAGTGCAGATACAGTGTACTCATCTGCAGTATCACCACGTGCTAATGCTATGGCATAAATTGGACCAAAATATTGGACAGGTTCTAGTCGGGGTGTCTCTGCCACCTGCAGTCCGTGATGGTGTGCCCTGCTGGAAGATGGGACTTTTTGTAAAAGTGACTGCATAAAAAAAACAAACAATCTGGTTGACCAAGCTGGCGGGAGAAACACAAAACCAAAGTGCAAAGGCTAGCTGGAACCTCAAGTCAAGTCCATCTGTGGGAAGCACTACAGTAGAATTCTACTGTATACAGCAGAATGCAGTAGCTCTGCATTAGAATTAACATTAAACCGTTGATGTTAATAGTTCGTAAATATCTATACTAATTTTTTAAATGTTATCAATTCTTTAAACTTATTAGGGCTACGATGATAATTTTCATCAATAAAATAGCCAGCCAAAGCTCAGTGACATCTGCAGATGTCTTTGTTTGTCCAAATAACACTCCAAAACCCAGCAGCAGTCACTTTACTGTGACAGTTCACTTTTGAGAAATAGGCTGGAACAAGATTATGTGCTGTGTTTATTAGAGCTGCCACTCTGAGCAGCTGTGTGTGAACAGTTTCACAGTCATGGTGAGTGGTAGAGCTGGACAGAGCAGGTGATACCGCTCAGTATAAGTCAAGAGCTCCATTCGATGGCATTTCTCTGGAGGTGGTGTGGTGATTTTAACATTACCTGTGTGGACCAGCAATTTTAACCATGTTTGCAGTCTACTTCTGGCCATTCCCTCCCCCACACCACATATACATACAGTAAGATGGACTTTTTCTGATTTTCATATGCATGTTTTATAATACAATGCAATTTCCAGCATATATCTTACACTCAGTTTCTATTAAACATACCGCACATACTTAGTTTGGTCTTCTTTTTCATTTAATGTCAGATCCCTTTAAATTAACACGGCGGGGTCTTATTTGCCCTTGACCTTTTGGAAACAGAATACTGGGCTGGTCAACCTATTTTTCTGCAATACTAACATTTTCTGTTCCAAGGAGGATCAGCGCAGTCCATCTAGGCTCCACACAGATGGGGCAGGGCTCCCACAGCCTACTCTCCGGCCGGCACACCTCATTATTCTATTAATCTTTCATAAGATTAACACGAGTATCTCCTGCACCAACTTCCTTGTGCTTCTGCTCTCCAGTGATTCCTGTGTGGCTTAAGAGTGGATACATTTCCAGTTTTACTCACCTGTTCCAGCTGCTCCACCTTCTCTGGGAAAACTTGATCAAATCCTCACCTGCCTGCTCCCCCACCTACAGATCAGACTCACCCTCAGACTCGGACTCCCAAGTAAGAACTCACAATTCAAACCTGAGCCAGCCATTCTGCACACTTGTGCTTTGTCTAACCCTAATCTCCTCTCTCCCAGGTTGCTATCTTTAGTTTCCAGAGACTCCTTCTCGTGTCCAGCACGGTTAAAGTTCCTTTTGTGCCAGTAAAATCTGTGAACTTGTAGTTGTAGTCTCCTGGGGTCTGGTTAAGAGTCTATTTTATGGGCTAGCCTTGGCTATTTTCTAAATTTTGCTAACAGAACAGGTACTGCAATCACCACACTTTAAGATTCTTGAAATTCAGCCTCATCTTTAAGCGATGATAAATGTGCCTAGTTTGGAGGGAAACTTTCAGTCACATGTATTCTCTTGTACACGTGCAACAACTGGACTAAAGCCCAGACTCTTAGCTTATGCCATCATTTGCTTTGGTGTCAAGAGACACGAAATCAACAATGCAGGGTGTTGCTTTTCACCTGCTTCAGGAGCTGTGCATCCCCACATTGACAAGGGACCACTGATATCGTTTGAAGCCAGCTTGGAAAAATTCTGAGCCCACACTTTTAAAACATTACAACCACGGGAGTGCAGCTCAGCCGAATGTTTGCGAACCAGGAGGTAAAAATCTGTGGTGCTTTTCACCTTCTGGATATAAACTACATTTCACCTATGCTACACAGACTGTCATTAATTCAGACACTTTCAGCTTAAGCTATAAAAAAATCAGCACATTGTCAAAAAGTGAAATAAGATGGCACCTTAAGTGGGTGCAGCAGCATTCCACACAGAATTTACTCTTCCAGGCAGTCAAGCAGTCAATGCACTGTTGCAAATCCTTGCTGTCATGCTGCCAAGCAAAATACACAAACACTCCTCTTTGCAAGCGCTCAGCTACATCCACTCAATATCTCAGAGCAAGATCAGAGTGAACCTCTGTCAGCACCACTGAGAAACAGTGTGTAACACACCTCACTCACTCTCAGACACGCATCCACTCATCCACTCACTAAGCCTCTCTGTGTGATTGCCCATCAATAAATCGATAAGACTGTGAGTGGTTACATGGCCACTTGTGTTTGAAAGAAATACTGTATCTGTAGAAGATGTCACAAACATATTCCAGAGGGAAGGAATACTGTGTTATACATCTACTTTTACGTGCCATTGTGTAACATACGTCTCGATAAATTATGACCAGACGCAAAGCCTTTCAGACCATTTCTTTAATTGCTGCTTAATGAATGAGACAGCGCTTTAATGGTCTCATTAGCTGACACTGTCAGACGCCACTACTGCTGTGAGTGTGTGCGAGTGCTGTCATCTCAGACTATTTCCATGGTCTCCCACTCTCATCTCTCTTTCTGTCTGAAGATGTGGCTCATGTGGAGGGGAAGGAGATTGAGAGAGGTCATGTGGCTGTCAGGTTAAAAAGAAATATGCTGGGGTTGCAACTGCGATGGTCAGCTCAGGTGAAGTGACCGAGGAGCAGCAGTTTAATGGAATCACCATTAAAACCTTACTGGAGTCAGGCTACAAACACAACTTTGTAGCTGCTCCCATCCAGCCCTGTTTGTCTTACACTGAGAAAGCTACAACGAAAATAGGCAAATTACAGCTACAACTTAGTCTGACATAATGTTTAAATTAGGCAGCTGAAGGTTGACAGCAGCTCTCCTGTCCTGATGCTCCTGACAGCAGGATCACCTGAACATTTACAACATCTGTTTTCTGTAATCACAAAGATACACGTGCACAAATCGCACACACATGAACAAACACCAAGTCTATCTCATCCAGGAGATACAATACTGTCAGAACTCTTGTTGCCTCCTACTAATATAGTGAAGCCCTCCAACAAGACTGAGTTAAGGCTTATATGCCTTAGTTTAGGTTGCATGTTTACTTGACATTACTGTACTTGAGATTATTGAGTCTGTTGCAGGCTGACAGAGAGAGACAGACAATCTTTCGCGCTCACATTCACAGTTATGGGGAATTTAGATTCACCAGTTAACCTAACCCCACTAAGTGCATGTCTTTGGACTGCGGCATGAAATTGGATTAACCAGAGAGAACCAATGCAAACATGGGGAAAACATCCAAACCCAGATGGTGGAGTAAAAATCAGGATCTTCTTGCCGTGAGGTAGAGGTGCTAACCACCATGCCCTCACATCAGGAACAACAAATACAACTCTTTTGCATCTTCTTTTGTACCAGATTTTGGAAAGAGAAAATTGTGGCAAAATGTCAGTTGAGCCAAGATGAATCCCTAAAATAAGAGAACACATGAGCATCAAATCATCTTCTCTGTGAACCACTTTCTATTTTAATTTGACTTCTCTGACCTTTCCCGCAGACAAATGAACTAAATCTGCTCTTTCTTTTTGGCCCAGAGCAGATTCTTGTCTCTCCGGATGTGCAGCTCATCCAGTATACTTGTCACATACAATAACCAACATGATGTCAATGTAATGTCAGTGTGTGAATGTATTACATAAGCATCAGGTTGTCATTTCAATCAAACACACGTGATGCTAAAAACACCCACATTCAAACCTAAAGAGTCCTCTACAATAAAACCACAACACAAAAACATTGCATTAGAAATAATTCATGAGCTTCAGAGAAGCATAAACTAAGGATGTGTGACAGATCCAAAGATTATCACTATGGAAATGTTTTATGTAGAGTGTGTAGAGAGTCCTGACAAAACACACAAGCTTGTACACACATTTCAGCACAAATTGCCTCTTCAGTGCAGAAACTACTTCAGACAAGGTAGTTATGTAATCAGGGTGCATTTGCCTAAATTCTCCAAAAATGGACCGGAGGAAGTGTGCATCATATCACAGGAGGCTTGAGATGAATAGTGTGTGTGTATCTATGAGTAAAGACCGCAGCAATCGGTGACCTGTGTATAAAATGTGAAAATTATAGAAGAATTTATTACTGACATAAACTGTTAAGATTGATGCAGCCACCATAACGTCAGCCACTCGGTGCATTCACATGTATACATCATACACTGTCCACCAAGTGTGTTTCTGCTGCACTTTATTGTATTTTATTGATCAATACACCAACATTTACGCCCAAGCTAAATGGGAAAGATTCCCATTTGACTTCCCAGTCTAAAAATGTACATGAAGACAGGATGGCATCCTAACTAGGACAGAGGCTATGCAAACACAAGGAGAACTCCACATAGAAATGCCCCGGCCAGATGGTTGATTAACCCAGGACATTCTTGTTGTGAGGCAACAGTGCTAACCACCGTGCCATATATGATATGACATGTTAATTACTGGGTAGTAAAATGATTTGTTGACTTATTATCTTAGAGTTTTTGAGGTTTATCTGTTGTGTTTATCAGGCGTTTCTCCTTTTATGTGTCTGCTAGTCTGCGTCTATACAGCCTTATTTCAGTCTATACTCTATACTAGTGGCAATGTATCATTTTTTGTTTGCCAACTGCAAATAAAATAACAAGAAGGAGAATTGTTAGGCCGCTTATTTTAGACTTAGTTATGCTTTTGTTTACTCTGCTTCATTGTGAATTTGGCCTTGTTTAAGACCTATTTTTCTTTTTTTCTTTCTTTTCCTTAAATAACTGTGGATTTTATGGACACTTATCAATTTTACATTCAATAAAAGATGAATTCTATTTTTTTTAAACAAATTTGTCTTTGTGTCTTATTGCTTGGTCCCTGAAGCTAAATGCATAGTTTCATAAACTAGAAAATCTAGAAGTTCAGACGTTAAGGTAATCCTAACCTGTCACGGCTGGGGCAGCAGTCGTGTGGTGGAATGAATGAGGACCCAAGATGCAGACAGCGGTGGAGATGCGAGTGACGTTTATTTACAGTGCTCAAAAAACAACGTGAGGGCAGAACTGAACAAACCTAAACTGGGAGAACTAATAAACAAATCTGAAAACATAAGGACACCGGAGGACACACGGAAAAGGCACGGAGAAAGCAGAGCAGAGAGACGTGGAGATGACCAAAACACACAGACCTTTTAGCTGCTGACATCCAATCTGTGTCACTAAGACTTTTCTACAACTACTTAGATGATCAAGAGAATTTGTTAAACTCCCAAGCCTCAATTTCCATATATCCCAAAGTTTCCCAAATATATGTTCCATCTGGAAACAAATTTAAAATTAGAAACTTTTTACAGAATAGCTTCTGGCAGCCAGACTGCCTATTAAACCCTGGGTTCTCTCTCAATGAAGAGCAGGCTGCTGGTAAGGAGGTAGTTTCCTCAGCATAGTTGTCTTTTCAATGGGAAAAGATTTTTTAATCTCTACTGTAATAAGCTGCTCTCCAGTTGAGGCCAGACACACACACACACACACACACACACACACACACACACACACACACACACACACACACACACACACACACACACACACACACACACACACACACACACACACACACACACACACACAAATACAAACACAGATACACAGAAATTGCAAAATTTCACTGGGAGTCATCTGAGAGTATAATTAATCTGATCGGAGTAATTAAAAGCGCAGTGGGTTCATCTGGCCGTGCTAAGTGCAGGTGAATGGTGCTGTGATTGTGTTTGGATTGTTCAGGAGAACAAAAGGGCTCTGCAGGCTAATCGCTGCTGGAGAGCTCAATCACACATCCAACTCTGTCATCACCAGCTAACAGGAGCTACTTAGGGAATTCTGAGAAGATCACAGGTTTGAGCTGGTAGGAGGATAGCAGGTTTTGAGTATCCAAGAAGGGAATAAATAATAAAATAAATTTTCTTTCTTTTTTAGGGAGAATTATATCCTTTTTATAAATTTGGATTTGTGACCAAGTATTTTGTTTGCACAGCCAAATAAGTTTACTAGCATCCAATAGAGTTAGTTCCCTAATTGTTTCAACATGACATTTTTTCATCAAGCAATCAAGGTATGACTGTGGTGCAGACTCTCAGCTTTAATTGTTTCGTTTTAACAAAAATATTGCATTAACTCTTTAAGAATTACAGCCATTTTTATACATAGTCCTACATATTCAGTGGCTCAAAAGTAATTGGATAATTAACAAAAAAGCAATTTCATGGCTGAATATGGCCCGTTCCCTCATCACCAATCGAAGAGATATTAAACATGCTGAAACAAACATTTGGTATGGCTGAAAACAACTGAATGAATGCCCTGGGCAGCTCAGCAGTCCCAAAAGACCACAGAAGAAACTGAAAGAGTACGACTATCAAATCAGGTAATCATTGCTTAAGAAAAACCTCTTCATCATCATATCATCATCAATTTCTGCAACAGTGAATCTCCTTCAACATAAAACAGACATTAAAAACAAACAAACCTCTGCTTAGTTCTAGAAAAAAAACGACTCGTGATCCAAAACATATTACATTATATGTCAGAAATGGTTGAGGCAGTGTTAAGGCATTGTCATACTGTATATGGCTGCCAGGTGATGTGCCTGCTGACAGAAGTAGCAGGATGAATTTTAAAGTGCACTGCAAAACAGAAATATTGCATTAACAAAATTATTCCAATTACAAAAGTGTTGGGGGTTGGGGGTAGGGCTGTTAGATATAACAATATATATCGGATGAAAATATGAAAATGTCTATTGCTTCATATTACGCTATCATTTGTTTCATGGTATCACAAAAGAAATTGTTTATGGCAATATTTTTTCATCGATTTAATGGTCGCTGTAGTGGCTATATTAATTTCTTAAAGTTCTCTTTCTCTTATATTTAAAATAACCACACTACAGATGGACAAGTGACTGTTTTTACATGTTGTTATTAGCAACAACGACGGTAAGCCCAGTGTGCGGCTCTGCCATCCGCTTGTTTATTTTCCACATAAACCTTTCACAATAAAGCGGAAGATCCTGTTGAGATTTTTCAAAATAAACTGAAATGATGACAAACAGAAGGACCAGTCAAAACATAGCATGAAAATGATTTGGTTATGAAAAGTCTGACACAGACCAGAAAACTGTACTGTGCAAATTATGCACCGGTCCCCACCTCAGACTGAAACACGGCAAACCTCTTCTACCACCTACGGAAGGATCACGTGAAAGAGTATGGACAGAGTTTACAGATGAGAAGAGCCGTCAGGTGCTCAAAATAAACCTTAGACTTCAACGTTAAAACAGGCTTTTCCCAGCAGCACGCTGTGTAATAAATTCTCACAAAGAAAATGCTGTTACAACTTATGTCTAAACATCAGTTAAAACAATAGACTCCAGGTACATGAAGCCCAGCTGAAAACACTTGACTCAAGTCGAGTTGCCCGAGATTCACAGAATTTACAGAAAGTAAATGTAAAACTTTTCTGTGCGTTGTCGGGACGATAAATGTCTTATATCGGGATACAAGATTCTGATCGTATCGCGCAGCCCTAGTTGGGGGTAAATACCTGGAAATAGTATTTGGTGATGTCTATGGCTTCTAGACTGCAAATAAACCTTGTTTAAGTTATATTAGTTTGTCCAATTACTTCTGAGTCTCTGAAAATTAAAATAAGGACTTATGTACAAAAATGGCTCACATAATTTACAATCCACTGTGGTGGTGTACAGAGGTAAAATTACAACAACAAAAAAGTCCTTATCCAAAAACCTAAGGGCCTAACCGGAAACAGTGAAACCTTATTGTGTCACATTTAGGCTGTTAGGTTTCATAATTTCTGCCTGTTCTACATCATTGTGAGCAGTGTTGGGGAGTAACGGAATCCATGACTTCATGGATAGCATTAACAATCTGCAAGCTGCAAATAATCATGTGCAGTTCTGAAGGCAGACAGAAAGAAAACATATTACTGATGATTACAGAAATAGTTTTCTATACGAGATCACAGCAAAAAGTGCAGCCTAACCCTACTGTTACTCATTTTATATTAAGATTTAAAAATCTAGTTGGTATTGGTTTTAGAACTGCACATGATTATTTGCAGCTAGCAGCCGTTAATGCTATTCATCAACTCTAACAGTCTGCGGTATATGAACTGACCTCAGCTAACACCAGCTAACAATGTTAGCTCGGTGGTGAGTAGCCTAAAAGTAATAAATCACACAGCAATAGTACATTCATGTAGTTGTAAAAAGCATGACAACTTTGCCTCCTAACTGCTGAACCTGAAAAGTCCCTCTGAAGTAGTATGTTATTTATAACCTCATTTCTAATGCGAGTTGTAATCAGGAACTCATTTCTAATCTTGTCCATCTTCATCACTCCCAATGAAAATCTTAAAATCTTCATATCTGCCTCCTGTCTGTCAGTGTCACCATCTCCAACTATAGATCATGGCAGGTCTCACTCTCATCTTATAAATCTTCCCTTTCACTTTGATGCCATCTTTCTGTCACAAATCACCCCTGACATCCATGTTCATCCACTCCACCTTGCCTGGACCCTCTTCTTATCAGCTGTATCAACTTTCCCATATCTTCATGGTATGGCTCATCAACTTTATTATGCTGTAGTTACTGCAGCTTGGTACATTACCCTTGTTCTTGAAAATTGGTACAAATACATTTACTCCATTCCTTGAACATCCTATCACTCTCCAAGGTGTGTTACATAATTTGGCTAAAATGTGACATGCTTGAACTAAGTGGGTAAATGTATACAGCTTGTTATGGATACAGTCAAAAGAACCAATACTATAGTAAGTCAGTATTTATGAGAATGTGATAATACTTCTATTCCAATGTTAAATATTTGAGGTGCTGGAGGTACTGTATGAAAATTTGTCCAACTGTGACAAGTGTTAGGCATGTCTGTGTAAGTTCTCAGTCATCCAGGTCATGATAGTTTTATACATTTTTAATAAAGGCACCTTTTGGTCTGTGAAGATATTTTAACTCTCATCTCATCTAACCCTAAATACAGTGAATTTTGCCATCTCAAAAACAGCAATGAATCATAAGTTATCTTGAGAATATGGCAGAGTAAATATCCTTTGAAATAATTCTTAACTGCTTTTAATGCTTTGCATAGACAGTGTTTCGGAGCAGCAAATCCAGTCTCCCAAAACTACAGGAAATCTCAGCAATGGACTTGAACTAAGCTGCATGTCAACAGTAATTGTGAGCACACTGTCTGACAATGAGCCTAATAGGAGGAACAAGACAATACAGAAGAGAAAGGGTACAGAAAAAGGAAGTAAGTAAGGAAACATGGAACAATAAAGAAAGTGGAAGAACGGAGATGAGAGCAGATGTAGAGAATATTTTACAATGGTCACACTCCTCCTCAGGGATGGACCCCTCTCCTTAACTCTTCCTCTTTCATCTGTCTCTCTGAGCCAAGCGAGGATCCCAGAATACACATGGCGAGTGCTAAAATAGGCTTTGAGCCGGGTGATGAATTAGCCAGGGCGTATTTGGGGAGCAAGAGAGCATTGATGAGCGAGAGGAAGATTAGAGAGAGAGCAACAAAAGTGAGAGATAGAAAATAGCTCCTAATGTTTAATCACAGCTAGATCTAATCGCTTACATGGCCTACTGACAGACTCAGTGGCCCTTGGTTAGATTTGTTCATCCATCATAAGTGGACTCTTGAATGTGTTTTTGTGTAAAAGTCTGGATGTAAACAAGAGGATTTGCTCATTTTATTGCTACTGAAAACTCAGTGTCTTTGAATTTTGGTAAACTAGAACTAGCAACATATTAAACTATACTCTATTGTCATTAGGTAGCTCCATAGTTCAGAGGAATACACATTTGATAAAGCAAAATATCCCCAGAAAAAGACAGAAGGAGGCACCTTGTGTCAGGAAGGGAACCCAACAAAATTAATTACGTTTTCTAAAATTAAAATTGTGGAGCTACTTGCTGTTGTAACCCCCTAAGGGAGCAGCTCAAAGTAGACCCAGTACTTGAATGAGTATAGTATTATATAATATCTTATACTTTACAACAATGGTTGTTTTTATTTCTTAGACAATTTTCCAGTCCTTTTAGTTGTCCTTGTAACAAATTTTTTACTCCCACTGAGGAGGTTATGTTTTTGTATTGTTTGCATCATTTGTCTGTAAATACGACAGGTCGAAACGTTTTGATGAATCTGACAAAACTTTGTATCAGAAGTGAAGTGATATTTATAATCCATTAAAATTTTGCTTACGACCACCAAGGTCTATAAGGTCAACTTCTTATTGTTTTTGGTTGAAAATTGACAAAAAAGCCTTAGAACTATAATCTAACTACAATAGAACTAAAACATCTACTTATATAGAAAAAGATGATACAGAAGGATTCTAAATATCTCAAAAACCTTGGAGTGGTTCATTGATATATATGAAAAAAAGATACATTTTTAAAGACAAAAAATACTAAAATGTCTCAATTTTACAATTTAAAAAAAAAAGTGAGACATTTCATACTTTTTCAGTTAAATATAGGCTTTGCATTATTTGTAAATCCTTACTTTTAAGGATTGCCCCCACGTTTTCCACTGACACTACAGCATATTAAACTTACAATACCATATATGGCTATATTGCACTACACCAGTTGCCGTACTCAACATTTGTACAATACAATTGTACAAACAACAAATTATTTATTGAATGAAAGTAAGTAAGTGATGGTGCTCTTTACTCTTACACAACTTTGCAAATTTGCAAATGCAATTCATGCTGCTAATCCAACCATGACCATCCATTATATCATCTACAATTCTATATTTAGTTTACATTCATTTGGGTTTGATCACAGCCTAATAACACAGTGAAGTTTGACTGCTATGAGCCAAGTGGCCACTTAATTATCAGCTCAACAGCAAAGTGTTTTCCATTAAGTGCCAGCGTGTGAACACTCAGTATTTCTGGTGAGTGTGAGTCTTCCTCTCAGAGTCATATTTACATACAGTCCAGGGGCCTGTTCTTCGTACCTCGCTAAGTAAGTTAGCTGGATTAGATTGTTGACGATTTCGCGTGATCCTGGATCGTTCGGTTCCCCGAAGCTCATCCGGGACTTGCTGTCATAGCAACAGAGCCGTAAGCGTAAACCTGCTCGGGAGCAGGTTTACTTTATGTAAACAGGATTAGATCGCGGCCACGCAGGTATGTCCGCTTCATTTATACGAAAGCAACAGCGATATTTTACCACTGTTTCACCATAAATAAATAACATCAATGTAACTAAAGATAATGCAGCACATGATCCTTTTATTGATGTCACACAGATACATACAGGTCATTTCCTAAAAAAGGGAAATGAACTATTAACATTCTATTACATGTATGTGATTATTACAGATGTAATTCATATTTCAGAGTAGCAATTGTAAATTACTTCGTGTAATCAAGATGAGAGACCACGGCTATAAAAGCGAAGGTGGATTTGGGAAGCCTGTCGCAGCCATGTCCTGTCCGTATACGCGAGCCACCCATTGCGGAAGGTGCAAGATTGATAAGGAGAGTCCTCAGAATTCAGCGTATATTGCGGGATAGACAGGATCCTTTAGCTCAGCGCGACAGTGTGCTCATAGAGAGATATCGATATTCCCGTGAGGGTATTATTTACTTAACCAACTTGTTGAAGAGGGGGTGCAGGACCACCACCTGTCTTTTTTTCCTCTGCCCTTTTCTTGGTTGCTGTTATGAACAAACTAACAGAGTATTACAGGCCAGTATTACCTTGCCAAGAGACGCAAAGCAATCTAAGAGATAAATATTACCATTCTGTAGAATACTCCTGTATTCCACTTTTACTTGTTCCCATGTTCTTGTGGGTCCTGTTGTGGCTCTAATGTGAAAGGGGATATAATATAACATATTATAATATAATATAATGCCATATGATATTGGACAATATAGTGTCATATGATAGATCTACCCTACCGCCTACTGGTGTTGGCCAGAGGGGCCGATGGCGCGATATGGCAGCCTGGCTACAACCGTAGCTGCCTCCACCAGTGTGTGAATGTGGGAGTGAATGAATAGTGGTATCGTAAAGCGCTTTGGGTGCCTTGGAAAGCGCTATATAAATCCAATCCATTATTATTATTATTATTAAATTACCTACGAGTTTGATTTGTCAGCAACTTTCTGCCAGCCCTCTCTCCTTGCTTTTGCAGCCTTTGCAGTGTTCTCTTGCGTTTTACAGTTTTTCTCAAATGTTAAAACACAAAAGCCAATCCTGTAACCCAAATGACCAGTAGTCTAAACACATTTACTAAATGTAGCCACCATATTCCAGTACCATAAACACATGTCACATGAAGACACAATTCACAAAACACAACCCTCTGTACTCATAAATCTAAACACATTTTTCCTTGCTAAAACACATGTTGCAAAACAACTCTGCTCATATCCTCAAATGAAAGCCCATGTGATGCAAAATGCTTGCCACAGTCACCAATCTTTGAACACAGGGAACACACCTGGCGTCATTCACTACACACAATGACTCAAAATTGAAGACACTTGTTGCTAATGCTGTACCCACATGTAAAAGCAAGTTCAGAGTGCACAGTATGCTGAAGATTCCAAACAAACACAATGGATGAAGGCAGAGTCAGGGGAAGAGGAATTTGATGCAGAGGAGGGAGAAGAGCTGGCCCTGGAAGAAGAGGAGCAGGCCAATGAGGAAGAGGAGTTCAAATGAGAGGAGGAAGAGGAGCGACCAACGAGGAAGAGGAGAAGGCCAACATGGGAGAGGAGAAGGTCCAGGAGGGAGAGCAAGACAACCTCGCACCATCATTACGGACGAGATGCGAGCAACAGCTCAGCGACATGATGCCGCACAGTGATTGTGGTGTGTGTGTGGTGTGAATAACGTAAATAAAAAAACTTCACACCCTGTTCATGTTTTCAAGATTACTGTTGTGTGCATTAGATTCTGTTTTTGCATTGAGTTGTGTTACAGTAGTGTACATACATGCAGGATTTTCTATAGATTTATACTACTCATATGAAACTCACAAATCTAAATGCCTAATCCTCTGCAGAGATCTACGACGATCCGTTACTGTATAGTTTCTAAAATATGCATTGGCAGTTATGAAACAAAGAACCTTCTCACAAATTGAGCATTGTGTTTTCAATTGTTTTGCTGTAGTGTGTAATGCTGTGTATAGTGTTTACAGTTTTGACAGCTTCGAGCTGCTCTCTTGGTGTGGGAGTTTGAGTTTTGCAGTGGGAAGGTGTGGTTGTGTTTATGTAGCTTTAGAGAAGGGTGTTGTGTTTGGACATTGGGGGACCTGGTGGTAACGTTTGTGAAATGTGTTTTAGCATTTGAGAAAAACTGTAATTAAACTCTGAAACTCCTGAAATCCCTCACTCATGAGTTCTTGCTCTGCTGCCGGAAAATACCGAGCACGCCCCTTCGACATTTTCGCCGACCAATCAGCGGGTTGCCGATCAATGTTTCTACTATCGATGCGTAGCCCCTTTTACGACACCGAGTGATGTCACATTCCTGCGTCCAGCTGTACTGATCGTCAACAGCAGGTGTGTTCGGGGAACCGGATTAGCGAGCTCACGGTTAGCGCGATGGTTTGGTCTTGGATGTGTCATTTGATCTTGGATGTAGTAAGCGACGTACGAAGAACAGGCCCCAGATCAAAACGTTAAGACCACTAGAAAAATGGCAAAAAAAAAATCATATTTTGCATGGTTGAATCTTAATAATGTTCCAAGCAAAGCTTCAACATGCAACAAGAAGAAATGGGAGTGAGACAAAACATTTTTTGAGCATGAAATTTATTGAAGAAAAAAAAACAACAACAAACGCTTAAACTGAAATTGTTTTACAGCTGATTAAAAGTTTAGGACCACACCTCCAAAAAATCTGGAATCTCCCCCAAAACAGAAATCCAAGTTCCAAACATGAACTCAGTAATGAGTAGCTCCACCGTTGTTGTTGATCACTTCAAAAATTCGAGTTTCCATAAGGTGAGTGGTAACATTTCTCCAAGTGGTGAAGACTGTCTGGAAGTGTCATGCATTTTTGCAAACTTCCCCTGCCATCCATCCACAAAGGTTCTCAATTGGATTTAGGTCAGGGGAACACGCAGGATGTTCCAAAATAGTGATGTTATTCTCCTGGAAGAAGTCCCTAATCCTGCGGGCATTGTGTACTGTAGAGTTGTCCTGTTGAAAAACCTAGTCGTTACCACACAGACGAGGGCCCTCAGTCATGAGAGATGCTCTCTGCAACATTTGGACAGGTTTGACGCCCCTGCACCTCCTGAATCTCCATTGTTCCACTGAAGGAGAAAGGACCGCAGACCATTATCAAATCAAATCAAATCAAATCAAATCAAATCACTTTTATTGTCACATCACATGTGCAGGTACATTGGTACAGCACATGTGAGTGAAATTCTTGTGTGCGAGCTTCACAAGCAACAGAGTTGTGCAAATACAATAATGTAAACAAGCAAAATACAAGAATGGCTACATCTGAAACTAATAAATATATGTACAATATATAATAGTATATGCATTTCTGGATGTGTATACTAAATATTTTTCTACGTGTGTGTGTGTGTGTACACATATTTTACAAATTAAATAGAGTAAACAATAAATAAAATATATAAAATAAAATATAAAGAGTGAGACATGTGCAAAACAGTGGCATTACTGTACAGTATGGAGTGCATAATGTTAAAGTTCCAGTAGTGAAGCTGAGGTGTCTATGAAGTGTTCAGCAGTCTGATGGCCTGATGGAAGAAGCTGTCTCTCAGTCTGCTGGTACGGGACCGGATGCTGCAGAACCTCCTTCCTGATGGAAGTAGTCTGAACAGTTTATGGCTGGGGTGACTGGAGTCCTTGATGATCCTCCCCGCTTTCCTCAGGCACCGCTTCCTGTAGATGTCTTGGAGGGAGGGAAGCTCACCTCCAATTATCCGTTCAGAGCACCGCAGTACTCGCTGGAGAGCTTTGCAGTTGTAGGCGGTGCTGTTGCCATACCAGGTGGTGATGCATCCAGTGAGGATGCTCTCAATGGCACAGTGATAGAAGGTCCTGAGGATGCGGGGGCTCATGCCGAATCTTTTCAGTCACCTGAGAAAGAAGAGGCGCTGCTGCGCCTTCTTCACTGTTTTGTTTGTGTGTACTGACCACGTAAGATCCTCAGCCAGATGTACACCAAGGAACCGGAAGCTGCTCACTCTCTCCACAGCAGCGCCGTTGATGGTGATGGGGGTGTGTACTTCTCTGCACCTCCGGAAGTCCACTATCAACTCCTTTGTCTTTGCGACATTGAGGGTGAGATGGTTGTCTTGACACCAGTGGGTCAGGGCGCTGACCTCCTCCCTGTAAGCCGTCTCATCACCGTTGGTGATAAGACCCACCACTGTAGTGTCGTCCGCAAACTTCACAATGATGTTGGAGTTGTTAGTGGCCGTGCAGTCGTAGGTGTAGAGTGAGTACAGGAGAGGGCTCAGTACACACCCCTGTGGAGCACCAGTGTTCAGTGTGACGGGGGATGAGGTGATGCTGCCCAGTCTGACCACTTGGCGTCTGTCAGACAGGAAGCTAAGGATCCAGCTGCAGAGGGAGCTGCTCAGTCCTAGATCCTGCAGTTTCCTGTCCAGCTTCGAGGGAACGATGGTATTGAATGCTGAGCTGTAATCTACAAACAGCATTCTCACATACGTGTCTCTCTTCTCCAGGTGTGACAGGGCAGTGTGTAGTGTCAGGGCTATGGCATCATCAGTGGACCTGTTGTGGCGGTATGCGAACTGTAGAGGGTCCAGTGAGTCGGGTAGTGCAGAGCAGATGAAGTCCCTGACCAGCTTCTCGAAGCATTTGCTTACGATGGGGGTCAGGGCTACAGGTCGCCAGTCGTTCAATGAGGAGATGGTGGAGGATTTGGGTACAGGGACGATGGTGGCCATTTTGAAGCAGGCTGGGACTACAGACAGAGAGAGGGAAAGGTTGAAGATGTGCGTGAACACTCCAGCCAGCTGAGCCGCGCATGACTTCAGGACGCGGCCGGGAATCCCGTCCGGACCAGTAGCTTTGCGTGCGTTCACCTTCCTGAAGCACCTCCGCACATCCTCCTCAGACACAGTGTGCGCACTGACGTCATCCGCGGTGCGCACACTGTCCGGTCTCATGGTGTTCGCTGTGTCGAATCTAGCGTAGAATACGTTTAGATCCTCACACAGAGAGGCCGTGGTCTGCGGTGTGCTGGTTTTCCCTCTAAAGTCTGTGATCGTGTTTAGTCCCTGCCACATACTCCGAGGGTTGTCAAACTGTTGCTCCACCCTGTCCCTGTACTCACGTTTGGCTGCTTTGATCGTGGATGTGTTGGTGGAGTTTGGGTGAGACTTTCTTCAGGTTTCCCTTATTAAAGTCTCCGGCTGTGATAAACGCTGCCTCTGGGTGTGCGGTTTCCTCGCTGCTGATCGCGCTGTACAGTTCCCTGAGTGCTCGGTTAGTGTCAGCTTGTGGGGGAATGTAAACAGCCGTAATAATCACTGCTGTAAATTCCCTCGGTAGCCAGAATGGCCGGCACTTAATCATCAGGTACTCCAGGTCCGGTGAGCAGAAGGATTTGACCGGGTGCACGTTCGCATAATCACACCAGCTGTTGTTGATCATGAAACACACACCACCGCCTCTGCTTTTCCCAGTAAGATCCTGTGACCTGTCCGCGCGATGCACGGAGAACCCCGGTAGTTGTATTGCGGAGTCCGGTACCTTGTCCGATAGCCAGGTTTCTGTGAGGCAGATCACGCAGCATTATGGCACCCCCTCCACTGTGGCACGTATAAAAACATCTCAGGTGGGATCTGCTTGGAAACCATCAGGACCATCAAAGTTTTTTTCTCATCCGAAAATTAAACTTTCTTCCACCTTTCAATGTCCCATGTTTGGAGCTCTCTTGCAACGTCCAAACGGTTAGTTCTGTGACATTCAAGGAGATGAGGCCTTTGAAGACGTTTTTTGTATTTTAAGCCATTCTGTCTCAGATGCCGTCTGATGGTTATGGGGTTATGGTGCAGTCTGCACCAGTAACGGCCTTAATTTGTGTCTTTACAGACAACCAATTGGATCCTCGGCTCAGTGGCGGTGGAATTTTTTGGGGTCTTCTGCTTGACTTTTTTTGTTCCATAACCCTCAGAATTATTTAAGAAATCCAAAATGACTGTCTTACTGCGTGTCACCTCAGCAGTGATTGCGTGCTGCGTGAGACTCTGCTTATGCAGTTTAGCAACCCGATCATGTTCAAAACGGAAACCTTTTTTTTGCCTTTGCTATCAGAACATCATGACAGTGTGACTACCTGACAGAAAATGACAATGAATCATTTGCACAGATTTTATTTAAAACAGTCTGCTTCAGTTTAAGTGTTGTTGTCAAAAAAATTGCATACTCAAAAAGATGCTTTGTCTCTTGTTAAGATCCAACCATGCAAAATATCTACAATAATAGACACAGAGAAAAACCCAACAATCATATGACCCCCTATGAGCAAACACTTTGGCGACAGTGGGAAGGAAAAACTCCCTTTTAACAGGAAGAAACCTCCGGCAGAACCAGGCTCAGGGAGGGGCGGGGCCGTCTGCTGCGACCGGTTGGGGTGATAGAAGGAAAACAGAATAAAGACATGCTGTGGAAGAGAGACAGAGATTAATAACAAGTACAATTCAATGCAGAGAGATCTATTAACACATAGTGAGTGAGAAAGGTGACTGGAAAGGAAACACTCAATGCATCATGGGAATCCTCCGACAGCCTACGTCTATTGCAGCATAATTAAGGGAGGATTCAGGGTCACCTGGTCCAGCCCTAACTATATGCTTTAGCATAAAGAATAAGACAATTTTTCAAGTGGTCTTAAACTTTTGATCGGGACTGTATGAATTTAGTGTGGCATTACTCTGACTGCATTCTAAATAATTTTCACAAATAACGATCTGGATGCACATCACTGGAATGCATCCAGCTCTGTAACACAGCCCCTTTCCTGCCAACAGTCAGATAGGTATACAACAGAAAGTGTGGGCACATATTTTAGAACTTCAGATTTGGCTGCCTTTGTGGAGCAAACAATTCAAACTAAAGGATTTCTACTCACATTGTGGAATTCATGCAAAGATAAGCAACATCGCAGAACAATTGTCCCCATTTTGAGACCAATCAGAGACAATCCATGTCTGTCACAGAGCTGTGAGCGAATAGTTATGTGTAAGCGTGTGTGTTTGAGGGCATCCTGCTGGGTTAATCTCTGGTATTCAATGACAAAAGCGTGGACCTGTCACCCACACACTCATACAATGGGAGAATAGGAGCTTTGTGTGACTCACACCTGCAGCTCCACTGAAGGAACATTGTTAAAGCACAACATTAAAAACAGAAAGTGCTGACATCTCATTCATCCCCCAATCACACTCTAAATCCTGCAGACCCCATTTGACAAGCTTGGATCCAAAGCACCTACACACAATGATACTGATTCAGAGCTCAAAGGTAAATGTTTGTCCAAGACAGTCATTTTTAAACTGTGACTCCACACATCCATTAATATTAGCACTGGATACAACTAGAAAACAACTGTGTTGTAAAACATCATTGCAGATTAACCTAATTAGGTGTATTACTGGTATCTCAATGTACCAGGGTACCAGGGTCACTAATTTTAGTGCAGTCAACAAAAATGCCACCAGACGGATGTCTCTACTGAGCTCAGTGAGCTGTGAATGGGTATGGGTATGGGTTGCTTCTAGAAATTTGCTGCTAAAGCAAGTCCTACTTTAAACTACCATCTTCATTACACATCATCCCTGTTCAGTGACATCATTGAGTTCTCTCACAAGAATCTCCAGGAAAGAGTAGAGATATTCCTAGTTACTGCTATCCTAATTCATGAAATGGAGATTTAAATTTAGGTTAATCAACTAGTGTAACGGTAACCATCATTTAGAGTGCACCTAAATTTTGCAGTGATAGTTTGCTAGTTTACAATAGCGATTATAGGGTTATGGGACAATGGGAAAAGCCGGGGCTTCCCTGGGTAGTTGGCTGCATAATCCAACAGTGAACCAGTGTGGTACACTGATAATTACCACGTTTAACAGGCTAGTATAACAGGTGGCAGTTAGAGAGCCACAGTGGCTTTTATCATCATCAGCTAAGCTGGGGGAGGGTGACATGGAAAAAAAAGTGCTAATGTTCATCTTTTTCATGGTTGATATTGATATATAGATCACAATATAAACCAAATGACTACTTCTGTAAAGCCTAAAGTTTCCCTTTTAACTTTAAAGTCAATTTTGGTTTAAGTATAATTTCTTTTCTATCAGAAGTTGAACAACTGTACAACTTTTAAACACATAACATGGGTATAATAGACTAAAATCCTAATCCTGTATGGTATAAGCTACAAGTGTTACAGAAGAACGCAAACTGGAAAACTAAATTCTTTCATCATTTCTAAAGAAATAAAGAAGCTAAATATATATAAAATAAAAATCAAAAAATACCTCTATACTTAATCTTTTGTGTTTTTTCTACAGAAACAAGCTAAACTTATATTGTTGGGAAACAACTCAACAAAAAAAGAAAAAAAATCTATATATCCTCGGTACATATTCAAGAAATGTAAATGTATGAGGACAAAAACTAAATTGACATAGTCACTAAATTGTGGTCTGCACTTGAAGGGCAGCACTGTAATACAGATCAGATGTCCAACTTGTGCGACCACCATTCCAACACAGCAGCGAACACACCTGTTCAGCTGTTTGTGTACAGTCCACGTGTAGCTAGGAAAGAGCTTTCTCACAGAAGTGTTTATGGCGACACCTGGTCACCTATTTAAATTAGCTGCTTTGACTCTCCTTACGGACATCATGCCTTGTCATGGTGTAAAGCGCTTTGGGGTCCTTAGGGACTAGTAAAGCGCTATATAAATACAGGCCATTTACCAGGCCATTTTTACCAAAAACACAAGAGTTGTGTAGCGGTTTACACATTTGCCTAATAAGCAAAATATCCCTGGTTTACTGTGGGGAGGAGACCAAAATCCCATTGGGTTTGTGTCAGGAAGAGCATCTGTGCCAAAACGCGCCAAATCAAACATACAGAGCTACCCGCTGTGGTGACCTTGTGAATAGGGGAAGAAGCAGACAGTACCTTCTTCATCTATCAAATCTGGACTCAGCGTCACAAAAAGCAGCTCCTATAATGAAGTGCTTTATGGCCATCAGACAAAGATCAGAGAACAGAGTGAGGAAGAAAGAAAAAGAAAGGAAGACAGACAAGCATCTGTAATAAAAAAGCAAATGAGAAAAAGAGAGCGAGAAATCCATAAATTGTAGTCTCTAATCAACACTAACAGCCTTTTGACCGTTTCATTCATCTGAGACACACACACACACAACGTTCCTATCAAGTACTCACTTCATTTTACAACAGATTACTGCACAGACAGTGATGTGTATTTTCCTGCAAAGTGAAAAACATTAACACCCTAAAAAGGCTACAAATGTGGATATGCATGGACTCGGTTGTGCACAAGAGCACCTGAAGCTCAGTTCATCCATGTTTAACACAGAAACAGCAAAACGGAGAGGTTAAGCTTTGTGTACCTGAAACGTTTGCCTTTCTGCACACATTTCTATCAGTATATACAGGCAACTTCAAAATTTTTTACTTGAGATAGAAGCCTGTCTGTTAGAAAAATCACAAGTTTCAGTTCATCAAATGACTGTTTAAGACTGTGTGAAGGGTGTTGCTTGTAGTGAGAAACCCACTGAGAATCATCACATAAATCTATACATTCCCTTTAGATCTACCGAGTGTTTCAGTGACTTTTCAGTTACTCTTCTTCTTAGTTTTTATTTTTTCTTTTGACCAGCACTTTCGCTGTTTTAGATTTAGATAATCTGTGATTGAAAATCAGTTTGGTTGGGCTGCATGAAGTGTACCAGAGCAAACACGGTTGGTTACCTTGTTTCACTGAGAGAAAATGACGCAGACATGGGACGGTGAGGCAGAACAGCAAATAAATAAGTCAGCAAACAGGCGAGCTGTGCTTAAGTAAAGTCTGTGAGCAGGCTTCAGAAGACTGACAATAATACAGGGAAAGAGAGCATGAGTAAGGGTGCTGCACGTCTGGGATGCTAGGAAGGGCAAAAGGGTTAGAGCTACTGGGGGACATACCAAAATGATAGCTGAGTGCCACCAAAATGGAGGGAGGAAGAGGCAAGATGAGAGCGCAGTGGCCACTACATGGAGGGGATGATTGAGAAAGAGTATGGCACAGCAGGAACAAATGGATGGATGGAAAAGGGAGAGAGCTTGTTTGTGCCTGGCTCAGATTTGGGAAGTGCTGCTGCTCTCTGTTCACACAGGCTGACCCAGATGCAGCTGAATTAGACACAGTCCCGTGTGGGTGCGTAGGTCTCTGTGTGTTTACGGATAACAGTGGAGGTGCAATGGCTTGAGGTGGAGAAAAATGAAGGAGTGATACCGCGTTCCAAGCAGATGTCTCACAGAAAATTAAAACTGCGACACATCTCACTGAAAAAACATTAGTAAAAATGTCTGATCAGAATAGTAATTTTCAGAGCTTTTATTCTTGAGCCTGCTTGTGTGTTGATAATATTTCAAGCAACATTTTTCTTTCTAACCTAATTTTGTCCCTTTTTCATTAGACATTACAGTCTGTATGTCTTCATCTACCATCTTTATCCTGGTTTTGCTTGTCTGTGAAAGCGTTATTAGTTTATTCGCTCTCTTTTAGCAGTATCTAGTTCTCAAAGAACTCCTGAGAAAACTATACTCTGATAGATGCCTTCATATTTGCATGCTCATAAAACAGTTGATTGGGTGTTAGGTGCGGTAAAAATGCCTGCTAGACCGAAATGCCTTGACAGACCATGTTCTGGGAAGAGAGTACAACCAACTCTGCCAGGACATGTTGCCCTTATGACCTTAGTTTCCAAACTAACCCAGAGCTTGCTTTGTTCAAAGCAAAAAGACAAAAGTTTTACTTGTCAGGACATACTTAAAAAAAACCCATTTAGTCCTTGGCCGGTCTTGAAAACACAATGACATATTACAGTGTGTCATTACTTATTTAACAAAAATGAAATAAAAATGCAGGAGCAGTGTTTAAATGATTCAGCAGCTCGTAAAACCACCTTCAGCACCTTAAGCTGAATAGAAAACGTATTCTGTAGGATTTTATACACGTCTCATATCATTGTGGACAAATTTCTTCAATAAAGTGGTGCTTCAGATAACTGGAGTTTGCAGAAATTCAGCTATACAGCAATAAACAACACAATTTTGTTTAGCTTTTTTACCTTTTTCAGCTTTATTTGACAGATACAATGGAGAAAGGACAGGAAAGCGAACCAGTGTTGTGCTAAAGAGTGATTGCCTGCCAAAAACTGATTTCCAATGTTTCCGTGTGTTTTTTTTATATGTAATATCTTTACATATGTTGGTAAATAGACTTCAGTGAACAGGGTTTACAAATTGGTTATACATAAAATATATAAAATTACCAGTGTTTCAAGTATCTTTATAACTCTGTGTTATTGTACTTACATTATAACCAATCCGGTCATTTTTGTCTACTTTAAATATGTTTACAGAACTATTGTTATATTTGTTGCAATATCTACTGTCCTCTTGGCCAGATTACTCTTAAAAAAGACATTTTTAATGTCAGCGAGATTTTTTTTTACTGGATAAATAAAGGATATATAAAAGTCACTGCCAAAACCTGACTGTGGCTTCTACCTTCTTGTTGTTTGTGGCTCAAGATGACTTGATGTCATTCATGAGGGATGCATTTGCCATGTTTTACATGTTTCACATATTTTAGAGCAACAAGTTATTTATAGCAGTTTAAATACAAGCAATCAGTTTTTGGCAAATACCGGAAATCACATTCTGCCACAACACCGGCTTTTATGTAACTACATTGTGATTGTCTATAGGAAATACATATCACCTTCTCTATAAAAGTGGGAAGCAGAAGTTTACACCTCTGTAATTGACAGTGACTGGCCCAACACACATGTTGTAATATGTCTCACACTAACGGCCTCAAATGTTAACTTCACACACCCATGGGTATTTACTAGGGGTGCAACGATATTCGTATCAATATTGAACCGTTCGATACAGTGCTTTCGGTTCGGTAGGCATATGTATCGAACAATACAAAATTTTTAATTTATTTTATCAACTTTCCTTCTGATGATGCTGTCTGTGTTGAGCGCTCAGTGGATCTGCGCTCGACAGTGCAGCCTAGGCGGAGTAGTCGACCGCAGATTCACTGAGCGCAGGGCAAGCTAGCGAGACAGAAGTTAAGCTCTCCTTGCAACATGGCAAATTGAACCTCCCCCACTAGCTTTTATTTTGGAAAGAACCATTTCTCTGTAATAAACTCTCTTTTCCAAAGATGAGTGATTTCTCGATCAGATAGATTTATTTGTTTTTATTACTTTGTTGTTTCAGCAACATTAAATTTAAAAACTGTACTTTTGAGTTTAAATATATATTTATAATTTTAATAAATGACAAATTAAAAAGGCATGAACATTTTTTTGTATCGAAAAAATATCGAACCGTGACACCAAAGTATCGAACCGAACTGTGAATTTTGTGTACCTAGTATTTACCACACACGTCTGCATGTGTGGTAAATATTCTTCCTGTTCTTTATTAATGGCGGACAACTTGATTGGATGAAAATTTCAGCTGGTGTTGACAATAAGCCATCTTAGCCAGCTTCCAGTGGAACAAAAAAATAGTCAGAGTAAGTTAGCGGGAGTTCTGAATTGTCATGGGTTGTCATGTGATACACGGAGAATTCAAATAATTCCAGCAGTTCTTACCGGAAAACTTCGAGGAGACAGACCATCAATTTTTGGTCTTTAACTATTGCAAGGCTCGATTATCTGCCATTGCTTTAAAAAAAAAAAAAGGTCCATTGGAGTAAAAGGAGATGACACAACTATTCCATTCAATGGCTCTGGGTGCACTTACCGCCACTGTCACCATTCTTTCAAGGCTAACTAGCTAATTAGTGAACCTGTCACTCAATCATTAAAGGCACTGCCCAGGGAGGAGCAGGAGTCCATTTGTGGGAAATGTCAGAATTTGGCTGTTGGCTCCAGAGACACAAAATGAAAAAAATAACATAGAAGTGCAGAGAAGAACTTTGGAACCTGCCTCAAGAACTAGCATGTTGAAATAGTATGCTGTTAGCATTTTGTGGTCACAGTCGAACAATATCAGTTATGGCAACATTTCATTTTTACAGTAATGTACTCTGAGGGTAATTTGGTTTGATGAGATATAAATTATTAATGTGCACTCAAAATTTTTGAGATGCTGAAAGAGAAAAAGAATCAGTGCTGCTCCAAATTTGCAAAAGGTGCAATGTTTTTGACATCAGAGTTTAAAAAAATACTCAAACTAGATGATTTGTTAGTCAGCTTTTTGTAACCAATTGCAAAACTCTACTTTTTTTTCATTAATTTTTTTCAAACTAATATGATTCATTTTAAAACAATGAAGTAAGCAGTCATAATACACAGAAAAATATTTGACAGTTTGGGCAGAAGTTGTGGTTTGTAAAAAATTAAGAAGAAATACTTCAGAATCTCCTTGATTTCTAGGACAGCTGTCAAACTGTTCCTTTGTTCAAAATGCAAGCTTTCCTTTAGTTATAGCCTACACTCATCAAAGGCTTATTCAACTCACTCAACCTGCAGCCGCTGTTCACCTTTGCAAGTATATCTGTTCCTTAAGTAGTAGTGAGATCATTGCTAAACTAAAGATTTTATTTATATAGCACCAAATCACAACAACAGTTGCCTCAAGGTGCTTTATATTGTAAGGTAGACCCTGCAATAATACATCCACTGAAAAACGCTACAATCACATGACCCCCTTATGAGCAAGCACTTTGGCGACAGTGAGAAGGAAAAACTCCCTTTTAACAGGAAGAAACCTCCGGCAGAACCAGGCTCATCGAGGGGCAGCCATCTGCTGCGACCAGTTGGGGTGAGAGAAGGACGACAGTCAAAGTGGTTTGCAAGTGGGCAAAGCATGATGAAAGCATGATAAATAGTGGGTCAATAAGTTTAATAAGTTTTAGAAGTCCTCTGTTTGCTTCCAGAAATGAAATCAATACATCAAATTATACTCCGTGAGAAACAGAAAAGCAACTTCATCAAAGACAGAGAATTTACTGAGTACATCGCTGCAGTCGTGTGCAAAGTCGTGTGAAAAGAAGGCTAGCTGGTTATGCAGTCTCTGAGAGTAAGGAACATCTTTAAACCACTTCTCAGGAAGGGGAACGATAAAAAAACATTAAAAAACTTAAAAAGCGAAACATTTCTGACATGACAAGGAGCTAGACCATTGTTAACCCAGCAGGATTTGACAGAGATTATCAGCTACTGTGCTGTATTGAAATATATTGGGAAAAAACCCAAAAAACAAAACAGACGGATGACAGATGCAACTCCTCCTGGACCCAAACATTAGGAAATTCTTTAAACGTGTTTGTTTTTATTATTCATTTTTTTGGACATACTCCCGAAGGTTGAATGCAGCACCCGGGTTCGATTCTTTCTCTCCCTGCTCCCTGTCTTCCTGCCTCTCTTCACTGTGCTGTCTAGTAGAAAGTTGAAAAAAAAACTTTCAATAAATCTCACTTAACAAAAGAACATAGCAAAGCTTTATTAGTATGGGATCAGAACAATGCCACCTTGAAATGAAACTGAAAAAAATATTGAAACTGAAAAAAATATATTGTAACTGAAATAAATGTACTGAAAAGTCTTGTATTGAAAGTGAAAGTGGAGTACCTCTGTCTCTCGCTAGCAAAGTTGACCCAGACAACAAAGTAAAGCTAGCTTTCGGCTACAAGTCCGACACGGAACCCAACGCATTAGCCAGAGGTCCCTTTACTACGGTTCAGAGCCGCGGAGATGTTTTATATACACGCGGAATAGTTTTCTATACGAGATTGCGGCAAAAAGTGCAGCCTTACCTAATGTCCACCCTACTGTTACTCATTTATATTAAGATTTTAAAATATAGTTGGTTTTGGTATGGCGAGTAGCCTTCAGTAATAGTAATAAATCACACAGCAATAGTACATTAATGTAGCTGTGAAGTATTCAGAATACGTTACATCTGTAATGTGTAGTGGAAAACATTTTTAAAGGTAACCTTCCCAACACTGTCAACAGGTTAGCACAAAGTGTTCAGCAACCTAATACCACAGTGCAGCAAAAGCAGTGAGTTAAATATATATTGAGCTCTCTGGTTACTCTGGTATGATAAATAACACACTATTGACAAAATAACAGTGAAAGAATTCCAGATCACAAGTTTTTAGTTCAACATACAAGTAACAACCTTTGCCTTTCATCAGGTTTTATTTAATTGTGTCAGAGAAAACATCATGTGCTCTTCATGTAGCTGAGTACATTCAGTGTTTAAAACAGAAGTTGTACAGGTCTGAGATCAGCAGTTTTCTGCAACACTAAACTTAAGTACTGTTAATGCTGATGTATAGTGACACAGTTACAGGGGTGATTAATCCTTTTGACTTTTTGTCTTTAAATTTATCAATAAAACAGCTGCAGATTTCACTGACAGCACATGTGGTACTTTAACCTTTGTACTGATTTCATCAGTTAATTTTGGAGTTACTACAAAGAGTGAAGATATACGATGATCTGTCTGCTGTCACTGGGTGGTGCTGAGGTCTGAATCTGAGGACAGCTCCTGTAATCACAAAGAGAATCATCACAAACTGAAATATAAAGTTTATCTCTCAAATCTGAAATAGAGCTGATCCACTCTGTCCTCACACACTCGTGATCTGAAGTTCTTCTCTTACATTTTTTCAGTCCTACAGTAGCTGACAGCTGACACATGAACAGTTTATTTCAAAAACAAAAAGGCCTTATATACTAACACATTTTCCAATATAATGTTTGGCACTTTGTAAATGGACATTGCAAAGATGAGATGATGGAGCAGGTTTCAGTCCTGGTTCAGTCTGCTGCTGCAGAAAATTAAACATTTTAACTTAAGCTGCCAAGCGGAAGTAGTTGGTTTCAGTACATAAATATCGGGCTTTGCTATTTAATCCGTAGCTACTGACTAATGAGGGGAATTTAAAAGTTGGTGTTAATGTCCTTCCACATGTGGCAAGCGACAGAAAACATGCTGCTGTTTGCACATATTTAATAATCAGCTCTGCACAGGAGCTGAAGCAGAGTCCAGCCTGTTGCTCTTACAGTATAATACTCATAATAAAAGTACAGTAAGCGTGGTTAGTGACTGAGCAGCCCGGTGCGTTTCTCTTGATTTCTTTAGTCAGGGTAAATTCATTCACCTGCACGGGTTAGCTAAACGAACTTTACAAAACAAGTTTCCCCGACAGTCGAGTGCTCATCTTAGGTAGCTAGCTAAGGACCTTAGTTACGGATTAGCTTACAAACACATTTAACTTACCGAAAATATTGCGGCAGGGCCTCAGGTCCTCCTGTCTGGTAGTCCAATTTACTGAAGAACACCTCAGGCTGTCACTTTGAAACAGTCGGTAATGTAAACCTCTCAGCATCTGCCATTCCCAAACAGACACATGCAAGTTTGTCCGTGACCGCAGCCGCGTCGTCCATGTTTTCTACAGTCATTGGTCAGCACTATAATATATCCAAATACATGCGGGTCGGAATCCCCGCCCCTCAAGCGCCCCTGGACGCCACAACAGTGCCAGCAGAGTGAAACTGAAAAAATGGATTGAAACTGGAAAAAAAAATTGTAAGCAAAAAAAAAAAAATTTACAGTTTCAATTAATTATTTTTCACTATCAATTTTATTTTCACTTTCAATACAAGATTTTTCAGTACATTTATTTCAGTTACAATATTTTTTTCAGTTTCATTTCAAGATGGCATCGTTCTGATCCCATATATTTACACTTTGATGGAACGCACTGCAGTTCACACATACGTAAAAACACATGCTGTTATTTCTGACTTGTCACGACATCGTTGTCCTTTCAGATATCAACAGTTAACTTGACGTAAGAATAAAGCAGAATTATTCTTCCTCTGACCCGCTGCTAAAGCTCTCTGGGCTGCTGCACTCAAATCTGCTTTGACTAAAATGCGTAAAAGCTGAATGCATTATTACTTTTTAAGAAAAAGCCCCACACTGCTCGTATTGAGTGCAAAGAGAAAGAGTGGTCACATAACAATGAAAAATAAGAGAGCCTGCTTTGCCTTCAATTCCATCCCCTCCCTTCATATCCTCACACTTGCTCTCTGCCTCATGACCACATTTACTCCCATCCTCACTTCACCCGCCTCAACATGGACAACCCCAGCCTACTCCCACCTCTCTCTCCTGTCACCTCACCTCATCTTTTCTCTCCTTCCGCCTCCATTCCCCCAACCTTCTTCATCTCACTTTCTCCTCCTCCTCCTTCCATCAATGCCACTGCTGTCCTCACTTGCTCTCGCTGTTCAAATCACCGCACCCCCTTCCGTCCCTGTTCGCTCCACTTCTGTCTCTTTTCCTTTTTGTCTAATTTCGCTCAGAGTCCTGAGGCTTTGTCAATTCAATTCAATTCAGTTTTATTTATATAGCGCCAATTCACAACAACAGTTGCTTCAAGGCACTTTATATTGTAAGATAAAGACCCGACATTATACGTCAGCACAAAGTGCTCCGTCTCTGTTCCTCAGCTATCGTGCAGAAAGAAGGGGACCCGCCAACCCGAGCTTTACGTTATGTAGTGAGATCATCTAGACACTAATGCTGGATACCAGATACGGCAAGCAGCCATTAGAGGCTTCTCTATAGCATGAGCACTTGTCTGGCTGATACATCTTTTAGCTTTGTCACACATTATGAGGAGATGGTAGTGATATAAAGTAATATATTTAAACCTGTAGATAATGAATGCTTCATTATGTGTGCACTTGTAAATGTTATCCCATAGTGCTTTTATCCTGGATAAGCATGGCTTCTATACCTTGTGATTTCAGGGGTCCGATGCAGACAGATGGATGGATGAGGTTAAAAGAAATAAAGGACAGGCAGAGAACGAGCAGAGATGAGGTGCGTGCACATCCATGTCCCAGTGGAACACACACACACGCACATTAACCACATGTTTGTGTGCATAAACCCAATGGGGTATGATCACAAACGTAAGAGCAAGTCCTGGTCTCCCAGGTGGGAATCCATGTAGGAACAATGAGCACATAGCTCCATGAGAGGAAGTGAAACAGAGAGTTCGGCTCAGTAACGACACATTAATGCTGAAGCAAGTAAACAAAGATGTTGGAATTAGAGGTCGTCAGCTGATACTGGGCCTCGTAAGACCAACTCCTGTAAAAGGATTTACTCTAATCTTGATTTATTTCAACACGCCATTTTTCCTACTAATGTGCCCACCATGTGTCTGTCTGTTTACGAAGCACTCTCCTCTGCCAACACTGCAGAGACGAGGAGGTGCAAAACAACGTAAATTTAATGATGATCTCAATTAACTGTGCAGCACAATTAATTGAATTTTAATCTCAGTCACTTTTGGCATCCCACAATTAAATAAACACGATCAAAAGCACATTTTAGCACACAGTGGAAACGTCTGACTGAGTCTGACTACACTATATTAATAGATAAATACAAAATAAACAACGCTGAAACTAAACGTCTGGCACAGCAGAATGTAAAGGGCTTGTCACTTGAAGGGAATCAACTTAGGTTTTGGAAAATACGAATGACGTTAACCAACCAATAATATGCAGAGTGCTGCAGAACTTACTCAACTGCCAGAAAACCAGTGTAACAACTGCATGAATGCCAAGAAAAATAAAGCAGTGGTTGCTAACGGGAAGCATCTGACGTGGAATCAGCCTGTAACGCAGGTCAGTGTTGCAACTGAAATGGGCTGGTTCTGGTTCCTCCATAGCACTTTTCTACTCAAGCACTCAAAGCGAACATGCCTCATTCACCCATCCACACACAGATTCTATCTAGAATTCACAGATGAACCCATCAGGGTTTAGTATCTGGCCCAAGGATATTTGGCATGCAGATTGGGGGAGCCAGGGAACCACCAACCTTCCGATTAGTAGGGGACACGCTCTGCCTCCTGAGCTACAGCCACCCCCTGGATACCAGTGTCAGTGTGATGTTTATATGGCAGTGCAATAAAAACTACTTGTCACACAAATAAATGAAGAAGCATGACAAATAACTTTTATCTCAATATTAATACTGTACAATATAAAGCGCCTTGAGGCAACTTTTGTTTTGATTTGGCGCTATATGAATAAAATTGAATTGAATTAAAATAACTGCAACATTCATTTTGGACGCAGTCATGCAGCCATAGTCATGGGGACTGGCGGGAGTCAGTGTGATCGTCAACAGTTTGCCAATCAATGCATTTTTAACTTGTATTCTTGTATTACTGCATTAAATCAATATTACCTTATTATAACAACATCTCTGCATTTAACAGAGAAGTTTGACTTTGATCTTTGTGTGTGTGTGCATGAAAGAACCAGGTGAATGTTTTGACTTAATACCACTTCAGCCTTTTCAGCTCGTATCTGTCCATCTGTGGCCTCTAATTACAGCTGCCTCAATCATTCATCACTGCATGTACACGAGGTTCTCCCACTATCACAGGCTCCCGTCCTTCTCATCACGATGGAAACTCCCAGTGTGTCTCTCTCCATGAGCAACAGCACTGGCGAGAGAGCTCTGTTGTGTGTACAGCTACATTGCATGCATTATGGAGGGTGGAAACCTTAATGAGGGCACAGTGAGGGTATCCTGTTGTCCAACAGGATAATCGGACAATTGGACCATGGAGAAGTTCACCCAGCTCAACAATGTTGCGGCAGCTCTGACTCAAAAAGCTGAAATTCAAAGTTGGATCCCTGCATTTGAGAGACTTGCCAAGCTCCCTGCACATTGATAAAAGCTTATTTTTTACAAGTCATTTAAACACTTATCGGTCTGACTGAAAGTAAACTCAGACATTGACCACATCATTTTTCTGAAGCTGTCCTAGGAAGTTGCAGGGCTGACCTAATCACTCTGCATATCCGTCCAAGTATGCTTGAAATGCCAGTTTTCAATCAATTTAAGAGAATCTGTGGGGCTTGACTATTTTCTCCTACTAAGAACATTCTTTTGAGCACTAGCAGGTTTCTCAAGAGATCCTGTTCTGTTGTTTGACTCATGAATATGGATGCACTCGTCCAATCCTTTTAGTTCCAACACCAAGACAGAAGTCTGAATTTTTGGACAAAAATGAGCCCAAATGCATCAATGAGGCCCAAAACGTTTCCATGAACAAACACGTGTTCATAGCAAGTAAATGATTGTTCCACTGAAATGAAATGGTTAGAAACTCTTTGATGAGGTAAAGTGATGATTAAAATTGATCAGTCTAAAGTTGGGACTGGGAGCTTCAATGATTTTAAATGTATTATATTTGGGTGAGTGGGAGGTTAACAAGAAGTTATTGATGCAATTATTTGCTCTTTAAACTCTAAATAATGTGATATGTCTCTCTGATATTTTACTTCAATGTATCAGTCTTGCTATCTGCAATCTGCATACGGACACACATCATTTCTACATGTGACAAAGCACGTATGAACTTAAGGTCACGAAGAAGATGTGAGTTTGTTCTGTTAGAGAAGCCGAAACTGAGAAAGCAAAACAGATGTTTCAACCAAAGAAAGTCAAATAACAGTGTCTGCAGAGGAAGCCAGTGTACACAGTACATTTCTAGTACCACTTGTGGATAAGATCCAGTCTATTTACTGTACTTCAACCAGCCATGCTCAAAGTTGATCCAGCAATGATACATCTTTTTCCGAAGCATTGCCTAGGCTTTAGGTGTGTGACAATGCTGACTCCATCCATCCATCCATCCATCCATTGTCTTCCACTTATCATGGACTGGAGGGGCGCTGGAGCCTATCCAAGCTGCCACAGCGCAAGAGGTAGAGTACACCCTGGACAGGTCGTCAGTCTGCCCCAGAGCTAACACGGTAAACTTGTAAATAACTCATGAAAGAATAAAGTTACGTTGAAACCAAGCACACCATTGTTTTTCTTGTGACATTACCAATAAGTTTGATGTGTCACATGGCCCTCTTCCTATTGAAAAAACAAAAGTTGTATCCAAGATGGCCGACTTCTAAATGGCCACCATGGTCACCCCCCATCTTGAGGAGTTTGCCCCCTCACATATACTAATGTGCCACAAACAGGACTTTAATATCACCAACCATTCCCATTTTATTTGGCGTATCCATATAAATGGCCCACCCTGTATTCACACTCACATGCACGCCTAGAGCCAATTTAGAATCGCCAGTTAACCTAACGCCACAAACTGCATGTCTTTGGGCTGGAGCAGCCCGACTGGGTATTCTCCACATATTCTGGCTCCTTCTCATAGCCATTCTTGAGTGTTGATCCAATACTGGTGTTAAATTAATAAGCTGCAATCGTCACTGTAAGGAAGAGACTGTAAATTGTTCTCCATACGTGAGGAAACATCAGGTTTTATACCTTTGTATAACAAAATTAAACAAACAAGTAAATCCAAGAATATAAAAGCCCAGAACTGTTGGTATTTATGAGTGAAAGATTAAATGTCAGTGGCCCCATAATAAATACAACGGAAATTCTGCAAACTACTATCATTCATAGTCTTTTTGCTTGTTTCTCCCTTCCCAAGTGTAATATGTGGAGCTCAAAGAATTGAGGTTACCATGAGTATGACAGAAGCTTCTCAGCATGTCACACCAAACCGTTCTCCTACCTTCTATTGTAGATACCGTCTCTCTGACCTAATGAGGGTCAAAGTGTCATACGCGTTTTTTCCCTTTCACCACATTTAAGTCACATAAACTTGCTGTAGAGCTTGAAATGCCTCCAAGCTGAACATTTTCCTCTGTGCGATGTTAACTGTGCAGATCTACATCTGATCCAAATGTCCGACGACTGCATCCATAGCCCCACACTAGAAAGAATCCCGCAACGTCACCGATCAGTAAACTGCATGCTGATTTCTTTTATTCAATTAGCGAGCTGAGTATGAAAAATGCTCTCTTTGAAGTTCACAGCCCGTGAAAAGCATCAGTAACCATTTTTTAAAAATTCCATATTACTGACTGCTTTTGAATGAACTCCTCAGTTTCTCGACTGATCCTTTCAGAACAACATTTTACTTACTTTCATGATATGTGTTTATGCTGATGCTTACTGTTCTGTGGCTTCAGCAGTGGATGTAAAATAACCATACCTAAGAACACAGCCACTCCTTCATCAATTAAGACTTTAAGACTGACAATCAAGACTAAAAAAATGTTATAACTTAAAAAATATCCCCACTGATGATGAATTCTTGCGGTCCATAATTACATACTTTGGACATCTGGCATTTTGCTAATGCTTCTGTAATGATTTCACATTCTCCCCATAGAAGCTTCGGCTCACACACACACACACACAGACACACACACAAAAGATCAGACTTTTCAGTTGCCAATTTACTGAAAAATTACCACTGGTAAGCCTTTGCTCAAAGGCAATGCATTGTAAGATTAAAAAGCAACAAGTCTGGAGCGCTTGAAGAGCTATACAAGAAGATACAAGGAGCGATGTGTTAAGTTTAAATCCTCAGGATGTCACCAACCGGTCTGCCTCACTCCCAGCACTTGCCAGGCAGGTGACATGGACATAAACAAGACCTTATGGGAAAAAGACACTGGGGCAGCGCAGAACTAAATACAGACACTCTTCAAAAGGTAGGACTGATTATGACAGCAGATCCCTCAGAGGCCGGTCTAATGAGCATCCCACTCAGCTGCCATAAGCTTGTGAAGTGTACCGTTTAATTTATATTAGAGAACGTCAGCCTCAAGCTCGTCAGCAACGATCATTCATCAGAGTTCAGAGTGCCGGGTACATCAGCACCTTGGCCTATCAGCTACAGCCACAGGGCTGTAGGAGGAGGAAAGTGGATTTCTGTAAAGCAATTCAGGCAACACAGTCACAGCTTCCATTTCCAGGGCATTATTAGTTACAGATGCTGAACATGAAGGCATGCTGTTGTTATTTCGTTATTTACGTGACTGTACATGTGAGCTGATACAGTGCCCCAATCCAGCCTGATCTGTCTGCAGACATCCTCACGCTTTCTGCGGTGTATTTTTGGTGTTGAGCGCACACACGCGAGGCATTATATCAGCCTAAACGTTTACAGTGCTTACTTTAAGATTTGACATTTAATATTTTGCTATATTAGATCTCATGTTAATATACTCTAACTGTCCTGTTTGCGGGTTTTTTACTCTAAATGTTCCCAAAACTGGCTTCACTGTAGCGTCCTTAAAGGTTATTGTCACATTTAAGGAAACAATACGTACCAATGTTCTGTTTCTATGTTTCTCTTCCTCCGAGCAGCCTGTTGTTCCTGCTTGTGGAAAAACTCCGCATGAACGTTGTCTTTTCTCAAAAAACAAGCACTCAAACTAGAAGGAAACAGAGCTTTAAAGTGCCCCTCACCTGCTTTCTGTGCCACAGTCTTGAGCCCAACGACAACCCCCAGAAGTACCCCCGCAAAGCACATCTGGACGACGAACAACTCCTTTCGCTTTCTTCGCCTGGCTTTGCTCCTCCGCCGGTTCAGCATCATTCCTCCTCCTCCGACTGTCTCCGGCATCGCTTCAACCACCACACGGGCCATGGCGCTCTTCTCTCACGAGCGTTCCGGCGGTACCCCCGGTGGTGGTGCAGAGGTACGAGAACCTGAGGCGAGGAGGCAGAGGCACACAAGCTTACTGTACGGGTACTGAAGTTACTCGACGGGAGGAGATACGACTGGCTTTTGGATGGCTTCGTAAAGTTCACCAGACTGTGAAGGAATTACACATCCGGTTTCAAGCTTCAAAATAAAACTTATGGTTCTATTTTAGTTAGGTAGCAAAATATTTCCCTAGATAGGATCAAGTCAAGTCATCTTTATTTATATAGCACATTTAAAAGACATCAAGTGTCGGCCAAAGTGCTGAACAGAGGGATAATATAATAAAAAGAATTAAAATAGATAATATGAAAACATTATAGAAAACATTGTGAGACATCCATATATTTTTGTAAAATAAAAATATGTGTACATGCAAATATGCACATACAAATACAAAAATGTACACATTCACACACAAGCACACATGTATAAGTATACACATGCAAACATCATCCAATGAGATAAAAGACCAGAATAGCTAAAACAGAATAAAAGAAGTGTCAGAGAGATGTGAAAGCCCTGGAAAATAGGTAGGTCTTCAGATTCGATTTGAAGAGTTCCAAGGATGAAGAGGATTTTATAAAAGGGGGAAGACTGTTCCAGAGTCTTGGGGCAGCAATGGAGAAAGCCTTGTCACCTCCAAATTTGAACTGGGAGCGTGGAACTAATAAAAGCATCTGAAGCGCAGAGTTCGAGTGGGTAAGTGCAGGCTAAGAAGATCTGAGATGTAACCTGGAGCCAAACCATGGAGAGCTTCAAGGATTTAACATTATTTAAACTAATTTACCTTTTTTGACGTCAAAACTGATATTTGTTGGATATTTTCAGTTTTGCAGTTTCACAGGATTGCAACAGACCGGAGGACACCAGAGCAAAAATATGTCTATGTCTTTCTAGGCTGTTGAAAAATTTGAATAAAAACTGAAATTTGTTATTGTTACTGTTGTTGTTGGTATTAGTATTTATTGTTGTAAAAACAACATGTAGTGAAGATACCTTTGAAATAATTTTCAAAGGTTTAACACTAGTATAACACTGTGATTTAATTCTATTTATTTTAGATAATAATTTCATTGAAGTTGAATCTTATTAATAATAAACAAATAAATGTAAAGAAATTTCTGAACAGAATAAAAATCACGTAGTCATTTCTCACAATCGATTTTTGCCAAATACGAAACAGTGTACCGATGTAACGTCAGATGTAGAAATTGTCTGCTCTTATTTTGAAAATGTTACTTCCGTTACTTGGGTAACTCTGTTATAGTTCATCATTTTGGACGAGATTGCTCGTAACTGCTCCTATGACCGCTTCCTTGCGTACTGTGGTTGGGGTCAGAGAGCGGACCTCCTGACAGAAATGACCACGAATAGGAGTGGTGGCTGTTCCGCGTGGCAGGTCGAGGAGAAGCGCTAGTGTTCCACGGCTGGTGGATGCGTTGCCTCTGCCTCAGGAGAGAAGATGTTCTTAGCAGGGAGAAACGTGAGGAAGGGGCGTGTCGATGTGTGCATCTGAAAGAGAGAAAGAGGAGGAGGAGGAGAGAGAGGAGCATTACATAATAAGAGTTCCCACTAGGTGAAAAGAAGAGAAGTGAAAGTGGAGTGACTGCTGCTGCTGTGGGGGAAATCACACTGGGGGGACAAGCCAAATGTATATCTGGCTGAAAGCTCTGTCCACTGCAATATTAGAGTAGTTACAAACATTTATGCAGAGCTACATGTTAAAAAGCAGAAATTTTGCAGAGTTTGAAAACATCTGTGACAACAAAAAGTACAGAAAAATCAGCTCTCACGTGGATTTTGTGAGTTATACTGACTAATCAATCATATTTTTTCTTTTTTAAAAAGAAAATGTTGTGTTTTGAAACATGGGACAAAGAATATGAAAAGACAATGGGGGCAGAGAACTTATATAAACCCGAGATGAGAATTTAAAAACAACAACACACAATTAAAATAGCTGAAGGAAAAAGACTGCATGCATACTCTAACCCATTCCAATATTTAAATGATAATTAGGACTATTGGTGAATCATGGATAGTATATGAATTCATTGTGTGTTATTATTAATAGTAAGCAAACATAAATATTAGGTTTGCCCCCCCACCCCCCCACACACCACCCCCTCTTGCGCTGAGGTGTGCTATGATGTCACTGCAGCATGAAGGGAAACTGGAGACCCATAATGCCGTGTGAGAGATAGACGGCAGTGTGGCATTAGCAAATGAGCTCCCAGATTACACCCAGAGTCCCTTGGTACATGCTTACACACACACACATACACACACATACGCACACACTTCCTTCATGATGAATTGGGTATAATCCTTATCTGGAGCAATAGCGTCTGACAGCCTTGGGTTGAGACAATGAGAATGACATATCGAGTGTGCTAGATTAGGAGGCAGTGACATTTCTACCTTCCAGCCTTTGGGTAAAATCTGCAGAGCTACATGTTGTTTTTGTTTTTATGTCTTTATAGTCATTTTACTGCCTATCACATGGTTTCTTTAACCTCATGCCATCCACCAGGTGAGCTCTTTTGGGTTAGGCTGAAGGTCTACATCAACCGCTTGTATTGACTTTGTACCCATTTGGCATCTCTAGAGGAGGAATGTTTTAACAGAGGACTGAAGTAACAAAATGCATGTGAGAAAAAACATTTCTGAAACGACACTAAATTGTACCCTGTAACCTGACCTACTATGACAAAAGAGAAAAGAGTACATTATGTATCAGTGGGTCACATGTAGAGGACTGAGATTGAAATCTAATCCTTCTTTTAAAATGTAGAATGTAGAAACTGTTTTCACTTTTCACTCATATCAGCAAAAAGCTTCAAAATCAAGTTGTCCAAGCTGTTCACAAAATAGAGCAGTGGAGGTTTAATATGTTTATTTAACAATTATATAATTCAGGGTTTTGGGTGGTGCAGAGCACATTGATTCAGCTTTTTGGTGATAGGTGGGGTGCACAGTGGCCACCGGTCCCTCACAGTGTCAGCACAGAGAGAGACAGAACGAGAGAGAGCTATTCACACTCACATTCACACCTACATACGGCCAATTTAGAATCACCAGTTAAGCTAACAGGCATGCCTGTGGACTGTGGGAAGACAGTGAATTCTTGTTCTGTTGGAGATTCCTTCCTCTGAAAAAGGTTTTACCTTCCCACTTCCCCAAGTGCTTGCTCATAGGGGGTTGTTTGGTTTTTTGGGTTTTCTCTGTCTTATTGTAGGGCCTTTACTTAACAATGAAAACTGAGCTCTTCCCTGGTGAAGATTTTCAGAAACTCAATTTCTGCAGTTAAATGTTGATATGGAAAACAGACAATTTCTCTTGCAATGTCAGAGGTGTCCACCTATCTTCTTGGTTGTGGGACCTCTTACTGATTCCAGTCTCTTGATTGGCCAGTATTTACCCCCTTCCTAATTTCTCGTTTTTTTACATATTTGTCACACTTACATGTGTGAGATCATTAAAAATTTTTTATTATTAGTGAAATGTAACCCAAGTAAATAGAAAATGCAGTTTTAAATATTTTTTTATTTAATAAGAGAAAAATGGTTTTCAAAGCTACCTGGTGTGAAAAAGTAATTGGCCTCCACTTGTTAGATTGTGAACTTTCCTAGCTTTAGAAAGCTAAGCTGAATTTCACTGGCCACACATGGGTCTGATTACTGACAGACTTTTTGAATCAAAAAATCGTTTAAATTCGAAATGATCTAAAGAACTGCAGGCCTCACTTTTCTCAGATAAGGTCGGTGTTCATGATTCAACAGTGTGAAAGAGACTGCAGAAAAATGGCATCCATGGGAAAGTTCCAAGGAGAAGACCACTGCTGACCCAAAACACAAAGGCAAATGCACTTGGATTATGTAGCAGGGCAATGATTGAAAACATCAGGAAATCCAGCTCTGAATTTCTCAAAACAACAAAATGAAGGTTTTGTTGTGGCTTAGACAAAGTCAAATCTGAGTGAGCTGCTTTGGCATGACCTCAAAAAGGCTAGCCAAATTAGAACAAATCTACAAAAACAAGTGGGCTTAAATTCTTCCACAGAGCAGTGTTGAACAGATGCCAAGGGTGGCTTTTTGGTTTAGGGGACAATTCGTTTTTCACACTGGTCCAGCTTTTTCCCCCTTAATAGATGAAATTATCATTTAAAAACAACTTTTAGCTTTTACTTTAGTTACTTCATTTATTTTGAAGTGAAACATTTAAGTGCAACAAATATGCAATAAACTAAGAAATCAGGAAAGGGAAAATACTTTTTTACAGTGCTACATGTTGCCACCTGTTGCTCTAGCATGCTCGTCACAGTCTTTAAGGTAATTTTTGCATTTTTTGGTTGACTCAGATATTGTTTGAGAACAAACAAACATGGAAAAAATTCTTTGACATTTAATATTTGGTATCACCCACATGCAGATATATTTTTTTAAACAAAGGTCTGTCAAAGTAACTGCCTCTTGATTTTACAGTCATTCACTCTGCCTCGCACACAGACCCACTCTTCCTCTGTTCACACCATGCACACTGACAGTCATATGGTGACACACTGCCTTTGTAGTGTAATAGTGCACCTGCCTTTGATCTTGTTGTTAATCCTGGTATTGTCCTGTAATTCATTCCAGGATTCCATGTTTATTTCACTGAAGCGTCTCCTCACCTCTTTTGATCATCGAGGATTTGATTGGAACAGTTAAAAGGATTTTTATTTTCACAGAAGATTGATTAGATGTGTTTGAAATTCATTATAAGCCCACGCTCACTCACTGAGACACCACTGGTTTAGTCTGTTTTCTGCAGTCTTTATACCACACAAATTTTCATCATTAGTTGAAACCTAAAAGCAAAATATAAAGCTCCTCAACTTCAAAAGAACATCTACTTCAGCAGAGTTGAACATCTTCTCCATTTTACAGTTCATTACAGTTCCCAAAATGACCCACGGGAGTGTTTAGGAGTTTCTAAGAGTGTTCCAGTAGCAAGGTTTCCCAGCATAACATTGCCCAAAGCACTTCCCATAGTGCAGCCTGGTACCAGGTTGTCACGGGGTCCCCTTCCAGACCTCTCCCGGACAAACACAGGCGTAGTCGGAAGGTATTAGTGTGGATACTTTATTTGAAACGGCCTCCCCAGTGCATAAAAAGATGGTTGCAAAGACATAAAACTGAGATCCGCGCTACACAGCCTGTATGTTACAACACACACCCCTTCATATCCGGCTCGCCGTCTCTTATATCCCGTAACCCCTCCCCCTTGGCGTCACCACCAATTCTTTATTCTAACTTTAATCCCCGTCTCCCTCCCCCAGAATTTCTTTTTCATTATACACTCACAAAACATATACATTGATACAGGCTCTCAACTATTTCCCGGAAGTCTACCCGACTTCATATACACATTAACGGCCCACGTAATGAGGCCATTCTCATGACGGTCCAGACACACGTGAACTCATTATTTAAACCCCACACCCCCATACCATCGGCTTGCGTCACCCTGCACGATTGGCGGTCCCCCGCACGTCTCCCCGACCGACGCCCTTAACAAGTAAGTGGGAACCAAAATCTAGCCACCCCCGATGCGGCTCACAACTTGCTCCTCACCCCTTTTATTCCTCTACTCGGTCGTCAGAAAGATACGCCGCCCCGGGTGCCAAATCGAACTAATGGTGGCGATCTAATGGTGGCGGTGCCATACTCAGCGGACTCTGCCTTGAGACGGGTCACTCCGTCACATCATCCCCTTCCCCCCGGAGGTTGGCGATGTGCGGCAACCTAGAGAGGTAATCCGCCACCACATTGAGTGTACCTGGTCTGTGCCGGATGGCGAACCTGAAAGGTTGCAGTGAGAGGTACCAGCGTGTAAGTCGGCTATTATGATCCTTCATGGACTGGATCCAGGTAAGCGCCCGATGATCAGTCTCCAACACAAACTCTCTTCCCAGTAAGTAATACCGGAGTTTCTCCAGCGCCCACTTAATCGCCAGAGCCTCCTTCTCCACCGTCGAGTAATTGGTCTCCCGCGGCAGCAGCTTGCGGCTCAGATATAGGATCGGGTGCTCCTCGCCCGGGTCCCCTTGAACCAACACGGCTCCCAGGCCGCTCTTGGAGGCATCCACCTGGACCAAAAACTGCTTCTTAAAGTCCGGACTCCAGAGCACGGGGGTCGAACACAGGCAAGTTTTCAGTCCCTGGAACACCTGTTCACATGCTGCGGTCCATATGACCGGATTTCGTTGGTTCTTCCCCAGTAATGTCGTCAGCGGCGCCGCCATGGTTGCAAACTGGGGCACAAACCTTCGGTACCAACCAACCAGTCCCAGGAAAGCCCGCACCTCCTTCTTGGTGCGAGGCCGAGGACAATTCTGGATAGCTTCCACCTTATCCAGCTGCGGTCGCACCTCTCCTCGTCCCACCTGGTAGCCCAAGTAGCGAGTCTCCTGCCGCGCCCATTCACACTTCGAGGGGTTCAGAGTCAGCCCGGCCTTATGAATTCTTCCCAAGACCTCAGACAGATGCTGCATATGCTCCTCCCACGTGTGGCTGAAGATGACGACATCATCCAGGTAGGCGGCGCTATAACCGTCACAGCCCTGTAACAACTTGTCCATCAGCCTTTGGAAGGTAGCCGGTGCCCCATGTAGGCCAAAGGGCATCACGGTAAACTGGAAGAGCCCGGCAGGGGTCCTGAAAGCAGTGTACGGCCTCGACGTCTCCTCCAGTGGCACCTGCCAGTAGCCTTTGCACAAGTCCAAAGTGGTGATATACTGGGCAGCCCCAATCTTCTCCAGCAAATCCTCAATTCGCGGCATGGGGTACGCATCAAACTCGGAGGTGGCATTTAGCTTTCGAAAGTCGATGCAGATGCGTAAAGAGCCATCCTTTTTGAAGATAATGACCACCGGGCTGCACCATTCGGAGCAGGACGGCTCGATCACTCCAAGCTCCAGCATCTTCTCCACCTCCTGTCGCAGCTTCTCCACCAAGTGTTGCGGAACCCGATAGGGCCGTTGCCGGATGGGCTGTCCCTCTTTTAGCCGGATCACGTGTTCAACCAAGGTAGTCCGACCTGGGTTAACGGAACACAGCGAAGGCGTCTCCTGCAGAATTTTCAGTAGCTCCGCAGCCTGCTGTGAGGTCAGATGAGTCAATACCGGAGACCTTGGATCCGTAGCCTGCTCAGGTTCACTCTGTCCTCCTCCTTGCACCACCCTGGCCATCAGTGCCTCCCTCGGAGCCGGACGGGACTGCTCCACCCATTCCTTCAGGAGGTTCACATGGTAGGTTTGTTTCGGTTTCTTTTTTCCCGGATGATGGATCTCATACGTCACTGGTCCCATTCGGCGAAGCACGATATAGGGCCCTTGCCATTTCGCCAGCAGTTTACTGTTGGAAGAAGGGAGAAGTAACAGCACCTTTTGTCCGGGCTGAAACTCACGTTGCCGGGCCTGTTGGTCATACCAGATCTTCTGGCTTCGTTGAGCATCCCGCAGATTGGCTTCGGCCTCGGCCTGGTACCGCTCCAACCGCTCTCTCATCTCCAGCACAAACTGCACCACCCCTTTCTCATTTGGAGCCACGGTCGAAGACTCCCACCCCTTTCGAACGAGATCAAGCGGCCCCTGTACCTCCCACCCATAGAGTAACTCAAAGGGGGAGAACCCCGTGGACGCCTGTGGAACCTCTCTATACGCGAACAAAAGAAAGGGTAACCACTGGTCCCAATCTTTTCCCGTGTCTGACACAAACTTCTGTAACATCCGTTTGAGAGTCTGATTAAACCTCTCCACCAACCCATCTGTCTGTGGATGGTACGGTGACGTCTTGATGGCCGAAACGCCTAACTGAGTGTGGAAGAGCTGCATTAACTTCGACGTAAAGTTAGTCCCTTGGTCGGTCAAAATCTCATCAGGTATCCCCACCCGAGAAAACAACTGTATCAGTGCGCGCAGAGCATTAGGGGCTGTGATCGCTCGCAACGGAAACGCCTCTGGGAAACGGGTCGCGTAATCACACACCACCAATATGTACTGATAACCCCGACCACTTTTTACTAACGGACCCACAATGTCCATAGCTACCCTACGGAAGGGGATAGAGATGACCGGCAAGGGTTGTAGCAGAGCCCGATCCGATTTGCGCGCTGGGCAAGTTTTCTGACACACAGGGCATGCACGACAGTACTTCTGTACATCCGTATACATTGACGGCCAAAAGAAACGCGTACTAACCCGTAAATAGGTTTTTTGGCGACCCAAATGGCCTGCCCAGGGGAGGGTATGAGCTAAATGCAGAATGAGAGGTCTACAACTAGCAGGGATCACAAGCCGCTGGTGGTCCCCATCAACTGCATACAACACATTTTTCTCAACCACAAACTTCTCTTTTCCTCCCCATTTCCCTGTTCCCCCTTCAGGCACATTAGCAAACAACACTTCCAACGTCTCATCCTCCCTTTGCAACACAGAAATATTTTCAGGTACATCCCATTTCATGTTCTTATTTCCCGGTCCCTGGGACCATAGCTGCTTCTCAAAGCGGCGTTGGCGACGAGATTTTCTCGGCCCTTTCGTGCCACCCTCGCACAGACTACTGTCCAAGTCTGGCAGGGGTTGGCATCCCGCCTTCGCCTGGGCCCTAGTGACCACTGGGCCTAACACCTTCATTTGAACATTCCCCGTTTCCCTCCCTTTTGTCTCTGTGTCCCGCTCTTCTTTTTCTTGCAACAAATCCATAAGCACAGGCACATCCATCCCCAGAATAACCTCTACCGGCAAATTCTGTACCACCCCAACAGACAATAAATATGGCTGGTCATTAATAGTCACTGTTATTTCCACCTTTGGGTAGGGATGTTTGTCACCATGCACACATAACACTTCTTCTTGTCGACTATAGTCCACACAGTTCACTGGTACCAAGCTTTGCTTAATTAATGACATAAAACTACCAGTGTCCAGCAAAGCAGTAACCCGCTGCCCATTTACCATTACAGTTTTATAGCGTTGCCCCTCAGCTGGCTGGACCTTTGTTGGTTCCGCCTCCAGCCGAGGTGCATAGCAGGCCCCAGTGACTTTGGCCTTCCGGATGGGGCACACCGAGGCTTTATGGCCTGGCTGCTGGCAGTAATAACAAAGAAAGTCCTTACCCGCTCCTCGTAGAGTGGATACCTTGGGGGCCCCGGATGGCTCGGGGTTACTCTCCCGCTTTGGCAGACCCGCGGATTGCGGGGACGATCGCTGTGGCGTCCCAGCTGAGCGGACCGGGGCCGCTCCTCTCCGCGCATTGAAATACTGCGTCACCAACTTGGCTGCGGCCAGTCCGTCCGCGGGCTCATGCTCCCTCACCCAGGTCCTCACCTCCCCTGGAAGAACTCGAATTAGCTGCTCCAAAATAATCGCTTCTCCCATCTCGTCCTTCGTATGCTGCTCTGGTCGAAGCCAGCGCCGGTACAGTCCTTTCAGCCGGTAGTACGTCTCGGTGGGGCTCTCCCCAGGTGGAATAATATTAGAGCGAAACCGCTGCCGATACGTCTCCGGGGAAATGTCAAATTTAACTAACAAGGCAGCTTTTAAATCCTCATAACAGTGGGCTCTTTCTTCATCCATTGCGGTATAGGCCTCCAACGCCTTCCCCGCTAGCAACGGAACTAGCCGACAGGCCCATTCATTCTCCGGCCATCTCCAGGTTCTGGCCACCCGCTCAAAGCGCAACAAATAGTTCTCAATATCTTCCCCCATCTGGTACAGTGGAATCTTTGGCCCCTCCAATCGCCTCCACTCTCCGCCCGTCTGGTCGAGGCTGCTTGTCGTTGCCAGGGACTGGCGAGCCGGTTCCTCCAGTAACGACGGCCGGTATTCTCGCTGCCGGGCCGGGGTAGGCAGCACCATCCTGGGGCTACTTGCTGTTGCCGTGCTTGGCGTAGCCGTTGCTGCCGTGGTGCTAGCTCCAGCTAGTGCGGGACCTGGGCTTTGCTGACCAGCCACATCTGCGGGCAGCGGCGCATTAGGAGGGGAAACGGTCCTCAGTCCCCTGAGTTCTGCCAATAACACCGTCTCTCTCCTTTGCTGTCCCGCCAGGAAGTCCCTCATCATCGCAATCAGTTCTCCATCACGTGCTGCGGTCGAGGTTGTAGGCAACTCCGGACCAATCCTGCCGGAAATCTCCTCCTCCTCTGCTGAAGAAGACGACGTCGGCACTGTGTCCCACGCCAGCTCCTCTGCTGTCTTCTCCCCCGGAAGCTCATGCTGCTGGGACCGCAGCCCTGTGCGCTTCGCTGGGAGGCGCGTTTTCCTCTTCCGACTAGCCATCCCACTCCTGACACCATATGTCACGGGGTCCCCTTCCAGACCTCTCCCGGACAAACACAGGCGTAGTCGGAAGGTATTAGTGTGGATACTTTATTTGAAACGGCCTCCCCAGTGCATAAAAAGATGGTTGCAAAGACATAAAACTGAGATCCGCGCTACACAGCCTGTATGTTACAACACACACCCCTTCATATCCGGCTCGCCGTCTCTTATATCCCGTAACCCCTCCCCCTTGGCGTCACCACCAATTCTTTATTCTAACTTTAATCCCCGTCTCCCTCCCCCAGAATTTCTTTTTCATTATACACTCACAAAACATATACATTGATACAGGCTCTCAACTATTTCCCGGAAGTCTACCCGACTTCATATACACATTAACGGCCCACGTAATGAGGCCATTCTCATGACGGTCCAGACACACGTGAACTCATTATTTAAACCCCACACCCCCATACCATCGGCTTGCGTCACCCTGCACGATTGGCGGTCCCCCGCACGTCTCCCCGACCGACGCCCTTAACAAGTAAGTGGGAACCAAAATCTAGCCACCCCCGATGCGGCTCACAACTTGCTCCTCACCCCTTTTATTCCTCTACTCGGTCGTCAGAAAGATACGCCGCCCCGGGTGCCAAATCGAACTAATGGTGGCGATCTAATGGTGGCGATCTAATGGTGGCGGTGCCATACTCAGCGGACTCTGCCTTGAGACGGGTCACTCCGTCACACAGGTGTTCCCCAGGTGAGTGGTGCACACACACACACACACACACACACACACACACACACACACACACACACACACACACACACACACACACACACACACACACACACACACACACGATTGATCTCCCCCTGTGGTCCAGTTATGATGCTCATGTGCCCATTGTTGGTGCTTTTGGCAGTGGACAGGGGTCAGCACGGGCACCCTGACAGGTCTGTGAATATTCAGCCCCAAACAAAAAAACTTAACAGACTGTCTACAGTAGCTCGTCTGTTGGATCAGAGCATACAGGCTTTGCTCCCAATGGTTCCCCCCTGTTCCACCTTTGATAGATACTGACCACTGCAAACCAGCAACGCTCCACAAGTGCAGCAGTTTGAGAAATCCTCTGACCCTGTCTACTAGCCATCACAGTCTGGCCATCATTAAACTCGCTCACTTGCTCATCCATTTGTCATGAGATGATATCTGTTTTCAAAGAAAATCATTTGCTGCATCATTTTGATGTTAGAGTCCACGTACCGGCAGAGATATTGAGTCACAGAATAGGAACAGAGGCTTTAGAAAGTCACTAAACTGAAAAAGAGACACGCCGCTATAGCGCAATATGTTCATCCATTCATTAGGAAGTTCCAAAAACAAATGTAATTTAAAGTCCAGTCAGTTCCATGGCTGTAGGTTAGGCTGTAAGGTCCAAGTGAAGTACATGAGTGAACAGTGGGGATTTGTTAATGAAGCTTCAGCCACTGAGTTGTCATGTCCAGGCCCGTGGAACAGGGTTGGTAAGATTTGTAGAAATTTCTGCAAGAAGAAAATGAAAGATTTAGTATTCTGCTTTTACATTAGGAGTTATTTGGTTTCATTAACAGCCCAGTAGGTGTCATATTCAGGCTTGTCAAGTTGCCAAGATGACTTTGTGCTGTGAACTCACAGTATAGCCTTTTCAGAACTTCAAAAAACAATATATGCATTTCCCCATATAGTACACATATTGTATATGCAAAAGTACAGCAGAAATGTCTGACAACTGGCCAAGTACTTTGATGTGCATGAGCTGTTTCATTGTTTTCGTCACAGTCAGAGCAGCATATATGCTGTCCACCTCCGCTACCCCTCCAGTACTCTAATATGTGGACCATTTTGACCATTAAACTCGCAAAATCATAACTTTCTAAACATGGACATGAATTAAAAATGCCTTGTTTAATAATCTAAAAACATCAGGAAAACTCAAGTCTTTGAACTCGGTGTATGCAGTAGTTAGGGCTCATCCATGTAGGAAAGGTTGTGTTAAAGAAATCCCTGCTACCCTCTGGATGAATAATCCTGTCCTCTGTAAGCAGATTATGCAGTGTTTTGTTCAGGTTTCTTTGTTATTCACACAGATGTGCACGTACATGTGAACATGTGCTCACATGCACACATACAAATACACAGTCAAGTCAAATGGGCTCTTCAGAGTCCTTACAGGCACAAACATACAAAGATACACCTGAGTGCACTGGGTGATATATCCGGAAGAGAAAAAAAAATATTGCATAAAAATGTAACCAAAGTATTTTTAACAGAATTAATTTCAGGTGCTCAGAGGTAATTGGACAAATTATATGACTAAAAATAAAATGTTAATTTTTGATATTCGATTGAAAACCCTTTGTTGGCGATGGCAGCCTGAAGTCTTGAACTCATGGACATCACCAGATGCTGCGTGTCCTTCTTTGTAATGCTCTGCCAGGCTTTTACTGCAGCAGCTTTCGGTTGCTGTTTGTTTGCGGGCCTTTCTGTCCAAAGTTTAGTGCTCAACAAGTGAAATGCAAGCTCAATACATTCAAGACCAGGTGGATGACTTAGCCATTCATGAATATTCGACTTCTTTGCTTTAATAAACTCCTGGGTTGCTTTGGCTGTGTTTTTTGGGTCATTGCCCATCTGTATTATGAAACACTGCCCAATCAGTTTGACTGTATTTAGTTGGATTTGAGCAGACAGTATGTCTCTGAACACCTCAGATTTCATTTGGCTGCTTCAGTCCTGTGTCACATCATCAATAAACACTACTGTGTCCTAGTGCCACTGGCAGCAGCCATGCACATCCAAGCATCACACTGCCTCGTTATACAGATGATGCGTTATGCTTCAGATCATGAGCTGTTCCACACCTTCTCCATACTTTTTTCTTTCCATCATTCTGGTAGAGGTTGATCTTGGTTACATCTGTCCAAAGAATGTTTCTCCAGAACTCTGCTGGCTTTTTTAGATCCAATCTAGCCTTTAATTCTTGAGGCTTATGAGTGGCTTGCACCTCATGCAGACTTGGGCATCAATACGTCTACCTCCTGGAAAGTCTTGTTCACTTAGTTGGCTGTTGTGAACAGAGATGGGCAGTAACGCGTTACAAGGAACGTGGATAGTATAACGCAAAAATGGATAGTATAACGCAGGGGTCGGCAACCATGGGCACGCATGCCACAGTTGGCACGCGAAGGGTTAACTGATGGCACGACCATAGCTGGACTGGCCATCGGGCATACTGGGAATTTGCTCAGTGGCCCGATGATTTTTAATTTTTTTTTGTGACGGTATAAACAATGAAAGGTGGTGGATTGGCCAGATGCTGGCTGGTGTGTAAAAATAAATCAGTGGTGGCTATGGCGTAGCTTCCACAGATTCAGTAACATTAGCAAGTGGTGGAGGCCAGCAGGTGGATGAGAGAAAGGGGAGGCAAGAGGAGATACCCGAGGCGGCCGCCGGTCCGAGTGTCAGGTGAACTGAACTTCAGGTAAGAAGTTATGACCTGCAGTCTGTCTGGGTCAGATATGAACCAAGTTTAGGTGGAGTTTATTTTCATTGTGCTGACATTTTACAGTCAGTTACAATAACTTGTACTGCGTGCTAGCTAGCATGACGGAGTTTCTATACAGCTGGGTGGGTGCTATGATGTTACTGATGTTGAACTTTATTTTGTTCATAAGGTTAATTATTAGAGTTGCCAACCGTCCCGTATAAACGGAATCGTCCCGCATTCAGAGAAAATATTACGCGTTTCGTATTGAGCTGAACAGGAACACAGTTTGCCCCGTACTTCAGCTAGAATGGAAAAACACAAAGCTGGAGTTATTCTGTCGTTACGCTGCACAGCTGCCTCTTCTTCTCTCATTCTCCCCCCCTCTCTCGCCTGTTTCTTCTTCAATCATGAAACTGATCAATGATCAGCTGATCGGCTTTTCTTTCTTGTTTGTTTATCGCCCACTTTGCGCCAGAAAGAGGAAACTGCCGGATGTAGCGTTAAACAACAGCAGCACGTTTAAGCTTTATCAGCTGATGTTTGCTGGAGCCACAGCTGTAAAGCTGCTGGTCATGACATCGGTTTGGTTATGTGGTGAGAGGGAAACATGAAGATGAAACCAGGAGATGTCCTTACTGAATCATCAGAGCTGAACAGGTGATGGAGAAACAGGTTTACCTTTTAGCTGACATGAATGAGTTGAACTGTTACTGAGAGACAAATAACACCAGGATCCTTTTTTTATGTAGCTGACAGCTGGTAGCTGTGCAGGGGTGGGTCTAGCAAAGTTTTGCCAGGGGGGCATGTAGGGCATTAACAGGGAGAGGGGGGGCACACGAAATACTTTCTTATTCTCATTTAAAATGTCTGGCTGTTATTAAATAATTATCTGAAGCTTACATAAAGTTTTTATCTGATGTAAAATGTATAGAAATCATACATACACCAAAAAGACTGTACATCACTGTCACCACAGCGTTTGTTTTCATTCAAAGGCTTTATGGCTTTAATACCTGGTGGGCCGGTCTCTAGTCAAAATGCCTGGGCCAATTTTTTGTCCCAGTCCAGCCCTGGGCACGACACGCAGTGAATTAATCTGAGCAGGTGCATCAAAAAATAAATGTTCACGCCAGCGCCGCACATCACAAATCAGCTCGCATAGACACATTAGTTGTGCCGCTTCTTAATGATGGTATCTTAGCTAACAACCCCAACTACCAGATTCAACTTGTAATTGGCTAAAAATAACTTCGCCTACTGATGAGAGGGATGTTGTTAGCTTTCCACATTCTGACACTTCAAAAGCTTCAGGAGCTGTCCACTCAGTGCAGCATCAGCACCACAGAAATACATGGATACACCCGTAGACTCGAGACAGAATTCACAATGCATTTTTGGGACTTTCAGGTGTATGGACCAATGTTTTCTTTTCTGATCAAACCAGAAAGCTTTAATGAGCAGCTGGATTTGTCTTGCATTAACTGGTGGAGTTGATGCCAGTTAATGCAGTTGAAGCAGCTGGAATCCATAGATGTTCGTGTTCATGGAGCCTGCATTTTCACATGCTGGACATCACTACCTGACGAGTTTAGCTGTCTTCAGAACATTGCAGAGGCCTTGTTGACAGTATTTGGCTCTGTGTGAGCAGATTTTCTCTCACGAGTGTCCTCGGGTAGCCGTCTGAATGCTGGACACTTGGAGACCTGTGTCTCTGGCCCAGTTTATTTTTCTTATCATTGTTGTGAGGAGACCATAAATAGCATTTGCATTTTTGTTGTACAGCTCATTTGCTGTTATGGATAAAAAGTGTCTTTTTTTTTTTCAGAATAGCTGATAACTATTCACTGATAGCTGCCAACATCTGCAAACAAATATAATTCTATAAAGTGGTTCTATATAGTGTGTAACTGTTAATATAGAGTGTTATTAAATTTATTGCTAATGCAATCATATGGCACACTGACTTCTGAGGAAATTTTAAATGGCACTCGTCATCAGAAAGGTTGCCGACCCCTGGTATAACAAGTGCGAGAGAGAGTATGAGCGTGCAGTGTTTAAAGCGTGGAAGTACTGACCTTACTTTGAGTTTGATTCTGTAAAAAGTGACAAAAACATTAGCGGAAGAAAACTTCTTTTTACAGCGAAAAAAAACTTAACTTCCGAGCAAGCACAGAGTACGCTGCCACGGTAATGTGAAATTCACAGAGAAACTGCCGGATCCTTCCACTGTCATGACCGCTGTGGCACACCTGCACCAGGGCAAACCTCCGCCTGCCGCACTCCTGCTACACAGGTGAAAGTAGAGCAACAGGGCAGCTGAGTCTTTGATTTTATTTATTTTCTACTGTGTTTTACTTGCATCTGGGACACAGCCTCAGTTCCTCAGACAGGTAAGTGACGGAAGTGACTCATGTTGTCACTGACGTCAGATGCCGGAGATTTTGGCGAAAAATTAAAGCGAATGGTAATTTAGAATTGAACAAAGTTTCTTTAAGCCTCAGTATTACCAAATATACTAATCAATTGTCATATAACTAACAACATCTGTCCTATCATCTCTAACACCCTGGAGGACAACGGGGAGAGTTTAGACCAGGGCTGCCCAATCCCAGTCCTCGAGAGCTACTATTCTGCAGCTTTTAGATGCATCCCTACTCCAACACAGCTGAATCAAATGGTTTGATTACCTCTTCAGCATGCCATCATGTTTGGCAAAGGCCTGATAACAAGCCATTCATTTGATTCGGGTGTGTGGGAACAAGGATGCATCTAAAAGCTGCAGGACGGTAGCTCTCGAGGACCGGGATTGGGCACCCCTGGTTTAGACGCTCTCCAAGATTACATCGACCGCTGTTTCCAAGATTTAGTCATGAAGAAGGCTCAGAGTGCATCTTCCCCGGCCAAAATTGAGACACCGTCATCGAAGAGATGTCGCCCGGCAGACTCCCCCAGCACAACATCGCCTGCCGGCAAAGACATTGCAGACATCGACAAGCGATTGTCCAGTTTCGATGCGAGGCTGTCCCTGGTGGAGATTTTACACCGGGAATTTAAATCTCTGAGAGAAACCCTGGAGTTCAGCCAGCAGCAGGTGGAAACGCTTGCCGCTGAAAATACCACGCTACGGGAGTCGGTCAAATCTCTCACCGATAACGTGACCCAGCTAAACATAGAAAATAAAAAAATAAAAGAGTCCGTTATCGATTTACAAGCCCGTAGCATGAGAGACAACCTTGTGTTTTCTGGTATTCCAGAATCTGCTGGAGAGGATGCGGAGGCAACGGTGAAAAGCTTCATTAAAATCCACCTGAAGCTGCCGGAGGACACCGTAAAGAACATCGCCTTCGATAAAGTGCATCGCTTGGGGGCCGTGAGGTCGCCGGCCGGGAGACCACGTCCTATTGTAGCCAAATTTGGCCACTTCAAACAAAAGGAACAGGTGAAAAGCCGCGGCAGGGAATTAAAAGGAACGGACTTCAGCGTGAATGGCCAGTTCCACAAATATGATCAAACAGTATATGAGCAACTTTGGTCTTTGCGATGCATGGCATCTAATGAAGAAACATCAGTGGCTGTCCTAGCTTCAGTCAGCAAGAGCCCACAGCGTAGCACTCCCCACATGTCACTGGAGAGTGGCATTAGTCGAACATCCCTTCGGCGGATGTTAGCTACTCACAAATGGCAGCCTTACAAACTCCAGCTACTGCAGCATCTCAACGAGGATGACCCAGATCGGCACACAGAATTTGCAGAATGGGCAAAACAAAAATTGGAACAGGACCCTCAGTTCACGCAGAAGATTTTGTTCAGTGATGAGGCAAACTTTTATGTGAATGGTGAAGTTAACAAACAAAACCACTGCTATTGGTCTGACACTAACCCACATTGGATGGATCCCTCCAAGACTGTTGGAACAACAAAAGTGATGGTTTGGTGTGGTATATGGGGTACAACGATAGTGGGTCCATTCTTCATCAATGGAAACTTCAAGGCCACTGGATATTTGAAATTGCTACATGATGATGTGTTTCCCTCTTTATGCACTGAAGCTGGCACGTTCCCTGAGTTTTTCCAGCAAGATGGTGCACCACCACATTATGGGTGCCAGGTCCGAGCATTCCTAGATGAACAGTTTCCTGGAAAGTGGATTGGTCGTCGTGGGCCAGTTGAATGGCCCCCAAGGTCTCCCGATCTGACCCCCTTAGACTTTTATCTTTGGGGTCATCTGAAGGCAACTGTCTATGGTGTGAAGATACGAGATGTGCAGCACCTGAAACTACAGATACTGGATGCCTGTGCTGGCATTTCTCCTGCGGTGTTGCTATCAGTGTGTGAAGAGTGGGAGAAGAGGGTTGCATTGACAATCCAACACAATGGGCAGCACATTGAACACATTTTATAAGTGCACAGCAAATTCAAAAGTGTTAAATGTTTTGGTGTTAATAGTCTTCTTGCAAAAGTAGAGTTAATTTTACTCTAAGCAGAGTCACATTCTTTTAATGTAACTCTGAGGTGTAAAATGATAGTAGTTAAAATCGAGTGTTAAAAATGAGTGTTTCTATTTCAAATCTGGAGGTGTTACAATGGAAACATTAACTCTTGACCTCTTAACTCTGAACTCCTACAGGGGCTATGACACCAATAGAGTAAATTCACAGACTCCGCCCCCAGCACGGCTCCAATCGAAGCTGAAGTGAAGCCGTTTCAGAACATTTTGCTCTACATATTTGAGTTGTTTGCCATGCTTGGTAAGTCATTTTTTCAAAGATTGTTTCAATTGTTATTAGCTTTTACTTCTGTGGCTCTTTGGAGTTGAGACAAAGCTGTGTGAAAGGCATTAGCCATGTTGCTCGGTGATAGCATAACATTCTGTTTTAGCTAGCTGAAAGGTATTGTTTGCAGGCAAATACCACAGCCTTGAAAAAAGCTTGCATGTGAATTTTCAGTCAAACTTTTGGTCAAATACACCTAAAACAATGTGTAGAATGTGAAATGTTGGTATAACGGTGCTACTTGAAGCCTGAAAACGATCGCCCATAAAAAAAAAACAAAACAAAAAAAGCGAGCAAACAGCAGTAGCTGACGTCCTGACTGGATTCTACGTTAGCATTTAGATCCCTCCAGAGTTTTGTGCACACAGTTTAGGTAAAAATGAAAAAGGTTGAGGTTTTACATTTAGTTCAGTATTACCTGTTGCCTGTGTCCTTGTCTTTTGGGAAAATACTTTACACAAGTAATGGCTCAAAGAGGATTCCTTTTTTTTTTACTGTGCTGCAATTGTTTACTGGATTATTTGTGCCATTAATTAGTGTCAACTAATTTTTATTCAATCTCCACACAGGATATGCTTGTGAAGATGGAATATGGGGGAGAGCAGAAGTGCGTTGAAGTTCCACAAAGGGATGAATGAAGGACATGCATATTGTATTGAAGAAATAAGTGATGAGAATGCTGTTATTTGCATTTACCATGTCAGACCTTTTGATAAACAAAATTCTAATGAAAGTGAGAACGTGTATACTGTTACATCTTTCAGAAAATGTTTTGAAATTGTGGTGCACAGTTCAGAATAAATGTTTTTCAAAAACCATTGCATCTTTTTAGTAAATGTTTATTTCCAAAAGAAATTTCTAGAAGTTCAGAACAGTAAAATTCCCGCCTTTTAGAATGAATTAGAAGATAACTCTTACGTAGTTAAACTAAAATACTCTTTGAGAGTTAATATATAAACTCTTAACACCAAGTGTTAAATTATCAACTCCAGACAGATTTGGTGTTTAACACTAAATCAGAGTTAACGTACCAACTCTCCAAAAAGAGTTAAATTAACACTCTCTGGTGTGGACCCATATATCGCCTCTGTCAGTGCGCCCCAGGGTGGCTGTGGCTACATTGTAGCTGCCATCACCAGTGTGTGAATGTGTGTGTGAATGGGTGGATGACAGGTTGTGTAAAGCGCTTTGGGGTCCTTAGGGACTAGAAAAGCGCTATACAAATACAGGCCATTTACCATTTACCATATAGACACTTTAATAGTGTTGAAATCAAATCCGACAGTGTTAATTTGGACATGCTGGATTTGCTGTGTGGTCAGAAACTTGTAAATAACTCATGAAAGAATAAAGTAACGTTGAAACCAAGCACACCATTGTTTTTCTTGTGACATTACCAATAAGTTTGATGTGTCACATGGCCCTCTTCCTATTGAAAAAACAAAAGTTGTATCCAAGATGGCCAACTTCTAAATTGCCACCATGGTCACCACCCATCTTGAGGAGTTTGCCCCCTCACATATACTAATGTGCCACAAACAGGACTTTAATATCACCAACCATTCCCATGTTATTACGGTGTATCCATATAAATGGCCCACCCTGTACATTTAGATCACATCTTATCTGGGGAAGATTTTTTTGTGTCACCGAGTTGTGTGAGGAGAAGCCAAGTGGCACAGCACACATAGACGGATGCAGACAATGATGAGCCTTTATGTGTCTTAGCAAAAAAGTAAACATCATAAAAACAAATCCTTGAAGTAGGAGCACAGAACACATGCTTAAAAACAACAGTAGGACCTCACAAAGATATACACGCCACCAAAAAGGCATAAATCTGCCTTCAGAGTTTAATTAACTGACAATGACATGCTGGAGGATTTTTTTTAGAACCATTCCTTTAGTAAAAGTAACACGCTATCAAAAAACTCACTACACAGAGAACTGTAGTACTGAAAAAAATGGACATAAATGATTAACAATAAAAATATTTAAAAGTTGTAGATGCTGATCTGAAAGTGCTGATGCTGTCTGCTTCTATTCAACTTGCCTATTTCATTAGACTGGACACGACATTTTTATGTCTACTCTTCATCATCAAGGCTTTCCTTGCTAATACGTTAAAGCAGAGATAAAAAATTCATATACATGTTGGACAAGTTACTAGGCAGACATGAGTGCCTCTTTTTAGTAGCCGTTCTGTTGCTTGAGTGCTTCAGATCATTGTCCTCTTGCATGACCAAATTTCAGTCAAGATTTAATGGTCAGACAAATGACCTGATATTTAATTCCAGAATACTTTGGTATACAGAGGAGTTCATGGTCAATTCAGTGACTGCAAGGTGCCCGGGTCCCTTGGCTGTAAAACAATCATCAACTCTCCACTGTTTGACAGTTGGTATGAGATGTTTGTGCTGATAAGCTGCTGTGGCATCTATGAAAATCTAACCTGTGCTTTCTCTTGGCAACTCTACCAAACAAGCCATACCTATTCAATCTATTTCTAATTGTACTGCCATGTACTTTATCATTTAGCACACTGAGATCTGTAGAGTATATGTAGCTCTTTTCAGTTTCTCTTTGGGGTAAATTTGCTGGGTTGTCCACTCCTGGTAGGATTGTGGCGTTGTGTCCACAGATATCTGAATCCTCCAGACAAGCAAAGTGCCAAATTCCTGCTTTTACACATGTGGTCACACTTGTTGATGCATTTGGTTAACAGCACATGGCTACTACTTAACCTCTTAATTCCCACAGAAGCAGAAGCGGTATATAGATATGCTTTTTTTCTTTGGCATTGAGTCCTGTGAAAATCTTCTTTTTCAAATGACTGTAGAACGGCTAAAGTAAATTAGGAACTGAAATAGGCCTAAAGGACAGCAAAAAGTATGCATGATAAATACAATCAAAGCAAACAAAGCAAAGAAAAGAAGAGATGCAAAATGGATATAAAGGGACAAAGAATAAGCACAGGGGCCCAATATCAGACCGATGTGGAACCACAAAGACACACAAAACAAACACAAACAACAGCAAAGAGACACATTACCCCATACCTTTATTCCATCCATCCATCCACTTCCGCTTATCCTTTTCAGGGTTGCGGGGGATGCTGGAGCCTATCCCAGTTGTCATAGAGCGAGAGGTGGGGTACACCCTGGACAGGTCGCCAGTCTGTCGCAGGGCCAACACACCTTTATTCCAAATAAAAATAATAAAAACAGGAGCAATATCATCAAGATTACAGAAACTTTCCACTTCTGTAGAGCGCTTTGGAGAATATGTTTGCTAGCATTGTTGTTTTTTAACGCGTTTAGGCAAAATGCAACTGCTGAATGTAATAATCTAAGTTTCTTGTTTCTTCCTACAGTTGTGAGAAAAGACACAAAAAGTTTGTGATGAAATGCTGTCAGCTGGTGGCAAAAATAAAGGGCTGAGTAAAAATCAACCCTTTCAAGAATGGGACAGAAACAATGGGAAAAAAACCCCTTTGCTTTTATGCTTTTCCTGGATTTGGTTTTTTTTAACGACAGTATTTTGAGCCTGCAGCATAAAAACCATTTCTTTAGACAAATTTTTGCCTGCCAGTTTACTGGGTTTTTGCCATTTTTTAAACTTTTCCTGTAACTAAATCCCACTTTCTGTCTATTCTCTCTCTCTCTCTCCCTCTCTGTGTGTGTCTGTTTGCACAGTAGGTCTGTGTCTGTATGCGTGTGTTTGCAGATTCAGTTTGTACAGCTGTTACAGAAACTGGACAGTATATGTGAGACAATGTCCCAAATGTTTTCTTCGAAGTGCAGCAGCTAAGGAACACTCATGTCTCTCTGTCCATCCCAGTGTGCTTGTGTACTCAAGAGGTTTCAGTTTGGTCTTCCAGTCAGATCAATAGTGTTGTAGTGTTGGTCACTGCTGTGTCTACTCCGCAGCTAAGATTCTTCTGTGGTATTCACCACAGGACTAGTGTTTCTACTCTATGTTTTTACTTTACCACTGATAGGAGGCTGCTTTCTCTATATTTGGAACAAATCTGTGTGCGATGTGGGGAAGAATAGTGGGTTGAAGGAACCGAGAGGCATGCATGTATAGTAGGATGAAAGGGAAGGAGAGGTGAAGGGCAGAATGAAAAAAAGACAGTAGTTTATTTTTTATGTTGTATTCAGTTAAGCCATGTTTAATTAAAATGTAATTCCACACTTTAAATATTAAACCCTAAAGGGAATACCTTGAATTGAATATGGGGACCATCAGACTGTTTGTAATTCATATATTTCTTGTTTCTTTTTATATGGGAATACAGGTAACCTGAGAGCTCCCTCATATTCCTATATCTGTTTTTCTCTTCTGGTGTCATCAATCCAAACTATGTAACAGCCCGTTTGTTTTCATAAGAGTAGTTTTGTAATTACTTTAGGTCACTGAAGCCTTTGTTGTTCACAGCAGAATATTAAATGTGAGTATTCAAGTCCAGAAGACACAATATTGCCTGTTTTATGCTGACATAGTTTCTTTCTGTTTCGTAACCCCTTATTTAATGATTAATAACTTCACATTCTGAATGTCACAGAACAAACAGAAAAACAGATGCAACAGAAGTCACTTTCACAAGTGTTTCTCCTCATGAGAAAAGGATATGATGACTCAGAATTGCATTTGAAAAACCAAACAAAACAATACAAAAACAATTTTTGGAGTGCTTACCTGCTAAAAACGACTCTCTCTTTTTTTAAATAATGAAAATGTTTCAAATATTCAGGTGAGTCTATGTACAAGAAATTATTATGAGCCAACAATTTAACTATGTTACCTTTAAAATTAAGAATCGTTTATTCAGTTTGGCATTACATTGAAATAGTCGCTTTGAATCCAGGGACCTGGTCTGTGACCACGTGTAGTCAGCTGCCATCTTGAAAGCAACTTTGGTGCATCAAGAAGCAAGATAGAATATATTAGTGTATAACTATACAAATATAATAATATAATACAAATATTAGTGCAGAAAAAGGAGACACATTTCAAATTTAAGAAACAGATAGTAGCTCTTGTAAAATTATTCTTTATTACTGGAGTGGAAGTGGGAGTGAAATCAGTGGTGACATTGAGACAGATGAGGCTAATCACACTGTTGATGGCAATTACAGTTTTTTTTACAGACGCTAGGACACATTTCTCAATACTTAGGTCACTTTTGCAAAACTCCTCACACAGTGAGCACAACAGAAGTCTATGTGGGCTAAACTGAGGACCAGTTATCATTGTTTTGGCACAAAATGCATTCAATGACTACATCTCTCAAATTTCATGAATTATCTTCTCACTCAGACACAACAACTGCCAAAAATCTTTGTACGTACAGGACATTTTGCATGTGCTTACATACTGTTTTCAAAACTGTTAAACTTATGGCCAAAACAATAACACAATGCAAAACTTAAAAAGACAGCAAAATGCAACAGCAATATTTTAGTGAAACATATTTTAAATCTAAAAATGCAGTTTAACCAGCCACAGCTTATTCTCATTGTAGATGAACATCTACACAGGTGTTACTCCTTCAATTTTTCAACTCCTTCAATTCTGGCAGCCAGAAGATTCTTTCCTAGGTGTGTTGCCCTAGATGACATAAGATGTGATGTGGATGAGAACCTGTGGCCAAATGGAGAAGACCGAGTAGATTAGCATTACTATTGTATGTGTATCAGTGGATGGTGTGTATACAAATTCTTGTATTTTGGGATTACTTAGTGCAAAAACAATAAAAATACAGAAACAAATATTAACGAATTCTGCATGATGTCTGATTCATTCCAGTAACATATATTGAAATTCTAAACAGAGATGTGTCCTTGTTTTACACAAGAAAACACTGTGTAATGCTACATGTTGTTAGTGTTTTTTAGGTCATTGTTTTGTGGGTGACAAAGTGTGTTTGTCGGCTGTCAACCTTTGCTAGTGTTCTGGAAGAATGAGTTTATTTGAGACCTGAATGAAGTGTTTTGGTAGTTGTAGTGCATTTTGAATGTGAAATGAACTGCTTTGCCAAGCTGAAGGTCAGTTAGGAGGATTGTGTGAAGTGTTTAGCAAAAGTGACCTAAGTATTGGGAAATGTGTCCTAGCATCTGTAAAAAACTGTAATGACAATCAGACAAGAGGGAAATAAAACTAAAGGTAAAACACAAGAGACAAAGAACTACTAAAGTAAAAGAAGTAAAAACCAACTGAAACGAGGTACAGACATGCTCAAACTTAACAGAATAAACTCTGAAAATACAGAATAAACTCTGTAAATGCAAAAACAGTAAAACTAAAATAGAAAAAGAAAAGGCTCATACTATAAGCAGGCCATTAGAAAAAACATCCAAATTCCTATCATTGTTGTAAAATTGTAACTAAATATGGGTTCTTAAATCGGCAAAATAGAATTAAATATGCAGATATTCTAATTGTCCTGTCCAGTTCATTAAACAAACCTAAAATATATTTGCAAGAGCACTTTCCAGAGGGGGCTGTGTGTGTGTGTGTGTGTGTGTGTGTGTGTGTGTGTGTGTGTGTGTGTGTGTGTGTGTGTGTGTGTGTGTGTGTGTGGGAGAGCAATCTGAGCTCTTCCATCTGGAGGGGACACCTGGATGAGAGGATGCAGTCCAAACAAAAGCAGGAGGATGAGGGTGCTTGTTTGAATAAAGGAGCTTATTTACTGTCAGGCCAATCTGTCTGGATGACCCTCATCTTCTCCACATCACACCGTGACACTGACAGTATGCAAAATCGATTGCAACAAAACAAGCCAAAGTGCAGCAGGAGGACAAGCTATAAGTAGAACACTTTCTCAAATACACTCTCTTTCACTCTTTCCAAAATTGCTTTACATTTTTGAGAGCATATTTCAATTCAATTCAATTCAATTTTATTTATATACACATATTACATATGTCTCCTATAGCCGCTTCCCTTCATTGGCTCCCTGTTAAATCCAGAATTGAATTCAAAATCCATAAAATTATGAACAGAACCGGAGACAAAGGGCAGCCTGGCGGAGCCCATCACCCACCGGGAACGAGTCCGACTTGTTGCTGGCAATGCAAACCAAGCTCTTGCAACGGTTGTATAGGGATCGAATGGCCCGTAGCAATGGGCCAGACAATAATTTTTATGGACAGGATTTCTAGGCGCAGCCAAGTGGTGGAGGGCTTTCACTTCGGTGGCCTCAGAATCTCATCTCTGCTTTTCGCGGATGATGTGGTTCTGTTGGCTTCATCGGGTGAGGGCCTCCAGCTCGCACTGGAACGGTTTGCAGCCGAGTGTGAAGCAGCGGGAATGAGGATCAGCACCTCCAAATCTGAGGCCATGGTTCTCAGCCGGAAAAGGGTGGAGTGCCCACTCCGGGTCGGGGATGAGTTCCTGCCCCAAGTGGAGGAGTTCAAGTATCTCGGGGTCTTGTTTGCGAGTGATTGGAGAAGGGAGCCGGAGATCGACAGACGGATTCGTGCGGCGGCTGCAGTGATGCGGACGCTGCACCGGTCCATCGTGGTGAAGAGGGAGCTGAGTGTAAAAGCGAAGCTCTCAATTTACCGGGTCGATCTACGTCCCTACCCTCACCTATGGCCACGAGCTGTGGGTAGTGACCGAAAGAACGAGACAAGCGGCAGAAATGAGCTTCCTCCGAAGGGTGGCTGGCCTCTCCCTTAGAGATAGGGTGAGAAGTTTGGCCATCCGGGAGGGGCTCAGAGTAGAGCCGCTGCTCCTCCATATCGAAAGGAGCCAGCTGAGGTGGTTCGGGCATCTGACATCTGGCATTTCTGTATTTTATGTATATAAGTTAGATTCGTTATTTATAGTTGGTTTAAACAGCTTTGTGTATGTATGTGTAATGTGTATATATAGACACGTGTGTGTGTGTGTGTGTGTGTGTGTGTGTGTGTGTGTGTGTGTGTGTGTGTGTGTGTGTGTGTGTGTGTGTGTGTGTGTGTGATTTACATTGCTGTGCTTGAGAGCCATCATCTACCGGAACCAAATTCCCTGTATGTGTCTGCACATATACTTGGCCAATAAACACGATTCTGATTCTGATTCTGACAAGGATGCCCCCTGGGCGCCTCCTGGGGTTGGTGTTCCGGGCATGTCCCACTGGGAGGAGGCCCCGGGGCAGACCCAGGACACGCTGGAGAGATTATATCTCTCGGCTGGCCTGGGAACGCTTTGGTATTCCCCCGGATAAGCTGGAGGAGGAGGCTGGGAAGAGGGAGGTCTGGGCTTCTCTGCTTAGGCTGCTGCCCCCACGACCCGGCCCCGGATAAAGCGGATGAAGATGGATGGATGGAATTCAAAATCCTGCTCCTCACATACAAGGTCTTAAATAATCAGGCCCCATCTTATCTTACTGACCTTATAGTACCATATCACCCCATTAGAGAACACTGCAGGCTTAGTTGTTGTTCCTCGAATATTTAAAAGTAGAATGGGAGGCAGAGCCTTCAGTTTTCAGGCCCCTCTTCTGTGGAACCAGCTTCCAGTTTGGATTCGGGAGACAGACACTATCTCTACTTTCAAGATTAGGCTTCAAACTTTCCTTTTTGCTAAAGCATATAGTTAGGGCTGGACCAGGTGACCCTGAATCCTCCCTTAGTTATGCTGCAATAGGGTGCTGTGGGGAATCACACTTATTATTAATCTCTCTCTCTCTTCCACAGCTTTTATCCTGTCTTCCTTCTCTCACCCCAGGAAATGGCCCATGCTCCCTGAGCCTGGTTCTACCAGAGGTTTCTTCCTGTTAAAAGTTTTTCCTTCCGACTGTCGCCAAAGTGCTTGCTCATAGGGGGTCTCCAAAAGTTGATTCTGTTCATCCGCACATAGTGTTTTGTGGGAGAAACGTTTCGTCACTCATCCAAGTGACTTCTTGGGACCCGCAGTCCTGCAGCTTAGACTGACCTTAGACTGACCTGATGTCTCTTGGATGCAATGTTCCCTCTAATTTTTCATGTGTCTGAGCAAACACACAAACTCCCTGAGTGGCCCCTTGGACCACTGTGAGCAACATTAAACGTGTGCACTGTGGTCACGCCAGCATCGAATCCACCCAAGTTACATGGTTTATTAAAATAATCAAATGACAGCATTTACATTTATGTTAGACTACTTTTAATTAACTGCTTTAACCCACTTACAATGAAAATTTAAAAAAAATCTTGTTCATGACCTTGTGTAGTATGTTAACACTATTGGAAGTAAAAATAACTTGAACTCCAATTTTGAAAACACAACTTTCTTTTTTTTAATATAAAGCTCTGACTTGTATTATGAGTCTGTGCTCTGGGAGAGAGTCCTGTCACACTCTGTCTGCAAAATACAGCATATAATGACCAATGTTGGGCAATTAATTATATAGTTGCTTCTTCAAAAAAGTAACTGAGTTATGCAAACAACAACGTTTTTTGCAGCTGTTTACCTAAAAATGCAGCCAAGGTGGTTTTTTAAATAAACATTTCAAACTATTTACAGAACAATCAGCTGTTCTGAATCAAATCTGATGCCACACAAATTATTTCTGCCACTCCAAAAAGTAATTTCTGGCCACTATGAGATAAAGGAGAACAACAGCCTGATACCTGCAGGCCTGACAACAGGAGATGTATCACTGCTGTAACACCTGTAACATTCAGCAGTCGCCTCATTGCTCTGACACACACAACAAAACTATTGACTACACTACACACTAACTACACACGATTTGCGCTATGTCGCAAATCTCTCACATCTCAAAACATCGCCGTCACTCCTAAAACTTCCCCCTTCCTAAACAAGTAAATGCCTTGTGTCCATATCATTTTTTGTTTGTTCGACATGGTACATTTTTCCAGCAATAGGAAAGAGTGGGGTTTTTTTGGTTTTGCTCACAGGCAGAGAGCGCTTTCAAGCGTTTTCCTTATAAAACGCAGTTTTTACCATTTCTTCCCTCAGTAAATATAAACAACGATAGCATTCAGAAAGAAAAACAAACATTGCAGATATTTTTATCATAACTCTGGTTTTACGTGGCCGATCAACACAAAATCAAAACTGGTATAAAGTCCACACTTTTTCCGTCGATTGTTCCGTCTGTCCTGCTCACATCTCCAATGGTTGTTCACGTTGTCATTAACGTGGCTTCATTCCACATCAGCCACGCCACTTTGCTAGCTAAAACACCGGTGTCGGCACATAAGGATGCTGTCATAGCCTGTCAACGACGTTGATTAGCTGTGTATATACGAATGTGAATCGCATTATTGGCTGGGCTATGGGATAAGGTGGGATTGTTCTAATCCCATAGCAGCCAGCCACTTACTGACTAACACTGCAAAACAGAATTGTTAAAGTATTAATGTTAATTTCAATTCAGGTTAGATTTTTTTTCTGTGCGCAGAGACCATGCCAGCAGTGCGCAATTGCGCAGGTGCGCAGCTTAGAGGGAACATTGCTTGGATGAGTGAGAAACGTTTCTCCCACAAAACGCTACGTCCGGATGAACAGAATCAACTTTTGGAGATTTACTTACCTGGATGATTGTGCATGCATCAAGACATAGGGGGTCATATGATTGTTGGTTTTTTTTCTCTGTATGTGCTATTGTAGGGTCTACCTTACAATATAAAGCGCCTCGAGGCAACTGCAGTTGTGGTTTGGTGCTGTATAAGTAAAACTGAATTGAATTGAAAAAGACATGAACTGATTGTCATCAAGATCTTCACTGTGTCTCGCAGTTGTTAAGATGATGGTCCGGCTTCTTTTGTGACCTCCTGGATGAGTCGTTCATGTGTTCTTGCAGTAATTTGGATTAGCAATTCTGAGAAAGCTCTCACTTGGTTTGTTGGAGTCCCAAAGCTTTAGAAATGGCTTTTTAATCCACGACATTTTTCTTCTGTTCTTGAGTTTTCTTAAATCGTAGATTAGATTACTTTTTCACATAGATCAGGTGGGTTTGGACAGCTTTTTGTCCTTTATAAATGAAATTATCATTTCAAAATGCCATTTTATATTTATTTCAGTTATCTTTGCCTAAAATGTATTTATTTTTTGATGATCTACAACTTGTGAGTGTGACAAATATATATAGAAAAATGAAGGGGGTAAATACTTTTTCCACAGTAGTGAAAAAGTATATTAGTATTGGGTCTTGTTCAAATGAGTCCAAATACTTGGCTGCCTTTTGGGATGTAGTACAAGACAGGGTGCTGCAGTTGGTATGAGGTGAATCAAAAATGAACACAGTGATGCATACTATAGTTTTCTCTCCGTCTATTATGTATTTTCAGCAGAAGCACCCCAAGTGTATAACTAGATGTTTTCAGTTGACATACGAAGAACTACAATATAGAAATGTAATTGTAGCACAACTGTACACACATATACAATTGATTCACTGTTGTGAGACTGGTTCATTAATCAGTGGAGTATTTTGCTACTAACTGAATTTAAAAAAGACTTTATTTTCAATTCACAGGTATACATGCATGCTGAGGTTTTACCATATTACTCAAAAATTACAGATCATTGGTTGGGAGGTGAGTGTCTTGGCATACCTGCCAACATTCAGGTTTATATTAGTTGGCAATTGCTAAGTTAGATTTTATCTGTTGTCTAAAATCTATACACTGGATTGTATAACTAAATATATAATAAATAAATAATCAATGAATATTCAATATTCATTCTTTCTTTTACTAGTTATTTACCTTTCTAAATTCACTACACTATGCAACTAGCCTACCTATCAGATGCATTTTGCATTGTCTTAAGTGACTTCATCTTCCAACAGATAAGAGCTTTTCATTCATTATTCAAATGTTCTTCCTTCAGCTGCTGCTCAGGATCTCATTGAATCAGCAGGATTATAAGCCCAAACTGAGCTCAAAGCTTTGATGAAGAGAATTATCTATTATCTAAAACCAATCCAGAAATATTAATGCACAGTATTCACAATTCCATCATGCAGGTGCTTCCTTTTCTGTCACACCAATCCTACCCCAGTTCTTGACCGATCCTCTATGGAAATTTCATTCATGATGATCTGCATGTTTGACTTGACAAAGATTTGACACCACATGAGCTTACTGACACATCCCTTCCTGGACTTTGCAGCAGCACTGGAAGTACACTGGCCTGGTCAAAGGCAAATTTTTGTTGGGGCTTCATGTTGTCCTTGGGTCATCCTACTCTCACTAAAAATGAATTTAAATTACGTCATCAAAGTAAAATTTGAATATACGTTGTTTTAATTGAATAAAAATGCATTAGATATGACTTCATTTATTCATTTTTGCTTCCCTTTAAAATCGCAAAAGATGTTGACCTGAAGCTTAAACAAATACTCGCTGAGAAATGGATTATCTTTATCCCACTGGTGAAGGAGACGTGGTTAAAAATAGCTGGAGAACAGAAGACATGGTGGGATGATGCAAAAGGCTATAAATAGAGATGTGAGCTGATCTGTGGCCATGACTTTTAGAATCATAATCTGTTATTTTGGGAAGATTGGGTTGACGGCAGATTATCAAACAGTAGGCTCTCAGATTAGAGGAGACACATTGTGCAACACCATGATACACCTCCAGCTCATAAACAAGCTGGATGGAAAAAAAATGCCTCAAAAGCACATCAATTGACAGCGTGACTCAGTGTAGTGATGTGTCGGTCGCGAATGAAACGGCTCTTAGAGCCGACTCTTTGAAGTGAACGACACAAGCCGTGGGTTTTTTCTTTCTTTCTCTCACCATCTCTCTCTGGCACTTTTTTCCCGCTTCACTCCACACGCGAGCCTTGTGCTTTGCGCTGGGAAGAGGGGGAAGGGGCAGTAGTTACATTTAGTATCACAGGAACAGAGCGGGAGGGAAAGAGAGCCAGGGACAACAACGTCACATTAGAAAGGTATAGTAAACATCCACAACTATTTTCAGTTGCGGATGATAAAGGATTCAGAAAGTTTATTCATGCAGGCCCATATGACAGAGAATGTGCATCTTCTTTTTGTTTTCATATTTTAATTTATATTTAATTGTGTTGTGGTTTGCAGTGTTTTGTGTTGTTTCACTTTAAATTTGTTTAAAAGGAAAAAGCTGAAAATTTAAATAGTTAAAAGTTGAAATGTAAATAGTTGTTTTTTGTATTATATGATTTATTTATTACATTTTATGTGGAGTGAATAAACAAAAGTATATTTATGGTGGCCGCTAGAGACAAAGCACGTACAAACCCTGAAGCACGTACAAACACCAAAACACAACAGAAGTGCTCCAGGATGCTAGGCACAGTGTTGAGCTTTTCTTACCTAGTGGATACACAAGCCAGGAAGTACCAACGACCGGATTTGGTGTGTGGTAGTAACAGGTAAATGAACATTTTTTTTTAAATTATTTGAATGTATATGAGTGCTTGTGTACAAATACACAAACAATACACATATGCTTTCAATTGTGTAATTTAAGTGATCTAGTAGCTCTGCTTTGGAAGTTCAGTTAACGCTAGAAATGTGTTTTGGAGTTTGTACGTGCTTTGTCTCTAGGGGCCACCGTATATATTTATATATAAACATATATAAATAAAACCACGTTTTGTTTTTACATTAGTAATTCCTTATGTGCATAATTTTATCCATCCATCCATTTTCATCCGCTTTGTCCGGGGCCGGGTCGCGGGGGCAGCAGCCTAAGCATAATTTTATATTATTGTTAATAATAAATTAATTAAAGCAACAAAACAACCTGAAGAGCCGAGCCGGAAATCCCATCACTAACTCAGTGAACTGAAATAGGTTGTATGCATTACCCAATATTGTCAGACAAATTAGCAGATTAGGCAAAGACTGTCTAACTGTTGTCAGGCAAGGTGCAATCCTGACAGTACTTTCCTTTGATTGTAGGGTCTACCTTACAATATAAAGTGCTTTGAGCCAACTGTTGTTGTGATTTGGCGCTGTATAAATAAAATTGAATTGAATTAAATATTTAGATCACATTGCCCCCAGATCTATATTTCTTATCAGCAGCTTGTAACTTAAATATTCCTGACATTTGAACTTTAATACATGTTTGGTGTGAGACCTGAGGATGTCCTAAAATGTACACCGTATCCATCCATCCATCCATCCATCCATCCATTCGCTTCCGCTTATCCTTTTCAGGGTCGCGGGGGATGCTGGAGCCTATCCCAGCTGTCATAGGGCGAGAGGCGGGGTACACCCTGGACAGGTCGCCAGTCTATTGCAGGGATGTACACCGTATAAATGTCCAAATGTATGTATTCCAAGTTCCTCATGAGCAGACTGTGGGACATCATTCAATATGGCAACGTAAACCAAGTAAACAAAATGCCCGCTATTGCAAAAAATTTGGTTTTATCTCCTCTAATAATTTCTGCCCCAGGGCATTTAAAGGAGACAATTACAGCAATGCCATTCAACCTTGGTTCCAATGTTCCCCAGTAGCTTTAAAGTGCAAATGTTGATCCAATGTTGCAATGCTTTAAGACACCATTCTTTTTAATGACCAGCAGGGGGTGACTCCTGTGGTTCCAAAAAGATTTAGGTTTTATAGAAAACAGCCCTCACCTCCCTTTCTCTGTAAAGACAGGGAGTTTTCCTGACTTTGTTGGATTTTTTTTTTTTTTACTTTATATTGTGATTTGGTACAAAAGTAAATTCATTCTGCAAATTATGGTGCCATTAGAGTGAGAACAGACAATAAACTATTTCAGAATCTGCTGATTGACTGGGATTTCTCCTGTACAACCACTTCTAGAGTTTACTCAGATCGGCCAAAAAAGGATATATGCAGTGGGCAGCAGAGGTCAATGGAAAATGACCAGATTGCTTTGGGCTGTTAGGATGTTAAGAGCAACCCCAAAAAACAACTTATTCCCTTGGAGTTCTTTTTGACCAGGATGTGTCCTTCATTGCACATATTTAACAAAGATGTAGGACTGCTTTCTTTCATTTGCTCAATATCTCTAAAATTAGAAACATCCTGTCTCCGAGTGACACTGAAAAAGTATTTCATGCATTTATTACTTCTAGACTGGAATACTATAATCCGGTATTATTAGTATGTACTAAAAACTCTCTGAAAACCCTTCATTTGACCCAAAATGATGAGGCAAGAGGACTGACAGTGACTAGAAAGAAGGGCATATTTCTCCTATATGGGCTTCCCTTCAGTGGCCCTTCCACAGATTCTCTATTGGATTTAGGTCTGGAGAGACTGGCTAGGCCACTCCACAACGCTGAAATGCTTTTCATGTAGCCACTCCTTCGTTGCCCGTGTGGTGTGTTTGGAATCATTATCATGCTGGAAGATCAGGCCAGTGATGGAAGGAGGTTTTTGCCCAAAATCCCACGATAAATGGCCACATTCATCCTTAATACAGGATGCAACTCAGCATTCTTCCCCCTCCAAACAAATGACAAACGATAATAAGTCAGAGTAGCTTTATAGGTTTTGGAAATGAATCAACTTCTTGACAGGTTGTTACATTGTGGTGTTAAAGTACTGTGTATGTGGATAAAGAACATTTCTTGATCTGACTGTCAGACAAGGGGAAGTTATAGGAGTACCGTGCAATGCTTCAGCTGGAACATGATTAGCTAGCTTACAGCTAACCTTTGATTCGGGTAAACTTTTAAATTATTTTCGTTGTGGATGCCTGTGTGTTAAACATTATTACAACATCTGGGAGAAAAGCCACACTGATCACGTTGTTTGAGCTGAAAGTAATCTCTGTTAACCTCTCAACTGATTGTGGTAGATAGCTCTCTGTGAGCTTGGTTGTGTCTCTTGATTTAAAAAATAGAGTTCCTTCTCCCCAAACTTGCTAAGTGCTTGTTCAATAGGTCATCACTGGCTCCCTCTCTATCTCACAAAAAAGCACCTTTAGATGACTGTTATTGTGAAGTGGTACAATATTAATTAAAAAGATGTAAATTATACTGAACTGTTTGTTGTAGTGGAAGCAAATAATCAAGTGAACCAATAAAAGGTAAACAGGTGGTGGAGTTAATTTCCTTCTCATTTATGTAGAATGCAAACATAAAAGACCTGTGGGTGTTTCGTAGTGGATAGGGGAAAAAAGAGCCTCAGACAGAGCTGTATAAGAGATTGCCGGTTTGATGGACCATTAGGAGCTGTGCACATTTCTGCCCTACCACCCCCACCTCAAACCACACAGAAAGCTGAATACATCAACATTGCATTCTTAGAGCACTCTCCTCCACCGAGCAAACTCTATTAGCAGGCATCTCCCCTCAGGGGTGACACTGACTTCTCCTATCAGACTCCACTGTTTTCGAGAGGACACACATACACACATCGCACACATGGACACGTGGTGAAACAGGCCTGCATGTGCATCAGAGGCAGTAAGAGAGGAAAAAAGACAACTTATTAGGTAAGAACAGTGACAAAGAAGGAGGAAGATTGTCAGAAGATCCTTCTTTTCAAGCCATAGTGCAGATTTTTTTTCCTCATACATTTCATTTAGTGAAGTCAGTAGAGGCATTTCTGACAGTTCATGCTCTTTGACTGAGATGCCAGTCTCAGTGATGCTCTGAAATGAGCATGTCACTTGCAATTTCCCGTGGTTCACATAAGATCATCTGCAATTTGTGCAGTTTTGTTTGTTTGTGTGTGTGTGTGTGTGTGTGTGAGCAAATGAGAAAGAAAGCCCAGTTTTACACATAAAGCCCCCCCCCCCCCGGCAACCTGCCCTCTGTGATTAAATTCCCCCATCCTGAATACATTTTCTGTCGGCCAAGTGAGGTTTCTATAATTGCGTAAATTCTGCCAAATGGAGTTTATGCCTTGGTTATCCAGTTGATTCTTACCAATTTATTCATGCCTGATGGTGGTACAGTTTCTGAAAATTAGGACCCCATTCTCCATAAGTCATCATTGATGCTCTTTTTGTTGCAAGATTAAATTCCCCTTTTTGTCCAACACAAATTCATAGATTAGCAGTGAATTCTAGTCTGATGGGTTATGATTCTCAATGCAGTATGAGGACTGCATTCTCCTAGCAGTAATGCTGTTTATTTATGGTAATTAAAACAGCTCAAATTATTTGTTGATTGGCTATTTCAGTAAAGAAAGTAAAGACAGCGATTCCTTAATGAGAAAGTCAAATATTCTTCAGCATAATTCCTTCTGCAGATGTATTTTGCACTGTAAAAAAAAAAATCAATAAAAATGCAGTACATGTACTGTATAAATGCAAATGGAACTTTCCATAAGTTATCTACAGCTGTTTTTCCTTATTCTAATATTTCTAATGCAATGCATTGTGGGACCAAGAATCCCAAAAGGAGGGAAAAGTAATTCTGACAGTCTTCATGTGGATTTTAGACTCTGGAGCTGGAGAAACTGCCTTAACATTTCTGTGGTAATTATTAAAGCTTTGATTAAAATAATGTGTTTATTTTGAACACATTAGACTCATTGTTTTTATTTAGAAACACTTGTTAATTTTTTGTTAACCGGTGTCTGCTGTAACCAGATAATTCAGGAATATTTTGCTGACTCATTTTGAAAATCAAATGATTTAGGTTTAATATGGCTTAAGTTTTCCATTTTAGTGAATACTAAATTATTTTTTTGCTCTGGTACCGCAGTTTTGGTCTATTATATAGGCCATACAATAGTTAGCTGTCATCTTCTCTCTGGGTTTCATACAGCTGTGACTGCTAGCTAGCTAATGAGCTAAAGTCAGTAAGAAAAGTTAAAACTTCATGTTTCTGCTAAGGTATAGACAGGAGGGAATAATTTTAGGACTCTAATAAGACTTATGTTTTACAGTTGCCTCTACTTTAGACTTTGAAGGGTTTCAGGAAAAGTTGCACTAATACCAGTTTTAGTCCCAGATGTTCCTGCTAATGTTAGCCTCTGATTTGAGTTGCTAAAGAAAAGACTGCTAGCTGTCTGACCTGCATATACCAATTTCCTGGTTAACAGACTACAGTGGTACAGATTATTGAAAGGTCATTTTCACATCACCACATTCATTATTATGTCTATGTTGTAGCAATAAAATATTTAGGTTTACATTCCCTCCTTGCCCCTGTGGGTGGTCTGTCCTTCAAGCTCAAGTCCTTTACCAGAGGCCTGGGAGCTTGAAGGTCCTGCGCAATATCTCAGCTTTTCCTAGGCCTGTGGTTTTCTGGACAGAGTTCTTGGATGTTGTTCCTGGGACTGCTGGAGCCACTCGCCTAGCTTGAAAGTAACTGCACTGAGCGCTTCAGTTACCACTGGGACCACCGTTACCTTCATCCTCCACATCTTCTTGAGCTCGTCTCTTCTTCTCCAACTTCTCGTGTTCCTTCTTCCTGATGTTGCTGTCATTTGGTAGCGTTACGTCTATCACTATGGCCGTTTTCCTCAGGTTGTCTCCCACTACTATGTCCGGATTGTTAGCCATCACCATTTTGTCTGGAAGTCCCACAGGATCTCTGCTCACTCATTCTTGACCACCCTAGATGTTCCATGTATGCCCTCCCTGCTAGCATCGTGCACCCTGCTGTTATGTACTGGATTATCTTAGGAGCATCTTTACACAGCCTGCACCTGGGGGTCTTGCCTGGTGTGATAGACCCCAGCCTCTGTAGATCTTGTGCTCAGAGCTTCTTCCTGTGCTGCCATGATTGTTGTCTTTTAATCCAGCTTTATCCAGCCACTGGTAGGATTTCTGGATGTCAGCCATACTGTGCAGGGACCTAGCCTTCCATGAAGTTTCTCCTCTTCCGCCTCTTTCTTGGGTTTCTGCTGTCTGAGGTATTAACTGAGCACGCAGTCAGTTAGGGCCATCTTCCTGATGTACTTGTGGATGTTCGTTGTCTCATCCTGGACTCTGGTACTAACACTCACCAGTCCCCGGCCTCCTTCCTTCCACCTAGCATACAGCTCTAACGTGGTGGACTTGGGGTGAAAACCTCGGAGTGACTGCTCTGTCTAGCAGTACCTGGTGTTTTGCTCCTCTGGTATTCTTGCCAATTCCTTTCTGTGCCCCGGTCATGTATTGAGCCATGTGCCTGTTCATCTTAGCTGCTATGATGCCTGACAGGAGCTTCCCATGTGGTAGTGAGGCAGGTTATTGGCTGGTAGTTGGATGGAACAGGTCCCTTCTGGGGGTCCTTAGTTACCAGGACAGTCCGGCTTTCAGTTAGCCATTGTGGGTGTCCCTCATCAACTAGCAGCTGCTTCATTTGTACTGCCAGACGCTAATGGAGTGCAGTCAGCTTCTTCAGCCAGTAGGTGTGAACCATTTTGAGGCATGGTATTGTCCAACATTTCATACTGGAGACCTTTCTTTGATGTCTGCCACTGTGATTTTTACTGGATTCTGTTCAGGGAGGTTGCTGTGGTGTGCTCTTAGATCCATCAGCCACTGAGCACTGGCGTTATGGCTTACGTCCTTCCTGTTTATTTCTAGCCTTCTATTTCTCTGGTATACCTGTATAGCCTTTCATATTTCTTTAATCAAATAAAATCCTTTTTATCTCATTACATTTTTCCATTGGTCCCACAGTCTGAGAAGGTCTTCTGCTATATTTTGAAGTTCATCAGCTCAGCTAATGATAAACGTTAGAGTTCTGCTTCCAAATTTGAGATTTCTCTCTCACACACAAAAGCCTTGGTCAGTAAGTCCCCTGATTCAAATACAGGACCTTAGTGGTGTGAGGCAACAGTGCCAACCAATAATAGATGCTGAGTGTGGTTTGTTTTATTATGACAAGTAAGATCTTCTCTGAAAAACACGTTGTCTGGAAGGCAGCATATTCTGCTCCAAATCTTGTGTATATTGTAGGGTTAGGATAAGGCTGTATGTATATGCTTCATTTTATCCTAAATTATGTTACTAACTTACTTTGTTCTGTATTAGATGTTTCATCAGGTGTCTGTATTTTGTTTCACCATTGCCTAATTTATAGGTGTATAATAAAAAAAACTTACAAACAGCAAAATGGATACGTTTCAATATTAGATATGTTGTCTGTGAACTATCTTTGTCTTTCTCTTTGAACCACAAAATAAGGCTTTAAATAGTTTGCAAGTGAACAAGATCCACATTTTGTTGGGATACAAGTTTGTAAGTGGTCCTCATTTTCTATTTTTTATCACGTTTACTTTAATTCACTTCACTGAATTTTATTTATATGCTGCCAAGTCAGAGCCTGACCTCTGACTTCCTACTCCACAAACCTGGCAAAAGCCTGTGTTCTCCTGTTCGGAAAGACATGACATGGCCTTATACTGTCTTCTACAATCTTCCTCTGTTCATGAGTATAACAAGTGTCAGCAGTGATCTTAGCAGGGTGGCATGGCCAGAGGAAGCTTGATCTTTAGAGCTTTCTATCTTAAATAGGTGAGATGGTGCCTTGTTTTCATATAATGCCTTTTGATCTCAGATTTGACGAGGTGCTTGACTGACAGGGAAGAAATGTAAATTCAATTGCAGATACCCGTCATACCTCTAACCTAGCTTTAATCCATAACGTACCCTGTAATGTGATCCTTAGCTACAGTTCAGTCATAAACACCAAACAGTTGCACCTTAAAATCGTAATGCAGTTTTGCAAAGGGAAAGGGAGGAGGTTGCAGGTGGTGGAACAACGGAGTTCGTGTGAATGAATCAGCATAACATTTTTAGACTCATGCTATAGTGAGTGATGCTGAAATGGGCTAATTCACACTGATTTATTCAGTGTTTTTCCTATTGTGAATAAGAACACAATATAGGTCTTCTTGCTGCTTTTGGGGCTACTGCTGCTATTACCCAACTTATTATCGTAATTTTACCACTTGATGGATTGTTGGAGCATTATGGCTACCGTAGTCAGGAGCCTCGCGGAGTAATATGTACTGTGCTTCAACATAAAATTATTGTGTGTGTATAAGGACCCCAAAATGGCACCTGTTAAGAGACATGCTTACAAAGAGGATTTCAAACTCAAGGCTGTCAGTCACGCAGTAAAACATGGGAATAAAGCAGCTGCGAGACAATTAAACATTAATGAATCAATGGTATGGAAGTGGAGGAAGCAAGAAGATGATCTGTGATGTTGAGAGTTATTGTGAATGAGTTAAATGAAGTTTGACTTATCTGGCTGTTTTGTTTTGCTTAATGCACCTTATAATCCAATGCGCCTTATGTATGAAAATAGACCTGTTCATTGATATTGCGCCTGATAATCCGGTGCGCCTCATAGTCCGAAAAATACAGTAATTGTGTGCAATAGCTACATATATAATCAGATCAAGTTCTGCTGGCTTTTTTGGTGTTATTTTCTCAGTTTCTGAAAGCTTTGACATGAAACTGTGCTCACCTCTGCAAAGTAAATAGATTCTCTCTACAAGGTCTTTATAATCAATGAAATCAGATTTCTGAAGAAGTCCTTCCATCCTTAGAGAGTTGATTGTCATGTGAAAGGGTAGACAGGAGAATAAATCTTTATTAAATATGAGTCATGGGGATCACACTCTTTTACCTTTAATTCAGTGTTCCATAAATGTGTGATTACATACATGACGCACAGGGACCGGCTTCCACTATAGAATCGGTTGCTGTGGTGACAGAGTAAATGAGCGTCCCACACAGACACAGTGATGTGCTTCTCTGGTTCAAGGTTCCTTTCTCTTCTCTCAGTTTCAGAGAGTTCTGAGAGTTTCTATCAGTTACTCATAGAGTACATGGCAGAAGAATACAACTTGATAATCTCTCCTGTCTCGTACATTAAATGTGCTAGAATAAAAAGTCACAAGTAGCTGCAGTCACTGAAGTCCTTACAGTGCTGCATGTAAATTCTGACTTATCCTGTGTTTAGATTAACCTTAGTTTGTATGTGATCACAATCTTTTATTGGTTTTAGTTGTTTATGAAGATAGGATAACTGTAATTAATCAGTTTTATCTAAATCAGTAACTCTGGACTTCCGGTTTTGACGAGCATGGGTTAGTCACACTTTCCCTTAGCTCCCGCAACTTTTAGTTATTTGGGCAAGCCCGCCTAACTTATCTTTTTTTGAGGCAAATATCTTGGTGGTTTGGTGAAGCCGTCAGAACATTTGATGCCCTGTCATGTCGCCTACACCTGCGAAGTCGATTGGCAAAACGACAGAATGCGTGGCTGCTAGCATTCCTGTGAATGTTAGTAAAGCCAACATAACAGCACTGCTAGCGGAGCATCGTTCGGCTTTCCTGGCGGAACTAAAAGCCAGCTTTTTTGACGACGTGAATAAAAAGATGGACGGACTGCAGAAGGCATCGGACAACCATGGTGAGCGCCTAGAATCTTTGGAGGAAAGTGCCGAAACGCTCGACCAGCGCCTTGCTAAAGTGGAGGATACCTGTGAGTAGGGTTGCCAACCGTCCCTTAAAATACGGAATCGTCCCGTATTTCGAAACAAAAGTACACGACCCGTATTGAGCTAATAAGGGACGCACTTTGTCCCGTAATACAGTGAGAATCAAAAGTAGTCTATAAATGTTTATGGAATTAACACTTTGTTTGAAAACATAATTCCCAGCCCCTCTCCTGCTTTGTGACCAATGAGCTGACAGCACACTTATGACAATTCGAGTATGACAATTCAGATTACCGCTCATCTCATTGGTCGAGGAAAGGTTGCTTGCGGAGAAAATACCGGAAGACAACAGATGACCACAACAAGAAGCATGGCCAACAGGGGAACAAACGCCGACTCTGCGGTGCAAGTCTCGGACGACAGTACACCTAAAGCTGGGCAGACACTGTGCGATTTTTTTCAGTCACGTTATTCAGCTCCTGCTCAAACTGCACGATTGACTCGCAGGGGTTAGAAGTTCGTAGGTCACAATGTACTCTCACACTATACCGCCCGATGCTCTGATGCGACCTGAGTGCTCACACTGTGCCTCCATAACATGAAGGTTATAACAGAAAATCTGTCGCTCGCTCTCTCTGTCTTTCACTCACACAGACACACGCCACCACCATCAACTTTGCTAAATTGCTAATGAAAAACATTGATCAGCTGTGATTGAGCAGCGATGTAGATCCAACTATTTTCACGGTTGTTGTGGTCGTGATAATTTTGTGATGCCACATCGAAAAGGCTCGGATGAGCTTTCCAAAGTTCTACAAGTTGTGCCTCCATCGCTTGTGTCCAGATCACACGCTGCACAGCCGTGCTGCTCCGTCTTTTTCACCAACGTTTACGTGTTTGCGCGTGAGCAGTGTGAGCGGCTGTAGTGACACCCTCACGAGCGATTGATGATCGGGAGCTGGTCGTGAGGTGTTAATCGCTTCTCTTTACCCCACGTATACTACACGACGCACGATGAAGGCCAAAATCGGTCCGATCACTCAAAAATCGGCTCAAAATGGGCCAAAAATCGCACAGTGTGAGCCCAGCATTAGAGCAGCAATGTTTGTTCCCCTCAGAGAAAGGGAAGAATGGGAAAAGGAAAACACCTGGCTGGAAAACGTTAATATGGGCATGTGCAGTGAATATCAGCGCTATGTGGCCAGAAGTGTGATAATATAATTTATTTTGTGTAATAAACAACTGCAAGGATAGATGATTATAACAAATAGATGACTAATACATAAAAGTAATACATAGATGAATAATGATGATGAGTTATGATGCGTAATCATGGGAACAAGCGGGTTTACAAACAGGAGCAGCTGATTAGCATTAGAAAAGCTGAAATAATACCTCAACTGAAGCCAATTGTACTAAATGCACTAAATGTGCACAGTTACAAGGATATTTTTCTTTCTATTGTTTTCTATTATTTTAAGTTAAGCAGGACAGAGTTCTTTTAAAGAAAGATTTACTTATATTCTCAAAAGTTAAGCATGACAGGCTTCTGTTTAAGAAAGAGACCTGTTTTACTGTGTTAATGTTGTCATTTTGAGCTAAAAATAAATGGCTAAATGATCATTTGTTTCACATGTGTTCATATCACAAAGAATAGAATATGCATGTACTTAAATCAACTTCAAGTCAAATGGTTAAAAAAATAATTTCACACACAAAAAAAGAGCTAGAAAATTCACCACACTGGGAAGGGTGAAGACAACTGGGTCGCCCGGCCCTGGCCACGAGGTGTCCCTTATTTATTTTTCAGGGAGTTGGCAACCCTACCTGTGAGACACTACGGGTCGCTAATGAAAAGCTGAAGGCTAAGTTATCGGACATGGAGTCGAGAAACAGACGCTGCAATGCCCGCCTTATCGGTCTGGAGGAAGGGATTGAGGGTCCACAGTTTTTCTCACAGTTGTTGCAAGACGTTTTTGGGAGAGACATTTTCACCTCTCCTCCCGAACTGGATCGTGCACACCATATTTTGGCCCCCAAACCGGCCCCCAGAGGCAGACCGCGGCCCGTCATTGTCTGTTTTCACTGCTACCAAAACAAGGAGCTGCTAATATGAGAGGCTAGGAGGAGGAACGAACTGAAGTATATGGATAAACCATTCCGGATCTACGAAGACTACAGCCCTGAGGTGGTGAGCCAGCGGAGAGAATACAGATCGGTGATGTCATGCTTGTACAAGATGAAACCATCACTGCTATACCCAGCGCGACTACGCATTGTTAATATGGATGGTGTACGCCTCACATTTGGTTCTGTGGCTGAGGCCGAAAAGTTTGTGCAAGACTCCATGGAAGACTGAACTGTTTTGAGGCGCCCGTGGAACACGGGACTGCTTTGGACGACTGTTACGGCATATTCATGCTTCCTATGTTGATTTTCAGACATTTAACTTTATTTATTTTTCTTTATTATTTTTTGGCGTGACAGTGCAATTATTTGCACATATTTTGAATGGTGGACTTCACCAGTTTACACCTGGCGGGTCTTATTCCAACCTTTATACTATGCGGGCTTAAGGAGCTTTAGGTAGGTGTGGCGGAGGCGTGGCCCCGGGCGCAGCTGCCGGGGAGGAGTGGAGCAGAAGGCTCAACAGGGCGGCGCTGCGAGGCCGGTAAGAACAGCTGATGGTGTTTATGTACTAATGATGGTCTCCCTCCGCTGTGTTTATAGTGAGACGGGGAGGAGCGGCGAGAGATCAGCTGGGCTCGTGAGCTGTCAGGCTGTGCGACTGAGTCAGCTGTGTAAACAAACAAATAAATGTGGAATTTGGCAGTACATACCTGCGTGTGCGTGTGTTTGTGCCTGGTGTATTCCACAAGTGGTGCCGAAACCCAGGAAAGTGCCGGTGGGGAAATGTCCGACCCACAGGCCGCGCCACCCGCCCAGCCCCTGCAATTCTTGGCGCAGATGCTGGCGGAGATGGCGGCGATGAGCCGGGATCAGGCGGCCGACCAGCGTGCCCACCTGACCGCGCTGCGGGAGCAGACGGACCGACAGACACAAGTTCTGGAGCGGCTGGTCGGGGCCGCTGCCACGCCTCGCCCTGGTCGACAGGGCTCAGTAGCCTCAGGCAGCGGCAGCGGCGCGCACGCACGCGCTCGCTCGCTCGCTCGCTCGCACGCCTCCGCCACAGTAGGATAGTTATGGAAGTTTTTCAGTTAGATTGGGTAGGTGTGCTGTTTGTTCTGACAGCTAGTGTCACCTGGGGGTTCGGGGGGTTTCTGGGAGGTTCTCTGTGTTCAACTGTCCAAGTTAAAAACCAAGTGCTTTATGTTTCTTGTCTGAGCAACCAGCTAAAATTTTTGATATATTTTCAGTGGTTACCTCTATTGACTTAGTGACCTGGAATGTTAAAGGCCTGAACCATCCTATTAAAAGAAAGAAGGTTCTCGCTCACTTGAAAAAAACGGGTGCTGATACAGCCTTTATTCAAGAAACCCATCTTAAAATGTCAGATAATATTTGTTTAAAATGTAGTTGGGTGGGGCAGCTCTTCCACTCACATTTTACAGCGAAGGAAGGAGGTGTAGCGATATTGTAAATAAATGGGTTCCTTTTACCCCCTCTTCGACTCTGGCTGATTCAAACGGACGATAAGTTATAGTGACCAGATTAATTTTTAATATTAATGTTACATTAGTAAATATATATGCCCCAAACTGTGACGACCCCAATTTTTTTTCACTCGTCCTCAGCCTCCTGCCTTGTTTGAATACCCATTTAGTTATTATGGGTGGGGACTTTAATTTTTGCTTGGACCCTGGGATGGATAGATCGTCTGTAAGAACTGGATACAACAAAGTCAGCTTCTTATTTACAGTCCTTTTTTTCAACCTACAGCATCTCGGACATTTGGCGTTTTTTACACCCACAAGACAGACAATATTCCTTTTTTTCAAATGCTCATCAAACCTACAGTAGAATTGACTATTTTTTTACTGATAACAATCTAACCTCTCTTGTTAAGTTATGCGATTATCAGCCTATCGTAATATCTGACCATGCGCCCTTAATATTGACACTGCATATACCCGGTATGGAGTCTCCTAAACGGATGTGGAGATTTAACTCTCTTTTGTTAAGTGATGAAAACTTTATGGAATTTATTTCGGATCAAATTACCTACTTTTTGGAGTTTAATTTAACTCCAGATATTTCCATCTCGTCGGTCTGGGAGGATCTTAAGGCTTATCTTCACGGCCAGGTTATATCGTTTACAGCTAATAAGAAACGCACTTCTACTTCTAAACTAAAGGATTTGGAAAAGCAAATATCAGACTTGGATAATAGGAATTCTCAGAACCCCTCACCAAAATTATATAAAGAACGTTTGCAACTGGGTGCAGAATATGATGCGCTCGCCTCACATTCTATAGAATATTTATTGTTAAGGAACCGCAGTGATACCTATGAGTACGGAGATAAGGCGGGAGAGATCCTAGCAAGACAGTTGAAATGTGCAAAAGCCAGGCAAACTATTAATGGGGTCGCAACCCGAGATGGTGGAACTGTTACAGATCAACAGGGGATAAATGATGCTTTTCAGCATTATTATTATAAGTTGTATAGTTCCGATAATACCAATGATTCTAACCTCCTCTCTGATTTTTTAGAGATCTAAAGATTCCAACATTGTCCCCAGATGAGGTTTCCACCCTGGATGCACCTCTGCAGCATCATAGGAGATCATAGCGGCAATAAAATCATTACAGTCTTGCCGATCACCAGGCCCTGATGGCTTACCGAACGAGTTTTATGCCGCCTTTGCTGGAAAACTAGCCCCTGTGTTAGCTACGTTATATACTGACTCTCTTGCCAAAGGTGTTTTACCTGATAGCCTAAATCAAGCTTGTATAACATTACTTCCCAAAAAAGATAAAAACCCTTTGGAATGTGGATCCTACAGGCCGATTTCACTCCTGAATTTAGATTATAAAATACTAGCGAAGATTTTGGCCAACCGATTGGAAAAAGTTTTACCCAACATAATCTCTTCAGATCAGACTGGTTTTATTAAAAACAGGCACTCCTTTTTTAGTATTCGTAGACTACTCAATATAATGTACACCCCCAGTCAAGCTGCTTCCGAATGCCTTCTCTCCATGGATGCGGAGAAGGCTTTCGATAGAGTAGAATGGGAATATCTATTTGAGACCTTACAAAGATTTGGGTTTGGAAGTTCCTTTTTATCCTGGGTGAAATTACTCTATGCCTGTCCTTCAGCTATGGTACTCACTAATAACCATTATTCTAAACCGTTCCGCTTACATCGTGGAACCCATCAGGGCTGCCCCCCTCAGCCCGATCCTTTTCGTATTAGCTATTGAGCCGTTGGCAATAGCTATAAGAAGTAATCATGCCATTCAAGGCATTTCGCGATATGGAACTGAGCATAAATCTCTCTATGCTGATGATCTCCTGCTGTTTGTGTCCAAAGCTGAGGTAACAATTCCCTACATGCTTGAACTTTTTGATACATTTGGGCTTGTGTCAGGCTATAAATTGAATCTACACAAGAGTGAATTACTGCCTCTAAATATGCCTCTTTCCACATTAGCAAACATTACTGTTGCCTTCAAGATTGCAACGCAAGTTACACCTCAGTATGCAACAAGACTTGTCAAAATGGTCGCCGCTTCCTCTCTCGTCAGTTGGGAGAGTGAATGTAGTTAAAATGTCTGTATTACCCAAATATCTTTATCTGTTTCAAAGCCTCCCTATATACATTCCGAATGCTTATTTTAAGAAATTGGACTCTGCAATTACATCATACCTTTGGAACAACAAGAAACCACGTTTGCATAAAACACATCTGCAAAAGTCAAAGCAAGACGGAGGCCTGGCTCTACCGAATTTCCGTTATTATTACTGGGCCTCCAATTTACGCTGTCTGACCTACTGGCTGCACTAACAGCACGATTGCAGCGGACCCGTATGGCTAGATATGGAGAAGCTCTCTTCTGGTTTTTTCTTGCTATCGTCTGTCGTAGGTGCATGTATCCCGTTACCGAAAAGTCTGACAATTGAGAATCCTGTAGATAATAATACTATCCAGATTTGCTTTCAGTTTAGTTTACATTTTGATCTTCTGAAGATCTGTTTAGGGAGCCCAGTAGCTTCCAACTATGTTTTTTCCCCTTCAATGTCTGATGCCACATTTCAGGGCTAGCAGAGGCGAGGGCTGAGATCTTTAAAAGAACTATTCATTGATGGCACGTTTGCCTCATTTGAACAGCTGACTAATAAATACAACTTACCCCCTTCTAATTTCTTTAGGTACCTACAAATACGACACTTTCTTTCAGGCTCTATCCCAGGGTTCCCAAATAAACCCCCTAATGATGTAATGGATGACATTATGTGTTTTAAACCGGCTAAGAAAAAGGCCATATCATCAATACTTGTTCTGATTTTGCGCCTGGGTTCTTGTTCTATGTCTGCAATCAAGTGATCCTGGGAAGAGGATCTTGGAATCTGTATTGCTGAAGCAGACTGGGGCAATGTTTTAAGTAATATTCACTCGTCCTCCATGTGTGCAAGACATTGCCTTCTGCAGTTTAAAATAGTGCACAGGGTTCATCTTAGCAAATCAAAACTGGCAAAGATGTATCCCCAGATTGACCCAACGTGCGAAAGATGTAAATTGGCAGAGGCGACCTTGATCCATATGTTTTGGTCCTGTCCCAAAATACAAAAGTTCTGGACAGATGTCTGTGGGGCTTTGTCATGCATATTTGGGATAAGAGTGTCACTCAATCCACTTTTATTTTTATTTGGGGTCAATTCCGATGGTCTGGCACTACCAGCAGGTGGTCAACGAATTATTGCCTTCTCTACACTATTGGCAAGACGTCTAATACTTTTGAAGTGGAAGGACGCAGCCCCGCCCACAGTTTCGTATTTGGTTAAGGATGTATTATTTCATCTTAAATTAGAGAAAATTAGGTTTTTTGAGAGACTGTAAATAAATTTAACAAAGTCTGGAAACCCTTTTTGATATTTTTTGACCAACCATCTACACAGTTTCAGGAATAACCTTTACTTACTTATTTACTCTATTTTTAATTATATTTGTTTGCTTATTTTTTCTTTCTTCTTATTCTGTATACCTTGGCTGGTGTTATTTTGCACTGATTGTAAGTTTTTCCTTTTAAACTTTTGATTACTTGACAGCGAACAGGGGTGTTGTTTGTTAGGGTGGATTTTTATTTTTTATTTTTCCCCTCTTTTACTTTTATTTGATGCTTTGTATGTTTGTATTTCATTGTGGAAAATAATAAATATATTAAACACTAAATCAGTAACTCTGCAATTGTCAAGAAAAACTAAAAATCCTGAGCTTTATGGACACATATTTATTTATTACAGGACATCTCTGTGTTCCCAGGGCAGTATGACACTTGCAAAACTCAACTACATCTGCTTGCATCTGTCTCATGAAATATGACGTTAGCAGCCGAAACTGTGATCTTTAGTGATAGTGGGGTGCAGGAAGAAGAGAGAATGAAGAAGTTGATGTAGGTTTGTAGGGCTGTTCGATATAATGATATATATCGGATGACGATATAAAAACGTCTATCACTGATTTTACGCTATCGTTTGTTTCGTGGTGTCGCAAAATAAACTGTTTACGGTAATATTTTTTCATCGTTTTGATGGTCACTGTAGTGGCTATATTCATTTCTTAAAGTTCTGTCTTTCTCTTATATTTAATATAACCACACTGGAGTGTCTACAAGCGCCTGTTTTTGTTGTGGTTAGCAACAACGACGGTAACACCATCGCGTGTCCGCTTGTTTATGTTCCATATAAACCTTTCACAATAAAGCTCAAGATCCTGTTGAGACTTTTCAAAATAAACTGAATCACATGAAAGAGCAGATTATTTACGGATGAGAAGTAAAAAAGAGCCGTCAGGTGCTAAAAAATAAACCTTAGACTCAAACGTTAGAACAGGCTTTTCCCCGCTTTTCCCTCTAATAAATACTCACAAAGAAAACAGCGGGCGTTTCAACTTATGTTTAAAAATGTATAGTTTCATGCATCGGTTAAAACACTCGACTCCAGCTACATGACGCGCAGCTGGAAACACTTCCCGCAAGTCAAGCTGCCCGAGATTCACAGAATTTAGAGGAATTGTTAAATTTTTGTGATTTATATCATTATCGGACGATAGAATTCTTATATCGGGATATGAGATTTTGTTCATATCGCACAGCCTTATAGATTCGTATGGGAATGAGAGGCAGAAAGGTGTAAAGGTGAACTTCCAATGAGCAGTGATAGGATGGGTTTAAATTCCTGGGATCAACCATCCAAAACAACAGACACAAAAGAGATGACAGGTTGGAGGCAGGCTGCAGAAGAGTGTTATTTGTGACTGAAGAGTGACAGGGGTTATTTGTGACTGAAGGATGGCAGCGACAATTAAAGGTAAGGTTTACAATATAACAGTAAGGCCTACTATGATGTATGGTTTAGAGACAGTGGCACTAACTAAAAGATGGGTAGGGAGCCACAGGTGAAAGGTTGAAGATGTTAAAAGTTTGATTGTGGTTGGTCAGAAGGACAGTTCAGGTTGAGCAGTTTGGCAACAATGTAACAGACTCAAAGTTGAGATGGTTTGGGCATGTGCAGAGAAGAGATAGTGGATATGCAAAGGACAAAGGAAGTGAATATGCAGCTAGGATATTATAATAGGCAGGAGGAAAAGACAAAGAACACTGAGAAGATTCATGGATGCATTTAAGTAGGACATGCAGAAGACTTGTGTGACAGAGGAGGATACAAAGGTGAGGTGGAGACAGAAGATCTGCTGTGTCAGCTTCTAATGGGAACAGCTAAAGAGAAAGGAGACTAGCAGATGGCCTCTACTGAATGCACTGTGATCGGCAATGTGGAAATGATTGAAGGGGAACTCCTCTAGTTTTGCACTTGAAATTCAGGTTATTGCTTGGTGTGAATATTCATCTTTAATAAGTTATGTTTTTTGTGGCTCTGGAGAAATTACTCCAAAATGGGCTTGGAAGAAATTAAAAAAATTCTTGACGCGGCACTTTAGAAATTATTAAGCTTTAATCAGGTCACTCAGCTTCAGAGCGATGTCCTTCTATTTGGCACTTAATGTTTCAAAATGTAGATACATTTAAGAGGCTAATATACTGCCACTGTTTAAGCCCCAGGCATGGAGGTCTAGAGAGTGGTTGGCAACCCTTTTTTCAAAATCCAACCTCGAGCAAACTTTTGCTTGCTATGTGGTTGGTGTAATTGCTAGCAACCAGTTTTTTTCTGTGGCTCAACAACCAGCTGCTAAAATCTTGTTGTGTGGTGAACAAGGGTTTCACTGTAGATGACACCTCCCATGTGGTGACAGGCATGACTGGTGAAAAGCAGAGACTCTGATGACATGGTACAGTGCAATAGAATAGAATTATAAAGTACAGTACCGTTCAAAAGTTTGGACATACCTTCTCATTAAATGATTTTTCTTTATTTTTACTACTTTCTACATTGTAGATGCAAACTGAACACATCAAATATATGAAACAAGACACATGGAATTATGTAGCAAAGAAAAAAAAGATAAATAACTCTAAATATATCTTATAGTTTAGATTCCTCAAAGTAGCCAACCTTTGCTTTGTTGACAGTGCTGCAACCCCTTTACCTTCTTTCACTGAGCTTCATCATGTAGTCACCTAGAATGGTTTTGACTTCACAGGTGTTCCTTGTCAGGGTTCATTTATTTAAAAAAATTCATATTAAAAAAAAAAAAAGAAAAAGAAAAGGGGGGCAGGGATAGCTCAGTAGGTAAAGCGGTTGCCCCATGATCGGAAGGTCAGGGGTTCGAATCCCCTGAACGGCTACCCTGAGGTACCCCCGAGCAAGGTACCATCCCCACACGCTGCTCCCCGGGCGCTGCACTGGTGGCTGCCCACTGCTTCACTGAGTGAATGGGTTAAATGCAGAGAAGAATTTCCCCACGGGGATCAATAAAAAGTGTACATTATTATTATTATTTGTGGAATCTCTTACGTTGTGCAGAAGTCAGGTAGTTAGCTAATAGCCCTATTTGACAACTACTACAATTCATATTATGGCAAGAACCAATCAGCTAACAAAAGAGAAACGACAGTCCATCATTACTTTAAGAACTGAAGGTCAGTCAGTCCGGAAAATTGCTAAATGTTTGAATGTGTCCCCAAGTGCAGGCACAAAAACCATCAAGTGGTATAACAAAATTAGCTCACATTAGGGCCGCCTCAGAAAATGAGTCACCTCTGGTGCTGAGGATAAATTCATCCGAGTCACCAGCCTCAGAAATCGCAGTTTAACAGCACCTCAGATTAGAGCCCAGATAAATTCCACAGAGTTCCAGTAGCACATCTCTATATCAACTGTTCAGAGGAGTCTGCTTTTATGGTCAAATAGCTGCTAAGAAACCACGACTAAGGAGAAGCAACAAGCAGAAAAGATTTGTTTGGGCCAAGAAACACAAGGAAAGGACATTAGAGCAGTGGAAATCTGTGCTTTGGTCTGATGAGTCCAAATTTGAGATCTTTGGTTCCATAGCCTGCATCTATGTGTAACACAGAAAAAGTGAATTTTTACATATCTCTGCATGCATGATTCCCACCGTGAGGAGGAGGTGTGATGGTGTGGGAGTGCTTTGCTGGTGATACTGTTACTGTTGGGGATTTGTTCAAAATGGAAGGCACACTGAACCAGCATGGCTACCACAGCATCCAGCAGCAACATGCCATCCCATCCAGTTTGCGTTTAGTTGGACCATCATTTATTTTTCAATGATCCCAAAACACACCTCTAGGCTGTGTAAGGGCTATATGACCAAGAAGTAGAGTGATAGTGTGCTGCACCATGGCCTGGCCTCCACAGTCACCTGACCTAAACACAGTGGTTTGGGATGAGATGGACTGCAGAGTGAAGGTAAAAGGACCAACAAGGGTTCAGCATCTCTGGGAACTCTTTCAAGACTGTTGGAAAACCATTTCAGGCGACAACCTCATGAAGCTCATCGATAGAATGCTGAGAGTGTGCAAAGCAGTAATCAAAGGGTGGCTGTTTTGAAGAATCTAAAATATAAAACGTGTTTTACACTTTTTTTGTTTACCATATAGTTCCATATGTGTTCATTCATAGATGGTGTGCCCAAACCTTTGACTGGTAGTGCATAGCACACCATAGTTAAAGTGTTTTCACAGTCAAGCTTCTAAGGAGACATTACAAGCAACATAACCCTCAAAAACTAAAAACAAGTCATGTTACTGGTAGTGGGAACTGACAGTATATTAAAACTAAAGCTACTACATTAAATTCTTATGTGTTTTTAGTACTTTTATTTTGTGATTTTATTTTCTAATCAGCTCTGTTGTTGTTAAAATTAATACAATTCATTAATATTTACTGTGGGTCACACATATACAATAGCAAATGAGTAGGCTAAGTAAAGAAATATGCTAAGTAAACGATGAACAGGACACACTTCTCTTTAATAAAAGACACACTGCTCAACACTGTTAACAGGTGTACGTCAACAATTTATTAAACAGTCCTACATCTCCCTCTACTGTTAGAAATTAGGCATCGCACTCACATTTCCCTCAATCTTTTTCTCTCTTTTTTTTTTACTTCAGTCGGGATAACTCATGTTATTTTAAAATGTTAAGAAATACAACAGTCATTTCTTTCATTTTATTATCCTACACAAGTCGATGTAAAGATATAATATTTTTATTTCTACCTGAATCTCAAGTACTCAAAACCATCTCTGTGTACTTCTCAAATTACATTTCAAGTGAGTGAGATTTAGCTTAGGCTGGTACAGCTGTTGTACCAAGCTATATTTTTATTTATTATTTTTACTTTAGTTAGCCATCATAGTTAGCTACATCCATTTTTAAACTATCTATAGTTATACTTTTTGTAAGTCCACATCAGGAAATCATTCTAATTTTAAGAAAGGTCTGAAAACTTAAAAACAGTTAAAAAACCCTGAAAGCTTTGATACCAGAATTTTCTGTAGCTCAAAGTATACAGAAATAGTTGAAGACAGCAATACTTACAGTAGATTAAAGTAATTCAAAATCATTCACAATTCAATTTAATTAAACCGAATGATTATGAAGTTTGACATTCAAATGCACCTTAGAACACACATGCATCAACACTACAATGAGCGGGTGGAGTGAGGTTTGGAGTCTTCTCTCACCCCCGTTCTCTGCGGCCTGCTGGAGCGGGGGGGCTAGGAGGAGGAGTTGGCCATCCGACTGCGGTCTGGAATGTGGGGCCTCCCTGCCGCTGCGGAGTCGGGGTGGTCTGCCTCTCCCCACCGCAAGGAAAAGGGTAACACCACCTGGGTCTGGGTGCAGTTCCCCCCTCCAGGGGCAAGGGTACCTAGACCCGGTTCGTAGAGTACGCTTGGGGAGTGTGATCGTGTGTACAGCGTCTCTTTATGTTTGTCTCCACGTTGGTTGAGTGTGGAGTAAGTGCATATGAGAGCATGAGGGTGGGAATGGATGTTTGTGTCTGTGTGTGCCTGTATGTCTATATGTCAGGTTGGGTGTCAGACGTCACCTCTCTGGGGACATCTCAGGCCCTCCAAGGTTTGGAGGCCTATCTCCACCCACCACCACTTCCCCTGCCAGTGGCGGACTCCCTCAGACATCGGTGCGTTGGTGGTTCTTTGTGTCTGGGGGTGGGCGTCCAGGTACACACCGGCTCACTCCTTGGCGGCCGCTTATCGGGGCCTGGTGTCATGATCCTGGGTCTGTTGACCCAGCGTTTTGAGTTTTAGTTTATGTAAGCCCTTCAGGTTTCCTAAGTTCATTTGTTATCATGCCTAGGTGTTTCTAGTTCTTATTATTTCCCCCTCGTGTTTCCAACTATGTTAAATCTCCCCTGCTCTTCATGCGTTTCATGTCTGTGTCTTACGTTGTCAAGTTCGGGTTGTCATGTCTATGTCTCATTATGTTTCCTGTTTTATTGTGAAGAGGTCTGGTGTTTCTGTGTTCATCGTGTTCAGTCTTACTCTCCCACTGTGACGTCATTATGTTCATGTGTGCCAGCTGTTTCCCCATGTGTTCCCACTTCCCTCATCATCCTCCTGTGTGTATTTAGTCCGTGTGCTTTCAGTCATTTGTTGTCAGGTCGTCTGCTCATCCATGTCTCATCCCCAGGTACCCATGTCAGTTCACTATGGTTAAGCTTTTTCATGTTTTGTTATTAGTTCACCCAGTTTAGGTTATTGTTTAGTTTTCACCGATGCCCGATTATTTTTACCCTCATTGCTAGCCTCAATAAACGGCTTGTTTTGTTTATCCACACTACGTTTTGGTCTGCGTTTGAGTCCTCCTCTGCAACACATACGGTCTGCCCCAGCCAGACCGTGACAGTACGACCTGACCACTATGGACTCAGCAGACCGCGAGCTTTACGAGCGTCGGGAGGCAGCCTTCGCCCAGCTGGAGGAGGAGCTCCGCTGGAAGCCGTGGCGCGCCCCCGACTATGAGCGGATTTTTCACGGGACTCGGCTGGCTCTCGGAGGTCCCAAGAGCTGCCGTAAGTCCCCGCCTGTTTCCAAACCTCGTCCGCTTCAGGTGGGAGTTTTTCGGGTGGCTACAGGCGCTCACGCTCCAGCCTCGTTGTCGCCGTGTTGTGCACCGGGGGCTCAGTCGCTCGCTCCGCCGGCTTCCTCCACTCGAAGGAAGCGGCGCGCCCGTCGCCATAAACTGGACAATGCCGAGCTCACGGTGGTGAGTAACAATGACTATTACCCTCACGTCCCGTCTGATGCTAACAACAATCGGCTCACTTCCGATCCATGGGGAATTTCCCTTATGGATGACGACGTGGACTGGGAGGATCCGTTTTGTTTTACTCCCTCTACACAGGGAGGGATGAAAGACAATTCCCGCTCGCCTAAGCCTGCACATACGGTTAAGGGAAAGACTGTTAATTAATGGACCATTATGGCAAGGCTGGGATGGTCAATTTGGTAAAGTAAATCCGTTGGGCATCTTTCTTCGCCTTTAGACAACAATTCTGATGGCAAAAGAGCCAAACGGGACAGGCAAAAAAAAAGTGTGACATTTAAATCAAAAAGAGTTAAACTGGTTTCACACTTTGCCTCTGCCCTTGGTGGACTGGCATGTCTGTTCTGTTTTGCTGTGATACTGGGTTGAATTGCTTAAGTAAGATGTGTAATATACATCGCTATACAGAAATAGGGACACATCTTAACATCTATAATTTATACACCATCTAATCATGCAATCATTCAAGTTCATTTCTTCTTAATACATCAACTGGATTAGCAGACACACTGTTAGAAGCTGGTTTTAAGAAGCAGCTTTCCAGTTGTGGTTCGGTTGTTCTCCATCGTGGTCACCTGTAGGATAACCGAAAAACTGATAGAGGTATCACTGAATAACACATTAGCTGTGCAGAGTCCTAAACCTGTAAACTCAGAATAATTCAGACTGCTTTGTAACCTGGATATTTGTCACCATTTGGTTTTAACAAATAACTATTAAACATTTTGTTTTTTGTATAGCTGTAATCTTTTGTTGACATCAGCTGTGTTATCAACATGAGCTGAATGCTCATTTTAGCTAGCTAGCTATAGAAGTTATTTACTTATTAGCTTACAAACACATTTAACTTAACGAAAAATTCCCATGATGCATCAGGTCCTTCTGTCAGTTAGTCCAGTTGCTGTCTAGCACCTCATGCTGTCAGTTTGAAAACAGTCACTCATGGTTTTGGAGTGTAAACACTGGACCTGCTCTCAGCATCTCTACTCTATTTGCAATTCCTGAACAGTGATATGCAAGTTTATTCATGTCTGCAGCAGCTAGTCGAAGCTGTTGTCAAGATGTTGCAACCCAGTTTAACAGCATCAAGTGTGATAAGAACTACTAATAATGGCAGAAAGCAGCTTTATCTGAGGAGAATTTTATCATTCTAATTATACGCAAAACCTATTTACTAACACTGAGGGAGAGAGGTTTAAGATCTATGGCCTACTTAGCAATAGTTCTTCACCAATCTAAAAAGTGAAGGAAACCGCATTAACCTTTCTCAAAAAGTTGATCCTGTTCATCTGGATTTAGCATCTTTAGTAGAAGTCTGCACACTGAAGAAGTCACTTGTGTGACAAAACGTTTCTTCTACTGAAAACGAGCATGCATCAAGACAGCATTAACCCTTCATCTTGATTTAGCATTAGCTGCTAACAGGCCTAGCCAGAGCAGTTAACCCTGCTTTGGTGTCCCAAAGACTTTTCCACAGTAACTTAAGCCCTGAAATACTTTTGAAAAAGTGAGTTTTCTTTTTGGGGAAAAATGTACTGCTAAATCACAGCAGCAGCATTAGCATAGTGTTGACACTTGACTATTGCTGTTATCACAGAGAGAGAAAGAGAAAATTGAAACCAGTTAATGAGCTCAGCTCATTAACTGGCATTAGCTGCACCTGTCAGATGAGAAGCTGTTAAGTTATGCCTGATTTAGACACGTGTGAAAAAAATGTACAACATAACTAACAATGTAACTGTAAACCCCTACCCCATAACCTTAATGCACCATCCAAGAAATGTAACTACACGTCAGTTAGACACAGCCTGCACTGGCCAATTCCAGCGCATTGATTGCTACTTTATCTCTGCATTTTTTTTAAGAATAGCAATAATTATCTCAGTTTAAAAAGTAAATAAATAAAATAACAGCATAAATATAAGAACCCCCAAATGTCATGAGATTGTTGAGACTAATGAAATGGATGTTAGGGCATGAACGAAGAAGTAGAAAAGTCTCAGGACAAATATGTTTCGCTCTGAAAAACAAACAAACAAACTTTACCACAACAAAGAGTGTGAACTCAGAAGGAAAAAAATCTTATCCTAAGGGCCAGCACATCGGGACACACACAGTAATTAATAAATATATATATATATATATATATATATATATAGATATAGATAGATATAGATAGATATATATATAGAGATATATATATAGAGATATATATATAGAGATATATATATAGAGATATATATATAGAGATATATATATAGAGATATATATATAGAGATATATATATAGAGATATATATATAGATATATATATAGATATATAGATATATAGATATATCTCTATCTATATAGATATATATATATCTATCTATATATATCTCTATCTATATATATCTCTATCTATATATATATATATATATATATATATATATATCTCTATCTATCTAACCACCCACAAGCATAAATGTTGGCAACAAATTTGGCTACTTATGCACAGAAGTGGGAAGCAACAAAGTACAAATACTTTGTTACTCTACTTTTATTCTTTACATTTTTAAACAAATACATGTACTTTCTATTCGTTACATTTTCAAAATGGGCCCATTACGTTTGGTTTAATGCATTTGAGGGGAGTTATTTGCACCACTGCGAGCCTTCAACTCATTTGGGCCCAAACAGTAACACATGAAGTCCTGTTTGTGTATTTATCACCAGGAGATGTGACATAAAAACAGATGACAGATGCAAAAACCTTTGTGCCAAAGGTTTTTGCATCTGTCATCTGCAGCTGTCTATAAGTTGCAACTTTAACATCCAGCTAATCCTACAGAAGAGGAGCGAGCATAAAGGGAGTAATATTTTTATAAGTGGCAATTTAAAATCTAACATTTCAATCAGCTCAACAAGCATCAGCAAACACACAAACTGTTTATGTGCTGTGTTTTTCACGGTTAGTTGCTAGCTAAAGGTCCAGCTTCAATCAGAGATGAAGATAAGGACAGGAGAGGAAGAAGAGAGGTTAGACTGTTCAGTGGTGTTTGATAAACTGGAAATTTATGAAAACTGGAAAGTACACTGCAGAAAGTTGAATCAGTACTTCAACTTTTAATGGAGCATTTTTTAACACTAGTATCTGTACTTCTGTTTAAGTACAGAATGTCTGTGCTTTTGCCACCTCTGCTTATGCAGGCTCTACATAGTAGTGATGTGTCGGTCGTGAACGAAACGGCTCTTAGAGCCGACTCTTTGAAGTGAACTACGCGAGCCGACTCCTTATTGGGAGCCGTGGGGTTTTTTTTTTTTTTTTTTCCTTTCTCTCACCCTCTCTCTTGCACTTTTTTCCCGCTTCACTCCGCACGCGAGCCCTGTGCTTGCGCTGGGAAGAGGCCGGAGGGGCGGTAGTTACACTCGCAGTAGCACAGCAAGAGAGTAGGAGGGAAAGAGAGAGAAAGAGAGCCAGGGAAACAACGTCACATTAGAAAAGTATAGTAATGATTGTGATGGCATGCCACACATGGTAAGCTCCACACCTCACCACCCGTTGATTCACTTTAGTTTAATTTACAGTCACTACTTTAAAGTATTCTACATATTGTTCAATATTGTTTCTTTATTAAATGAAACTGAGAAAATAACACCAAAAAAGCCAGCAGAACTTGATCTGATTATATATGTAGCTATTGCACACAATTACTGTATTTTTCAGAGTATGAGGCGCACCGGATTATCAGGCGCAATATCAATGAACAGGTCTATTTTCATACATAAGGCGCATTGGATTATAAGGTGCATTAAGCAAAACAAAACAGCCAGATAAGTCAAACTTTATTTAACTCATTCACAATAACTCTCAACATCGCAGATCATCTTCTTGCTTCCTCCACTTCCATACCATTGATTCATTAATGTTTAATTGTCACTGTGATGGCATGCCAAACATGGTAAGCTTCACACCTCACCACCCGCTGATTCACTTTAGTTTAATTTACAGTCACTACTTCTAAATATTCTACTTATTGTTCAATATTGTTTCTTTATTAAATGTATTTATTTTTCCATCATACCTTCCAATGTTTATATGGCGTGCACACATATTAACCTTGCAAGGTCAAAGTTCTGTTTTATGTTATATTAATACATCTATCTTTGTTTGAGTTACCTGGGGGTTGGCTTCTCCTCCTGTGTGGCAAAGGGCTGGGAGACCTGAAGTACCACTGACAGCCTAATTGGATTGCACCACATGCTTCATTGCCCGGGGGGTGTTTCATGTTTGTTTAATTGTTTTGTATTAGTTGGTTATATGGCAGCCATCTTGTTTCCCCCATGTGTGTCATTTGGTTTAGCTAAACCAGTATTTAAGTTCCCCTGTGTGTCATTTCAGGAGGTCAGTTTATCATATTGTAACGACCGTGGGTTAGTGGAGCTAAACTGGCTAAACTGCTCACTAGCTAAACGGCTAGCGGGGCGCTAGCGGCTATCGCTAAACTTCGCAACGGATGGAGAGCGCTCGTGCCTCATACACCGCACGACCCCAAGCGTCTCAGCAGCAGACTGATAATCCCCAAATGATCCAGCAGGAGGCAGTAGTGGTTCACACCAGTCATTTATTTACCATCTTTTTCTACAACAACGTAACGCTGCTGACACCGAACCCCTATCCCGCTCCCACCACATAGTCGCGGTGTCAGCCAACCATGCCAATTCAACCCACTCCACAGAACACACATCAACTTCACTGTGGCTTACATTAACATAACACTAACACAACATGCGAATCAAACACATAGGAACTAGCAGAACGATAGAAAACACAGACAACACAATACCCAGAATGCATCTGGCTAACAACCCCAGCCAGGTCATTACAATATGTTTGTTTGAGGTTTTGTTAATTATTATCTTGAGTTTAGTCTATTGAGTTGACCTCTTTTATTGGTCTGCCTGTTTAAGTTTTGGCTTTGTTAAATATATTTTCATATTTTTGGGTCAATAAAACCCCCCCTTCTTTAAAAATTGAAACCACCTGTGTCCTTTATGCTTTACTGCTTGGTCCCTGACAATGATCCACAACTATTTTCAGTTGCGGATGATAAAGGATTCAGAAAGTTTATTCATGCAGGCCCATATGACAGAGAATGTGCATCTTCTTTTTGTTTTCATATTTTTTCACGTTTATATTTAATTGTGTTGTTTCACTTTAAATTTGTTTAGAAGGAAAAAGCTGAAAATTTAAATAGTTAAAAGTTGAAATGTAAATGGTTGTTTTTTTTTTTTTTTTTTTTTTTTTTTTTTTTTTTTTGTATTATATGATTTATTTATTACATTTTATGTGGAGTGAATAAATAAAAGTATACTTACGGTGGCCCCTAGAGACGAAACATGCACGAACTCCAAAACACGTACAAACCCCGAAGCACTTAAAAACTCCAAAACATGTACAAAAAAGGGGCAGTGTTGAGCTTTTTGTTACCTAGTGGCTACACAAGCCAGGAAGTACCAACGACCGGATTTGGTGTGTGGTAGTGACGGGTAAATGAATTTATTTTTTTTTTAATTATTTGAATATATCTATGAGTGCTTGTGTGTAAATACACAAACAATACACATATGCTTTCAATTGTGTAATTTAAGTGATCTAGGGTAGCTCTGTTTTGGAAGTCCAATTAATGCTAGAAATGTGTTTTGGAGTTTGTACATGCTTTGGAATTTGTACGTGCTTTGTCTCTAGGGGCAACCGTATATATTTATATATAAACATATATAAATAAAGCCACTTTTTTTTTTTTTTTTTTTTAGTAATTCCTTTTGTGCATAATTTTATATTGTTGTTAATAATAAATTAATTAAAGCAACAAAACACCCTGAAGAGAGAGTTGGTCTCCATATCTGTGGGATTTACTTTGCCTGGTATTTAATATATTACTGTGGGAGCTAGTTAAAAATGTAATGAACTGTGGGCATGGGCATATGCCCATGTTGCTCACTGGAAAATCTGCTCTAGCCTACTGCGCTGTCTTTCTGTGGATTATGCGTTGTTAGCTATTCTTCTTTGAAGGTAGATGTTAGCAATCTTCAGGTGTAGCTATGTAGATGGCTTTTTAAAAAATATATAATTTATTTTTGTTTTTCAAAATATAAAACAAGGACAAACAAACAGGTTCAGATGCTACAAATTCTTTTTATTACAAAGTAGATGGCTTTTTTATTTCAGTTGTAGTTAGCCATGTTTCTGTGACTGTAGTTTCATGTAATTATGCATCCAAACAAACAGAAAGGGTAATGTTTTTGGAATGGGAGGATCTTTTAGTTTCTTAAGGTAGTCAAGTGTTATCATTTGCGAGCAATCTTTATTTACATGCAGATAAACCAGTATGTCAGGACGTAGCCCAGAAACAATAACCCTGGAGGTATGTTCAGCTTTTGCACAAACAAGTCTAAATGCATTTCTGTGTAATTGGAGACCTGCAGGAAAGTTCCTCCAGGGCTGACTCATGTAAGGAACATTCTACCAATGCATGAAATTAAAAACAAGGGCTTTTGCAAACAGTAAAGAAATAGAAAAAGACACAAAACACACACTTAAAAAAGTAAACCCCTGTGGAGATGTGTAGAACAAAAAAATCTACGGATGCCCCCCAAAAAATACAGTGCATGATTTTTTTACTGCAAGTGAAACAGTAAATGATGTCTATGGAAAAACCCACTTTGATTACATGATGAAAAGATTTTGTTCAGCTCACGATGTCTGCTGTTGTCAGGCAGCGTAGATCCAAATTTCATTGTGGTGAGTAAGAGAGAAAAATGATTCATATCCAGCTCCATTGTAAGTGTCATGATCAAAGGTTTTCCCAGCTGTAATCAAGGCCTCACGAAGCTTCTTTGCATTTTCTTGGCCACTCTGGATGCTTGGAGCGCCACCGAAAACCCTTAGAGCAGACAACAAAGCAGAATTCTAGATATCTTTCAGGTTGGCCAAAGACTAAAGAGATTTAGGCTTTGCCCTCCTTTTAATGCTTTTAAAAACTTGCTATCATTGAAGTTTATTCTGTAAGTAATTTTGCATATTATGTATGTGAAACTTCATAGTTAATTCTCTTTCTGACCCCCAAATTGGAATCTGGTGAAGCTTAGTCCAAAATTAATGTTCCTCCCTTTTCAGTATTTGTTAGGTGGTAACATGTTTACAGATTTACAAAATAACTGCTGAATTAAAGTCTTTCTTGGTTTTCTGGGGAAAAACTAGATAAATGGACTTGTTTCTCACCTGACATACACAGTGGCTTCAGGTTTACTTTCCAGTTGGACCAAGGGATCAGAATTTTCAGGTGTTGTGGTACCAGGAGGAATAAACCAGGACAAGGCAAATTCAGGATCACCTTTACCATCTGTGACCTTGACCAGTGCAGGCCAAGTGTCACTAGAGATCTCAAAACCTGAAAGAGAAAAAGAAAGAAAAACATGCTTGAAGGTGCATTTTACTGAAAATGTGTGGGGCTGCAGAAATTCAGAGCTAAAACATTTCTGAAATAAGTCAGTGATTTATGAAATTTTATAGTCTTTAAATATTTTTTTTAAATTCAATACATTTTTTAATAAGAAAAATGACTCCATGCTATATCAAGTATTTCTTTAATATGGACAATAAAACAGTACAAATGTGTTTAAGTTACAAATTTTAGATTTGAGCTCCCCTTTTTCTTCTTTCTTTCAGTTTTGAATAAAAATCAAACAACTCTTCTTATGAAGAACTAGTTGTACCTGTTTTATATACTTTTATAAAATATATATATAATAAGACCTTGTCTTCCTTTACTTTGCTTACCTCGTACTTACAAGTGGTACCAGGAAATAATCAGTTTTAATTTTTGTAATCCTACGCATCAGTCAGTAACTAGTGAATTAACTTGATTTGTATAGCTGTGGTCCTCTTATGGCCCATTTGAAACAACTAATCTCTTGGATTACTGTGTTTGAAAAGAAACATCAACATTACAAAACAAACTACATCACACACTTGCACTTTCAGTTCCTCGTGTACCTGCTTCAGTTTGCTTCTTGGCATAATCCTTCAGCCGTGAATTTGCAGCGAGGACATCACTGGACTGGGAGCTGTCAATCTTGGTAGTAATCCAGGTGGAAGTGTCATATAAGCGCACCTCAAAGTCCTGCATGCAAAAGAAGCACAAATGTTAAAGAACCATTATAATGAAGATGACACAAATTCTGTATCTGAATTGTTCCAAAAACTTACCGGGTAGGCCTCGAGTACTTTGTAGTGGGGACACTTTCCCACACAAAAGTCCTGTCCTGTGCAGACTGAAACCAGAAAAAGTGCGAAGAGTGCAAACATTACCTGTGCCATGATCACAGACTCCTGATGAACTGAGCTCTGGACTAAGTCCTCCTGTTTAATAAGATAATCACAGTGTAACGTCTAATGTTATGCAGCACATCCACATAGTTCTTCAACCTGCAAGGCCAGTTTGTCTTTTTACATGCATTACAGTGAACGTGCTCCTCTGACTGCCCAGCATGTCATGGTGTGTGTGGGAGTGATTGTCCTTATCTTGGACAACATCCGTCTCACTAACACCACCTTAAGCCAGTCCAGCTCAATCCCCACACCATTACTGGCCATGCGGATCAGTATATTGAATCTGTTGGATCTGCGACCCTCAACCTGCTGCCCCAGCATGCAACATGCAACAGAATAGAGGATGGCACTGGCCACCTGTGACAAGTGGATGAGCACTTGTCCAGAAGTATTGACTTTATGCACATTATGCACATTATTCTCTCTATATATGTATTAGCTATGATTTGCTATTGTCAAAGTAACATTGCTGCACTTACTATCCTGGGTTTGTTTGTGTAAGCATTCTGTTGCCAGCAGACAAACATTCAGCAAGTTAAAGCAAATGCTCAGTTATATGTTGCTTTATATTTTATTATGTTGCAGAATTAAGTAGGGCTGCACGATTAATCGTTAGAAAATCGCGATCTCGATTCATACTTATGTGCGATCTCATTTTCAAATGACAACCATAAAAAAAAAAAAATTAAAAAAAAGACGATGACGATTGTACCGCATTTTGATCCGGGACGTAATCTGCATGAAAACAAGCGCTCACTCTTCCTGCTCAACAAATGACAAGGGCGGAGCCTTATACCACGTGATGCAGAAGCTGTGCCGTGTGATGCTAAAATTAGCAGGGAAAAAACAACGGCGAGCACGTCAGGGATGACGAGAAAGTAACAGGAGAAAATCCGTCCCGGTCAACCACCCAAACATCAATAACGGGAACCTTATACAGCGCTTCCCTATACCCGTCGAACTCCCGCAGGCACAAAGAAATTACGGAGGCTATCACTTATCACCTGACCAAGGATATGGCTCCCACCAACACTGTGCAAAACGAGGGATTTAGGAAAATGATCAACACCCTAGACAAACGCTACACAGTGCCATCCCGCAACTATTTTTCTATTGTTGCACTACCTGCTCTATACACACAGTGTCGAGCAACGGTGGAGATGGAATTTCAAGCAGTACAACATTTTGCGGCAACCACAAAACGTGAGACATTTGTTGTTTTTATGTTTGTTTATTGTTTTTATGTTCAGTCTCAACTGTTACGAAGTTGATGTGCAGTTAATAAGTGCAATAAATATTTATACTGGAAAAGAAAATCGTGAGAGAATCGTGATCTCAATTCTAAGCCAAAAAATCGTGATTCTCATTTTATGCAAAATCGTGCAGCCCTAGAATTAAGTCATTTGTGCATTCTTACAGTGTGGGATGTGTGTAGCTCAACAATGGATAATAGTGCAGAAGAGGGTACGGCCATGCAGAGTTTAAAGCATGGAAGTACTGACATTACTTCCAGTTTCATTACGTAAAAAGTGACAAAAACATTAGTGCGGGCTGTCTCTGTGAAGGTTCTCAGTCATCCAGGTCATCGTAGTCTAAGGAGTTTAGAAAGAAAAGCGTCTGGACTTCTTTCAGTTGCTTGAAGACGTTTCACCTCTCATCCGAGAAGCTTCTTCAGTTCTAGGGTCAAATGGTGGAGAGTCCAAGATGTAAGACCCAAGGGGGACAATGGACCCCCTAATAATGATCCTCTACCTAATCACACAAGCCAAGGTGTGAAAATGGGTGTAGGTCACTATCAGCCAAGGTGTCGGATGAGCTCATTGTGAAACCTAGCCCCTATCATGTGATTTCCTGAGGTCAGATGGCCCAGGATGTGAGTGGGCGTTAAGGCGTCTGGGAAGGGATCTCAGAACTGGATTATAGATGGCAGACAGTTGGTGTCGTAAACCGCCGCCTGTGTTCAAAGATGGTCGTTCACACTGGACATAGATGGCTTTTTTCACTCCTCTTTCAAACCTGTCTTCTCTGTCCAAAATGTGAACATTGGCATCCTCGAAAGAGTGACCTTTGTCCTTTAGATGCAGATGGACAGCTGAGTCTTGTCCCGTGGAGGTGGCTCTTCTGTTGTACAGTGTGCGCTGTACACTCTGCGTGGGAAGAAAACTTCTTTCTACAGCGAAAAAACTTCAAATCTGAGTGAATACCTAGCACGCTGCCACGGGAATGTGAAACCGCTGAATCTTTAATTTTATTTATTTTTTTGCAGTTTTATATGCTGAAATATGCAGAAAATAGATTTGAATGTTAGACACATTTCTTCAAATCAAAGACTGTTGCATGTAATTTAATTTTTGCTTAATGCAATGTGCATAAAGTCAAAAGATTAAAACTAATAAAACAATTTTTAAAAAGAGACTTTTTCATTTGATTCAATTTTATATGATGGATTATGCAGAAAAAAAATAGAACTGAATCAGTAAAGTAACGGGATTACATTCTTGGAGAAGTAATTAGTAGTTAGGTAGTAATTACTTTTTTCAAGTAACTTGACCAACACTGCTGTCCACAACAGACTCATAGAAAATCCTGAGCATTGTCCGACAGATGTTAAAAGAACTCAGCTGCCTCAGAAAATAGAGACGACCGTGGCCCTTTCTGTAGAGTGCAGTGGTGTTTTTAACCCAGTCCAGTTTATTGTCTCTGTGTATTTCAAGGTATTTATAGTCCTCCACAATGTCCGCATTGACCCCTTTGGATTGAAACAGGGGTCACAGGTTTCCTGGTTCTCACTCAACTCAAAATTGAGTCATCTTTCCCTGTGAGATTTAGACTTGTGTGTTAGCTGCTCTCTTTTAATTCTCTTTTCTGTCATAATGACTGATTTTGTTCATTTAGAACTTCACAATTTTGCACAAATTTGCAGTTATATTCTACAATACAACTGCAAAATGAAAAACTTTGGATCTACTGAAGAAATCAAAGTGATTTAAAAGATAAATGGACACACCGCTCACCTTACATAGATAGTGGCTTCAGGTTTAGTTTCTAGTTTGACTAATGGATCATATATTTCTCCCTTTTTGCCACCAGAAGGAACAAACCACGACACCGACATTTTAGGATCACCTTCACCTTCAGTAACAGTGACCAGTACAGGCCAGCAATCATCAGGAATCTCAAAACCTGAAAGAAACAAACATTGTACAGAACTTAGAGTGGTAAATGGACTGGTTCTTATATAATGCTTCTCTACACTATCTGAACACTCAAAACACTTTACACAACTAGGCCTCATTCGTCCAGCACTTTTTCTATCTAACTTTCACACACATTCATACACTGATGCACCTGGAGAGCATGCAGACTGTAGCAGATGGGGATCAAACCACCAACCTTCCAATTAGTAGGCGACCTGCTCAACTTGAATATTAAACCAGGTAACACAAGACTAAAGGAATACAAGGTATCAGATTCTAGTTGTTGTTATGTTGATTTTAATCTTACATTTCTCAACTAATTTAGAAGTTCTGCACACCATCTTAGATCTTAGATCAACATATTACTTATTTATACAGTTCCATGTTTAGTTTAGCTACTGCCATCACAAACCAAATTACATACTCGAGTGATATTTCAGTGCCTCATGTACCTGCTTCAGCCTGTCTCTTGACGTAGGTCTTCAGGCGTGAATTTGCAGCTAAATAATCCCTGATCCTGGTGCTGTCGAGCTTTGTGGTAATCCAGTCGGTAGCACCATATAAGCGCACCTCAAAGTCCTGCACACAACAGAAGCAAAAACTATACTTAGCGACTAGAAATAAGAACACAACAATAGTATATGTGAACTGTTCCAAAGCCTACCTGGTGCGTCTCAACCACTTTGTACTGAGGAAATTTTTCCTTTGGGCAAAAGTCCTGTCCGGTGCAGAGTGACACCAGGAACACAGCTAAGAGTGCAAAAACCACCTGTGCCATCTTCACTGAGTCTTCTGAGGAAGTGCAAATGCAGCTCCACAAACAATACTGCAACTTAAAAGTACATCAAAGCGATGCCCTATTGCACCAGATTATATCAGACACGCTGACATAGCTGTGCTGCAAGGCAGATCAGGCAGTTTATCTTGTCTGTGGAAAAAGAAACACAAAACAGACAAGCTGTCTCTGAAAATGTTTTGTGACAAAACAAATTCAAGGCCAAGAGACATACAGAAGTGTGTGATATTTTTGTCTTCTTTCATTTTATCAGCTTCCATTGAACATAAGAAACCCTTTTCCCATTTGTTTGGAATGTGATGGGTAACACTTTCAAACTTTTAAGTAGTTTGTGTACTTTTAAATAATCTTTTCTTATTATGAATAGGTTGTTGTGTGCTCTGCAGACTTAGATAAATTTTACTGTACATGTCTATAGTGCAAACATGCCTTTGAGTGGACAGGCAGTCACATTTGATAATTTATTTATTTTTATTTTCCCACAGTAAAGCTTTTCTTTATAGCCATGCTAGCAGCACAGCTAGTGAGACTTATTTTAGTTTTTCCATCTAGGACCTTAAAGATCCTTGAACTTAAGACTTAGAGCTCATCCCTGACATATTTTGCTCCTGATGCGATCCTTACACCTGATTGTCCCTCCACTGATCATAAGTTAATTTTCAAACTGTCAACTAAAACTGGAGATTCACATTTCACCATCACAGATATGTAATGCTGGCCTGTCTCAGCTGACTCATATTTGAAATGTTGCTTTTAGATACTTATCATTACTGTAACCTGAGCAGGAAATTTAATGCTTCACAGAAACTTACTGAGTTTAAAATTCCTGTGTCCTTGCAGTTTCAGAAAGTGGTTAAACAGGCTTGTGCACAAATTAAACCGTGTTTGCATATGTCATCACTATGTGTGTGTGTGTGACACACACAGTCTTATGAAAGATGTCTTATGAAAGATTGTGACATTGTGTAAGAGAGAGGAGAAGTGCAAATTGCATTAATAAATAAATATGTACATTATAAATCACCTATCATAGAATTAAGAGTTGTTATACAGCTTAATAGAGTATGGTAGGAACGATTTTCTGAAACTTTCTTTATGGCTGTGAGGTTCAATTAGTCTGAGGGAGAAGGAGTGTGGAGTGGAGTGGATGTGATTGGTTGGTTCATGATGGACAGCAGTTTGTCCATTAACTGCCTGCCTCTCGCTGACTCAAACACCTTGGTTCACACATCTGAGATTCCTTAAATAAAGCAGAGTTTTAAGTTTTGTCAGATTTATCTTGTTTTATACATTTTTATTAAAATAAAATTCAAAAAACTGAGTTGGCATGCAATTGCATGCTGCATATGCTGCTGTTTAATCAGAATCAGAATACTTTTATTAATCCCTAAGGAAATTATGTGGGTTACAGTTGCTCGGATAACAAACTAAACTAATTAAATGATACAATATGTTACAGATTTACAAGTTTAAAAATAGCACTAATAAATACAAGGATTAACAGAGGTGATTATAAATAAATATCAAGAATATCGACAGGAATATTACAGAAAAGTAGAAAGGAGCGTGTGCAAAAGGGTGTAACTATTGTAGTGTTTACAGTGTATTAGATGGAGGAATTGTACAGGGAGATGGCCACAGGCAGGAATGATTTCCTGTGTTGTTCAGTGGTGCTTTATGGTAATCTCAGTCTCTGAACGTGCTTGGACCAGACGAGGCTGAAGGCTCTGAAGCTGGACCAGACGGGGCTGAAGGCGGCGGCGGCGTGGGAGCCGGAGGCGCTGCAGGCGGCGGCGTGGGAGCCGGAGGCGCTGCAGGCCGGAAGGTCCAAGGGATCCTTCCAGCCTGCAGACGAAGGCCGGAGCGGTCCCTCGGACCCTCCAGCAGAAGCCATCACTAAGCCAGCAGTCATGGATGCCACTAGCTGACACAAAGGCGACTGGCAATGCACTGAGCACTGGCTCTGCCCAGGCAACGCTGACATGGTGCAGTTCTCATGTGGCTGCTTAAACTTCAGGGGTCCAGAATCAGCTGGGGACTGAGACCTAGCCTCTGGGGAAGCCCTGGAGCGGCAAACTTTGCCAATGGCGGCTAAACCATGAAAAGCACCTTGAGTAGAAACAAGTCTTTCTCCCTGCATGGAGTGAATGAGTGAAACTGGTGACACAGGCGCCTGAACTACGGGCGACACTGGAGGCGCTGGAGACAGAACTGAAAGTGGCACTGGAGACACTGGTGACAGAGCAGAGAGTGGCTGCGGGGCAGCTAACTGAGCTGAGAGTGGCTGCTGAGCAGGTGATACGCTGTTCACATAATCATCTGCTGCACAGAACACAGCCCCTGAATGAACAGTCACACAGTCCGAAAACGGAAAAGAGTCCTCACTCACCACAGCCGGCGAATTAGAAGCCCGAACGTCCAGCTGTGGGGTGGCACGCCGGCGGCGTGATCGGCGCTTCCTCCCCGCAGACGGCTCCGACGGGCCGGGCAAGATCACATTTGGCGAGTCAGGCAGCGAGGAAGGAGTGGCTGAGAGAAGGTGAGGTGTGTGCCGGAGAAAAGCCTGCATGGTCGGAGGAAGCGATTTCAAAAGCCATGGCAGGCCGGAAAAGAGCCGTTGTAGCCGGTTTTCAACGGTTCGAAGCTTTGTTACGTTCCCCTGGGGGGGGGGTCTAAGCGATGAGGGGGAAGTAAGAAAAGTGACCGGGTCAGAAAAAGGAGTCAGGGAGGCAAAACAGTTAAATAAAACAGTTTTATTGAAGTTATTCAACTTAAAGAGACGGACAAGCCGTTATCACCATAAAAGAAACAAACAAAACTCGGGCGTTGGTCAAACAAAGCAAAAAGTCAAAAGGAAAGCGCAGCTCACTAGCTGGAAACCACACTACACAGCTCACTAGCTGGAAACCACACTACACAGCTCACTAGCTGGAAACCACACTACACAGCTCACTAGCTGGAAACCACACTACACAGCTCACTAGCTGGAAACCACACTACACAGCTCACTAGCTGGAAACCACACAAAATGGCACTCTGGCCCAGAGCTCACCCTGCTTTGGGCTTAAATACCCTTAATTGCTGATGGGAGTCAGCTGTACAGGAGGGAAAGGTGGCATCTCAGGCAGGGGAGGTAGTGGGACACGCCCACACAGGCACCCTCAGGAGAGAGAGAGAGGCTAGGGCCGTAGCAGCTTGTACAGAGGATTCTCCAGCCACAGCCGAGGAGGATCTCCACATTGTAGCTGATATCATCCTGGAGCTCCTCGGACGGATTGAGTGCCGCAGGGTCCATGCTGGCTGGTTCGTACTGTCACATCCGCGGTGGCAGACGTGTGGAATTGGAGATAGGACCCAAAATGCGGCAGCTCTGGTGCAGATGAGTATTTATTTAACAAAAGAAAATACAAACAGCAATGGCGTGGGTGAAGGTGAAACAGGAAAACCTAAAGTGGGTAAAACTAACAAAACAAACCAGAAACGAAGATGCAGGGAGGTCCGGGGAATTGCATGCGGAGAGACGCAGGGAGACCGAGGGGAAACACAGACGAACCAGCAACGACTAAGACAGAAGACCAGACTTAAAAACACTCAGAGAACACAGGGAGATCACACACAGGTGGGGGACACAGCTGTGAGTGATTAACGTGACGAGACTAGGGAGGCAAACTGAAAATACTCACATAAGACGCAGACCTTCAAAATAAAACAGGAAACACATACACGCAATGACACAAGACACAAACTTCACACAGACTGGGGAACACATAGGAACATGAAAACAAAACCCAGAATAATAATAACTAGTAAAACATAAACACGGAGTCACAAACTCTGGATCATGACAGTGCTCCTGTGACTAGCCAGCATGTCATGGAGTAGGTGGGAGTTATTATCCAGCATTTTCTTTATCTTGGACAACATCCGCCTCACTGACACCACCCCAACGGAGTCCAGCTCCATCCCCACAACATTAATGGCCTTGCGGATCAGTTTATTTAGTCTGTTGGCATCTGCAACATGCAGATGTTGCAGCATCTGCTTTGCTGCCATCTCCTGTGACCCGGCATGTTTCTAAGGTACGTTTTTGATTTTGTTTTATTTTTGGGTTTTTTTATGTTGTTCTTGTGGTTTTTGGCCTCAGGTGAGGTGAAGGTTCTCAGTCATCCAGGTCATCGTAGTCTAAGGAGTTTAGAAAGAAAAGCGTCTGGACTTCTTTCAGTTGCTTGAAGACGTTTCACCTCTCATCCGAGAAGCTTCTTCAGTTCTAGGGTCAAATGGTGGAGAGTCCAAGATGTAAGCCCTGTGGGAGTGTCCCCCCAAGGGGGACAATGGACCCCCTAATGATCCTCTACCTAATCATACAAGCCAAGGTGTGAAAATGGGTGTAGGTCACTATCAGCTAAGGTGTCGGATGAGCTCATTGTGTAACCTAGCCCCTATCATGTGATTTCCTGAGGTCAGATGGCCCAGGATGTGAGTGGGCATTAAGGTGTCTGGGAAGGGATCTCAGAACTGGATTATAGATGGCAGACAGTTGATGTCGTAAACCGCCGCCTGTGTTCAAAGATGGTCGTTCACACTTGTGATGGACAGAGTTGAAAAACAGGAGGAGCCCAGGAATTATTAGAAAAATATAGTTTCCATTTATTTAACCCCCAAAAATTAGATTTACAAGACTAATAAATGTTGAGCTCATAAAAGAGGTCAAAGAAACAAAACTGAACTCAGGCAAAGACTGCAACCTTAACAAACCAAATGACTGCCCAAACATACATAATTGACCTAAACATGAAATGACATACAAGGGTATATATAATGGCTGATCAGACCATTGTGACACATGAGGGGTAACAAACAAACACAATCATAAATCACAAACGATGCAGTACAATCTAGTTTGTTAATAAACTAAACACTAAAGAAGAAAATCAAAAAACCCCATTAAACCCTAAACTCAAATATTTAGTTAAATACAAATACTTTATTTTTAAAGTAAAGAAAACACACATTCCCCCCTTCAGCAGGAAGTGGTGGTGTGGTCCAATTATCTTCCTCCATATTTAATGGTTTCAAACCCTGGCTACCATCTTTTGTCCAGCAACTCCCAGGGATGATGGCAGGTAAGAAATAAGAAGACAAAAGTTAGTCAGAAAGCAAAGAAATTAAGTAGTATGAATACATAAGTAAACTAAATGTGCGCGCTTACAAATAGAACAAATGTATCCAAACCAATCAATGAAGTTATTGGCAACTAAAATGTATTACTATGTTCAAAATGAAGAATGAAAATACAAAAGTTACCGACTTTAGAGTGTGGCCATGGGTTTGGCCATCACAACACTGTACATAGATGGCTTTTTTCACTCCTCTTTCAAACCTGTCTTCTCTGTCCAAAATGTGAACATTGGCATCCTCGAAAGAGTGACCTTTGTCCTTTAGATGCAGATGGACAGCTGAGTCTTGTCCCGTGGAGGTGGCTCTTCTGTTGTACAGTGTGCGCTGTACACTCTGCGTGGGAAGAAAACTAATTTCTACAGCGAAAAAACTTCAAATCTGAGTGAATACCTAGCATGCTGCCACGGGAATGTGAAACCGCTGAGTCTTAAATTTTATTTATTTTTTGCAGTTTTATATGCTGAAATATGCAGAAAATAGATTTAAATGTTAAACGCAAGTCAAAGACTGTTGCATGTAATTTAATTTTTGCTTAATGCAATGTGCATAAAGTCAAAAGATTAAAACTAATAAAACAATTTTTAAAAAGAGACTTTTTCATTTGATTCAATTTTATATGATGGATTATGCAGAAAAAAAATAGAACTGAATCAGTAAAGTAATGGGATTACATTCTTGGAGAAGTAATTAGTAGTTAGGTAGTAATTACTTTTTTCAAGTAACTTGACCAACACTGCTGTCCACAACAGACTCATAGAAAATCCTGAGCATTGTCCGACAGATGTTAAAAGAACTCAGCTGCCTCAGAAAATAGAGACGACCGTGGCCCTTTCTGTAGAGTGCAGTGGTGTTTTTAACCCAGTCCAGTTTATTGTCTCTGTGTATTTCAAGGTATTTATAGTCCTCCACAATGTCCGCATTGACCCCTTTGGATTGAAACAGGGGTCACAGGTTTCCTGGTTCTCACTCAACTCAAAAGTCCACAAATACTTTTTTGGTTTTTGTAATGTTGAGCCTCATCACTCGTCGTATCCAACCATAGTTATCAGAAAACTTCTGAAGATGGTAGGTCTTTGTGCAGTGGCTGAAGTCTGTGGTGTAGAGGGTGAAAGGAAAAGGGGACAGGATGGTCCCTTGTGGTTCCCCTGTGTTGCTGATCACCTTATACACACTCGGTGTTGGAGATGCACAGACTGTGGTCTTCTTGTCAGCTAATCACCAATCCAGTATACAAGAGAGGCATCCACCTGCATCGCTGTCAGCTTATCACCGAGGAGGATCGGCCTGATGGTATTAAATGTCAAAAAGCCTGATCTTCACAGTGCTCGCTGGCTGGTCCAGATGGGTGATTGAACAGATGGCGTCCCAAGCTCCAAGGGGGGCCTGGTAAGCAAAATGAAGGGGAACCTAATGTGGTCTGAACATAGGTTGGAGCTGGTCAACAATGAGTTTTTCCAGTGTCTTCATGACATGGGAAGCCTGTGCTAAAGGTCTGTAATCCTGGGGGCCACTGGGACGTGGTGTCTTTGGTACAGGAACAAGGAATGACCCTCTGCAGACTCAGACTCATCAGTTTATAAAAGTCTTCACAAAGCTGGGGGGAGCAGGCCTTGAGGGCATGGGAATTCACCCGTTCTGGTCCAGCAGACTTCTGAGTGGAATCTTCTAGCTTGTCTCTGAACTTGCTCATGAAAGTGATAGGTGGGGTATAGGTGAGGTATAGGTGGGGAAGGGACTTTTATAGGAGGTGTAGTTATAGAAAATTTCACAATAACAGAATGCAAAATGCTCACAAAATGCTGTTTTATTGCAGAATATAAATTACCCAGTAAGAAATAACAGGAATTTAGAAAAACGACAAAACAATTTTATATCTCTTAGGGACAATGCACTTTTCAAATTTTAAGAATAAGATGGTTAAAAATAAACTCTTCAATATATATGATAACTCCAGAAATAGACATAAAATGTCATGTTAGACTCTAAAAGTTATCAAGGTGTTCTAAACAATCAACCAGCAAACAATGTTTTGTGAGCCAAGTCCTCCTGGGATTAAGGGGTGATCTGAAATCATTACTTTCTATTCACAGATGAAAGAGAATAAAGAAAAAGTAGAACAAACTGTTACTATGTTTTCAGTTCCAGGAACTAAACTAAACCACAACATTCCAGAAATCAGTTTGCTTAGTTCTGTTGAGGTTCTCTCTTCCCTGTTCCTTTGTGCACACATCATATCTGTGCAGCAACCAATGCAAAAGGTCTGCAACCTGACAAGAGCATTTACTTAGTTCTGTTGTTGTGAGGCAGCACTGATCCAGATTTCATTGTGGTGAGTAAAAGAAAAATAGGATTCATAGGTAGCTGCAGCATGAGTGCTGGGATCAAAGGTTTTCCCAGTCTTAGCCAAGGCCTCACGAAGAGTCTTTGTGTTTTCCTGGCCAGTCTCAGTGCTTGGAGCACCACCGAAAACCCTTAAAACAAAGAAAAGCAAAATTGAGTCATCTTTCCCTGTGAGATTTAGACTTGTGTGTTAGCTGCTCTCTTTTAATTCTCTTTTCTGTCATAATGACTGATTTTGTTCATTTAGAACTTCACAATTTTGCACAAACTTGCAGTTTTATTCTACAATACAACTGCAAAATGAAAAACTTTGGATCTACTGAAGAAATCAAAGTGATTTAAAAGATAAATGGACACACCGCTCACCTTACATAGATAGTGGCTTCAGGTTTAGTTTCTAGTTTGACTAATGGATCATATATTTCTCCCTTTTTGCCACCAGAAGGAACAAACCACGACACCGACATTTTAGGATCACCTTCACCTTCAGTAACAGTGACCAGTACAGGCCGGCAATCATCAGGAATCTCAAAACCTGAAAGAAACAAACACTGTACAGAACTCAAAGTGGTAAATGGACTGGTTCTTATATAATGCTTGTCTACTCTATCTGAGCACTCAAAACACTTTACACAACTAGGCCTCATTCGTCCAGCACTTTTTCTATCTAACTTTCACACACATTCATACACTGATGCACCTGGAGAGCATGCAGACTGTAGCAGATGGGGATCAAACCACCAACCTTCCAATTAGTAGGCGACCTGCTCTACCACCAGAGCTAAAGCCACCCCAATAAGTGGGAAGCCTAAGGACTAAATCTGTTTTTTAAGACAAAAAGAAAAAAAAACTTGAAGAGTCAAATTTCAATTTGTGATATATTTCTTAAGATATGATGTGAAATCTTAATTTTTTGCCAAAGAACCCCATAGAACATAATAAAAAATAGAAAATGAACTGTTCCTTACCTGTAACAGTTTAATATGATGCAAGTTATTGTGGGAACTCTTTAAAGAGGATTTTGTTTGTCAAGTACTGGTTAGGGACCAGGGTTTATTTCAGTTAATAAATGATTGCATTTATCAAATATCCTACTCTCTTAAAATATTTCCCTCCACAACAGCTCAGGTTCTAATATGGCAACTTGAATATTAAACCAGGTAACACAAGACTAAAGAAATACAAGGTATCAGATTCTAGTTGTTGTTATGTTGATTTTAATCTTACATTTCTCAACTAATTTAGAAGTTCTGCACACCATCTTAGATCTTAGATCAACATATTACTTATTTATACAGTTCCATGTTTAGTTTAGCTACTGCCATCACAAACTAAATTACATACTCGAGTGATATTTCAGTGCCTCATGTACCTGCTTCAGCCTGTCTCTTGACGTAGGTCTTCAGGTGTGAATTTGCAGCTAAATAATCCCTGATCCTGGTGCTGTCGAGCTTTGTGGTAATCCAGTCGGTAGCACCATATAAGCGCACCTCAAAGTCCTGCACACAACAGAAGCAAAAACTATACTTAGCGACTAGAAATAAGAACACAACAATAGTATATGTGAACTGTTCCAAAGCCTACCTGGTGCGTCTCAACCACTTTGTACTGAGGACATTTTTCCTTTGGGCAAAAGTCCTGTCCAGTGCAGAGTGACACCAGGAACACAGCTAAGAGTGCAAAAACCACCTGTGCCATCTTCACTGAGTCTTCTGAGGAAGTGCAACTGCAGCTCCACAAACAATACTGCAACTTAAAAGTACATCAAAGCGATGCCCTATTGCACCAGATTATATCAGACACGCTGACATAGCTGTGCTGCAAGGCAGATCAGGCAGTTTATCTTGTCTGTGGAAAAAGAAACAAAACAGACAAGCTGTCTCTGAAAATGTTTTGTGACAAAACAAATTCAAGGCCAAGAGACATACAGAAGTGTGTGATATTTTTGTCTTCTTTCATTTTATCAGCTTCCATTGAACATAAGAAACCCTTTTCCCATTTGTTTGGAATGTGATGGGTAACACTTTCAAACTTTTAAGTAGTTTGTGTACTTTTAAATAATCTTTTCTTATTATGAATAGGTTGTTGTGTGCTCTGCAGACTTAGATAAATTTTACTGTACATGTCTATAGTGCAAACATGCCTTTGAGTGGACAGGCAGTCACATTTGATAATTTATTTTCTTTTCCCACAGTAAAGCTTTTCTTTATAGCCATGCTAGCAGCACAGCTAGTGAGACTTATTTTAGTTTTTCCGTCCCTTACATATTTTGCTCCTGATGCGATCCTTACACCTGATTGTCCCTCCACTGATCATAAGTTACTTTTCAAACTGTCAACTAAAACTGGAGATTCACATTTCACCATCACAGATATGTAATGCTGGCCTGTCTCAGCTGACTCATATTTGAAATGTTGCTTTTAGATACTTATCATTACTGTAACCTGAGCAGGAAATTTAATGCTTCACAGAAACTTACTGAGTTTAAAATTCCTGTGTCCTTGCAGTTTCAGAAAGTGGTTAAACAGGCTTGTGCACAAATTAAAGCGTGTTTGCATATGTCATCACTATGTGTGTGTGTGTGACACACACAGTCTTATGAAAGATGTCTTATGAAACATTGGGACATTGTGTAAGAGAGAGGAGAAGTGCAAATTGCATTAATAAATAAATATGTACATTATAAATTACCTATCATAGAATTAAGAGTTGTTATACAGCTTAATACCCATATGGAAAAGAAATAGTAAAAACTTATATGATTTACTCATGAAAGTGGCCACTTTCTCATTACTTTCATATATTTTTTAGTATGTATACAAAACATACAAGTTTCATTATACAATTTTTCAAGGGATCTTATATGTGTTTTCACTCTTGTATGCTTTTCATACAAGTTTCATACAAGACAGATAAAAACTTTATAAGATTTATATATATCTCTTTTCCATATGGGTAGAGTATGGTAGGAACAATTTTCTGAAACTTTCTTTATGGCTGTGAGGTTCAATTAGTCTGAGGGAGAAGGAGTGTGGAGTGGAGTGGATGTGATGGGTTGGTTCATGATGGACAGCAGTTTGTTCATTAACCGCCTGCCTCTCACTGACTCAAACACCTTGCTTCACACATCTGAGCTTCCTTAAAAAAAAGCAGAGTTTTAAGTTTTGTCAGATTTATCTTGTTTTTATTAAAATAAAATTCAAAAAACTGAGTTGGCATGCTATTGCATGCTGCATATGCTGCTATTTAATCAGAATCAGAATACTTTTATTAATCCCTAAGGAAATTATGTGGGTTACAGTTGCTCGGATAACAGACTAAACTAATTAAATGATACAATATGTTACAGATTTACAAGTTTAAAAATAGCACTAATAAATACAAGGATTAACAGAGGTGATTATAAATAAATATCAAGAATATCGACAGGAATATTACAGAAAAGTAGAAAGGAGCGTGTGCAAAAGGGTGTAACTATTGTAGTGTTTACAGTGTATTAGATGGAGGAGTTGTGCAGGGAGATGGCCACAGGCAGGAATGATTTCCTGTGTTGTTCAGTGGTGCTATTTGGTAATCTCAGTCTCTGAACGTGCTTGGACCAGACGAGGCTGAAGGCTCTGAAGCTGGACCAGACGGGGGCGCTGCAGGCGGCGGCGTGGGAGCCGGAGGCGCTGCAGGCTGGAAGGATCCCTCGGACCCTCCAGCGGAGACACGAGACGAAGGCCGGAGCGGTCCATCGGACCCTCCAGCAGAAGGCATCACTAAGCCAGCAGTCATGGATGCCACTAGCTGACACAAAGGCGACTGGCAATGCACTGAGCACTGGCTCTGCCCAGGCAACGCTGACATGGTGCAGTTCTCAGGTGGCTGCTTAAACTTCAGGGGTCCAGAATCAGCTAGGGACCTTGAGTAGAAACAAGTCTTTCTCCCTGCATGGAGTGAAACTGGTGAAACTGGAGCCTGAACTACGAGTAACAGTGACACAGGGGCCTGGACTACAGGCGACACTGGAGGCGCTGGAGCCTGAACTACATGTGACACTGGGGGGCGCTGGAGCCTGAACTACATGTGACATTGGGGGCGCTGGAGCCTGAACTACAGGTGACACTGGGGGCGCTGGAGACTGAACTGAAAGTGGCACTGGAGACACTGGTGACAGAGCAGAGAGTGGCTGCGGGGCAGCTAACTGAGCTGAGAGTGGCTGCTGAGCAGGTGATACGCTGTTCACATAATCATCTGCAGCACAGAACACAGCCTCTGAATGAACAGTCACACAGTCAGAAAACTGAAAAGAGTCCTCACTCACCACAGCCGGCGAATTAGAAGCCCGAACGTCCGGCTGTGGGGTGGTGCGCCGGTGGTGCGATCGGGGCTTCCTCCCCGCAGACGGCTCTGACGGGCCGGACAAGATCACACCCGGCGAGTCAGGCAGCGAGGCAGGAGTGGCTGAGAGAAGGTGAGGTGTGTGCCGGAGAAAAACCTGCATGGTCAGAGGAAGCGATTTCAAAAGCCATGGCAGGCCGGAAAAGAGCCGTTGTAGCCTGTTTTCAACGGTGCGGCAAAGCTCGTATGGAGGATTCTCCAGCCACAGCCCGAGGAGGATTTCCACATTGTAGCTGATGTCATCCTGGAGCTCCTCGGACGGATTGAGTGCCGCAGGGTCCATGGTGCCTGGTTCGTACTGTTGAAATCTCCCAATTCGTTTAATCTTTGGGCTGAAGGAAGGACAGTACTCAGTGTATAAATGCTCAATCAACAATCATTTATTTCCATACAATTCAACACTTATGAGCATAAGCCATCATGATGGGGAGACATGCATGAAGAGCGTCACAGCAAAATCTCAAAATGGTGGCGGGTTGCTCAGCTTCTTATAGCCTCTAGTGGCTCCCACCTAGTCGTAAAAGCCTAAACATTCACATTCTTTCTCCCTTACGGCGCCTAAGTTATGACCTCGGCTCCTTGCTCCTCTGCTTCTACAGAAGGTGGGGGTATGGAATGTGGTTTATCTCCCCTGCCCTAGACACAAAGTCTCCTGAACAATCTTTCTTTTTATGATTCAGCAGTAAAGCATGTCAAGAAAACAGTGTAACACATTCAACAGTGTCGAGTAATAGGGAGGCAAACTGAAAACACTCACATAAGACGCAGACCTTCAAAATAAAACAGGAAACACATACACGCAATGACACAAGACACAAACTTCACACAGACTGGGGAACACATAGGAACATGAAAACAAAACCCAGAATAATAATAACTACTAAAACATAAACACAGAGTCACAAACTCCGGATCATGACAGTGCTCCTGTGACTAGCCAGCATGTCATGGAGTAGGTGGGAGTTATTATCCAGCATTTTCTTTATCTTGGACAACATCCGCCTCACTGACACCACCCCAACGGAGTCCAGCTCCATCCCCACAACATTAATGGCCTTGCGGATCAGTTTATTTAGTCTGTTAGCATCTGCAACATGCAGATGTCGCAGCACCTGCTTTGCTGCCGTCTCCTGTAACCCGGCATGTTTCTGAGGTACGTTTTTTTTTGGTTTTTTTTAAAAATGTTATTCTTGTGATTTTTGGCCTCAGATGAGGTTTGATGTGTCTGTGTCAGTGTGGTGCAGCCAGTCTAGTCTGTCTCTAGACAGTCCAGACAGCACCACACTGACACTTCCAATCACCACACATCTAAGCACAAAGCCAGTGAAGTCATAGTGATGTCATCACACTCTGTAGTAGGAGGTCATATATAGGAGTTAAATTCAGATTCACAGGCTTACCTCTGCACAGCTGGCATCTCCTGTAACCCTGCTTGTTTCTAAATTTTGTTTTCTTTCTTTCTTATGTTGTTCTTGTTGTTTTTGCCCTCAGCCCTCATGTCCAAAACAAAATGTTCACAAAAGGCACAGGACCGCAGGGAACAGAGCGTCGAAAACAAAAGGTCTATTAATGGCACTGGAACCGTTCAAAACACAGTTCAGGTGGCCAACCTGGAGGATGGCAGCACGGGAGCCCAGAGAGAAAATGTTCAGGAGGCCAACCACGCGGAAGGCAGTGGCCATGTGGAAACAACTCAGGAGGCCGACCAGGAGGCCAGCAGCACAGCGGTCCAAACCAGAACAGTTCAGGGGGCCGACTGCTCAGAAGGCAGCAGCGGCGACTAAGCAGGTCCAGAGGCCGCCCACGATGGCGATGACGTCCAGCCTGTGGCCTGGAAGGTGGCCGATGAAGTTGAGGCCCTGGACATAGATCAGACGGTGGCGTAGCAACTGCAGGACCAGAAGAGGTAGGACCAGACGAGAAAGGACCAGATGAAGCAGCTGCAGGCGATGTTGTGAAAGCTGCAGGTGGTGGCACTGCAGGCGACGATGGCCGGAAGGGGCCCTCGGACCCTTCAGTGGAGGCAGACGAAGGCTGGACGGGCCCCTTGGACCCTCCAGCAGAGGCAGAAGAGGTACCATGGACCATCCAGCAGAGACAGGCGAAGGCTGAAGCTGCCCCTTGGATCCTCCAGCGGAGGGTAAAAGCACTCGTTCCTCTTCAAACAAACCACACACGAGACCAGTCTCTCTCTCTGACACTCACCACACGGGAAACACAGGAGAAACAGTCCAGGTAGTCTGTACACAGAGAACCACTTATCAATACAAAAGCACTAAGACACGAGAGAATACTTGCTGAGGCATGACTTCATCAACGCGAGTCACACAAGGATCCAGCGAAGAACAGCAGTCGCTCCCTGGCTTAAATGCTGGCCATACTGATGAGGCTCAGGTGTTTCTTCCTCCGAGGAGCGTGGGCCGAGGGCATGAATCTGCAATGAGTTCCGCCCCAGAGAGAGAGAGAGAGAGAGATTTGATTTTTAAAAACACATTTATTCACTTAATAGTTAATCATGCAAAATACAGCTCAAATCAACACATTCCTAAATTAAAGTTCAGAATTTGTTAAAGACAACCGACTAAGTTCATACTCCCAAAGATTTCAAAAAACATCCAACTCATCCATTTTGAAATAATACTTAACATACTCTTGAAAAGCTCTACACAATCAGTATTTTGTCTATTATCAACCTTATATTTTCTACTCAAGTAAATTGCCACCTTTGCTTGACCCGGGAAAAAATTCAGCAATTGGTCCCTTTTCTCCTTTCTTTTGTCGTATGTGAAACCAAAAATAAAACACTGTGTTGTAAAACATTCTCCAAAGGAATCCCAAATACCACAAAGTACTGAAAATAAATCCAATAATCTGAAATACTGCCCAAAACCATGAAAAATAGTTTCTCTCATTGAACAAAAAGGACACTTATCTGAAACCTTAGGCTTAATGATGGTCACATGGGGGTGGGGAGGCCGTAGCTCAGGTGGTAGAGCGGGTCACCTACCCGCTGGAAGGTTGGTGGTTCGATCCCAGGCTCCACCAGTCTACGTGCCAAATATCCTTGGGTAAGATATTAACCCCATGTTACCCTCTGATGCATCCATTGGAGTGTGAATGTTAGATATGCTTTAAGTGAAAAGTGCTATATAACAACCAGTCACTGTAAATCACCAGTGTTCTTAGTCAATGGTGTACAGAAACCCCCATACAGGTTTCACATCAAAACCAACTTTAAAATAATCTCTCCAAGGTGTATCATTTTTACCTTTTAGCTTTGCTTTGTTCAGAGCATCTTAACACATCTTTTGTACTTTTGTACATTCACCAAATCCAGTGCTGTCCAGGATATTTCTCCTTCTCCAAAAAAGGACCAGGGCTTTGAAAGCCCTTAAGCTGCGGCCTAATGCACAATCTAAAGAAATGGTCCATTTCATCAGGTGTGAAAAGTCCATTGGCCCCTCCATTCAAAAGTCTTTTATCATCTTCTGATAGCACTCGCTTGAATTTTGTCAACATCAGGCCTACAATCTGGAGAGATTGAACCTCCAGTCTTCTTGCCAAGGAGACAGCATCATCCATTTTGGCACCAACAAGCAAATGCCTTACAGTGGTAACCCCCTTTTTCATCAGACGCTCTGATATCATTGCCATATTATCCCAGGATGAACCTAAATGAGACCCTTTGAGAATAGGTTCCATTAATAGCCTATATATATATAAAAAATAAAAAAAAACAAAAAAAAAACCACCCAGCACGCCCCTGCGGGCGGTTTATCCTTCAAGCTCGGGTCCTCTACCAGAGGCCTGGGAGCTTGAGGGTCCTGCGCAGTATCTTAGCTGTTCCCAGGACTGCGCTCTTCTGGACAGAGATCTCCGATGTTATTCCCGGGATCTGCTGGAGCCACTCGCCTAGCTTGGGAGTCACCGCACCTAGTGCTCCGATTACCACGGGGACCACCGTTACCTTCACCCTCCACATCCTCTCGAGCTCTTCTCTGAGCCCTTGGTATTTCTCCAGCTTCTCGTGTTCCTTCTTCCTGATATTGCTGTCATTCGGAACCGCTACATCGATCACTACGGCCGTCTTCTTCTGTTTGTCTACCACCACTATGTCCGGTTGGTTAGCCACCACCATTTTGTCCGTCTGTATCTGGAAGTCCCACAGGATCTTAGCTCGGTCATTCTCCACATTCGCTGTCAAAATAAAAAAACACGCACAAGGGTTAGGGTTAAATTTAAAAACTGTACTTTTGAGTTAAAATATATATTTATAATTTTAATAAATGACAAATTAAAAAGGCATGAACATTTTTTTTGTATCGGAAAAATATCGAACCGTGACACCAAAGTATGTGTATATATATATATATATATATATATATATATATATATATATATATACATACTTTGGTGACACCAAAGTATCGTGACACCAAAGTATCGAACCGAACCAAACCGAACCGTGAATTTTGTGTATCGTTGCACCCCTAATATATACATATATATATATGCAGGGGCATTTCGAAGGCCAAAAGGCATGACGGTGTATTGGAGGAAGTGGTCAGGAGTGACAAAAGCAGAAATTTCAGATGCACGCGGAGTGAGGGGAACTTGCCAATAACCCTTTAATAAGTCCAGTTTGGTGACAAACTTTGCGGAGCCAACCCTGTCAACACAATCTTCCATGCGGGGAAGAGGGTAGGAGTCGGGTTTGGTCACACTGTTCACTTTTCGAAAATCACTACAAAAACGTGGAGTTTTGTCTTCCTTCGGCACAAGAAGGCATGGGGAACTCCAGGCACTCGAACTAGGGACAGCAAGACCATTTTCCAGCAAGTAGGAAACTTCTTGCTGAAAAAGTGCACGTTTGGTAGGGTTCACACGATAAGCGTGTTGTTTGATCGGAGGGTGGTCACCTACATCTATGTCATGTTCGAGGACAGTAGTGCGAGACGGAGTGTCAGCAAACAGAGATGGGTAAGTATTGATCAGAGAACACACATCGGTCTGGGCAGCCTCATCTAAATGTTTTAGGTGGGAATTCAACTTATCCAATACTTCAGAGTTTCTGAGTCGGGAGCAACCCTCAGCACAAACGAAAGCTAAGCCATCACTTTCTGGGCTATACTGAGACGGGGATGCTGGCACAACTACCGACACGGCAGACAGCGCAGCAGGGGATGAGGAGGAGTTTACACCTGCATCACGAACAAAATAAGGCTTCATCAGATTAACATGACACACACGACGCTTTCTCCTACGGTCTGGGGTACCTATAACATAATCTGTGTCACTCAGTTTCTCTTGGACAGTATAGGGCCCATAGAACTTTGCCTGGAGAGAGGATCCAGGAACGGGTAGGAGAGTCAACACTTTGTCACCCACTTCAAATTTTCTCTGCACGGACTTTTTGTCGAATTTCCTTTTCATTTTTTCCTGAGACGCGGAAAGAGCCTCGCGTGCAATTTCGCATGCTTTATGCAGACGCTCCCTAAAACAACTTACGTAATCTAATACGTTCTGCTCGGGGGTAGCTGTGTCGGACAGATATCTCTCTTTAAGCAGCCGCAGGGGACCACGCACTGTGTGTCCAAACACCAGCTCTGCGGGACTGAAACCCGTGGACTCCTGCACACTCTCCCTCACCGCTAGAAGGAGAAGTGGTAGACCTTCGTCCCACTCTCTTCCTGACTCGAGGCAGAACTTCCTCATCATGGCTTTTAAAGTCTGGTGGAAACGCTCAAGCGCACCCTGTGATTCGGGGTGATATGCACTGGATTTTTGATGCTTGATAGATAGCGATTTTAAGACCTGAGCGAATATCTTGGACATGAAGTTAGACCCTTGGTCTGTTTGAACTGATTTAGGCAAACCGAAAAGGGAGAAAAAGTTTACTAATGCTCTGACAATGGCTTTGACTTTGATAGTGCGTAACGGAATAGCCTCGGGGAAGCGTGTGGCGGCGCACATTAAAGTCAAGAGGTACTGATGTCCTGACTTGGTTTTTGGAAGCGGACCTACACAATCGATGATTATGTGCTCAAATGGTTCGCCTAAGGCTGGGATTGGATGCAATGGAGCAGGAGGAATAACCTGGTTGGGTTTTCCGCTGACCTGGCAAACGTGGCAAGAGCGGCAATATTTGGTCACATCAGTCTTCAAACCTGGCCAGAAAAAGTGACGCAGAATACGAAGGTAGGTCTTCCTAATTCCTAAATGTCCAGAGAAACTGTCATGTGCTAGGCTGAGTACTTGGTGTCGGAAATTTTGCGGTACAACTGCTTGTTGAAATACGTTCCAGCCAAGATCACTAGAGGAGGGAGGATGCCATTTGCGCATTAACACATCATTTTCAATGCTGTAGACACGGGGATTCTGATCGCTTGAATTTGCGGCAAGTAAACATTTGGCCAAAGTCGGGTCATTCTGTTGCGCATGAATAAAATCTGTTTTGTTTACCTCAAAAGACAGGTCAGGTGTAGCGGGTAGCAGTTTATCAGACACACATTTTTCAGCTTTTTCCACAGGCAGTTCAGCTTTCTCAGGAACAGCTTCAGAACATAGAAAAGAGTCAGACAAGTCAACATCACCATATTTACGCTTGTGGGCGCGTGTGACAACACAGGCAGGAAAAACAGAGGGCAGACTGTCAGCAGCAGGCTCGGAAACAAAATCAAAATCATCGACGGGGTTTTCAATTACTTCAGGGATCGGGAAAACTTTCCCATTGGCTAGATCATTCCCCAGAATCATAGTAACCCCCTGCACGGGCAAGCGAGCGCGCACCCCAACTGTTACCGGGCCCGAAACGAGAGGCGACTGTAGGAAGACTCTGTGCAGCGGAGCTCGTAACACACTCATTTTCACTCCCCACACGAGAGCATCAGCACCACAAAATGAGTTACTTGAGAAAGGCAACGCGCTTTCCAAAATGAGAGACTGGGCAGCCCCAGTGTCGCGCAAAATTACAATCGGCACGCGATCCTCCTCTATTCCAGTCAGTGAGGCGAACCCTTGTGAAATGAATGGTCGGTAACTGCTGTCAAGACTGTCATTTCCTGGTTCATCACTGACGGGATTAGGAGTAGCAACCGATTGAACAAAACCAATGCTTTTTGGCTTTTTCCATGTGTGAGTTTGCTCTTTGCGACGGAGCGACGGACAACTGGCAATGAGATGGCCAGTATCATGGCAATAAAAGCATTCTCGGACAGTCATGGGGACCTGATCAGGGCGCGTTTGACGCTTAGGAGAAACCCTCAAACTCCTCGCAGGTTTCGACAACGGGGCACATTCACGGCGCACAGCTGAAAACGCAACGCGATGGGTCAACACAAACTCATCTGCGAGAACAGCAGCTTTAGACAACGAATCCACCTTTTGCTCATTGATATATACAACAACATTCTCTGGAAGACACGTTTTGAATTCCTCCAGCAGGACCAATTCTCTTAGCTGAGCAAAGTCCTTCACTTTACTTGCAGCTAACCACTTATCAAACAAGAGAGTCTTCTCCCTGGCAAACTCTACATGTGTTTGGTTGGCAGATTTTTCACACGACCGAAACCTCTGGCGATATGCCTCTGGAACTAGCTCATAAGCCCTTAAAATAGTGGATTTCACAATTTCATAATCCAGGCTGTCATCAATAGACAAGCTCGCACACACTTCCTGTGCTTTCCCCACCAATTTACACTGCAGCAACAAACTCCACACATCCTTGGGCCATTTCAAAGTGGTTGCGATGCGTTCAAAGGCATTAAAGTAAGAGTCAACCTCACTTTCTCTGAAAGGTGGCACTAAAGCAATTTGCCTGCTAGCATCAAATTGGTCAGAGGAGAGTGAATCAGAAGATTTACTCACAACTTTACTCACTGGGGTAGAGGTAACATTGCGCTGCCGGGAAGGATCCAGCTCCATAGCCCTTATGCGGAGATGCATAAGCTCAACTTCTTTGGACTTAGTCGCAAGCTCCACCTCTTTCAGGCGAAGGGCGAGCCCAAGATCCTCCGTAACCAATCCTGTTGATTGTCCGGCTGGGCTAACGTTTGGGATCTGAATGGCAGCAGGAGCCTCCGCCCCTGGCGACACCCGTCCACTGGGAGCTTTTGGGATGGTTGCAGCAGCTTCTGCTCCCGCATCCACCACCAAACCTCCAGTCGCCTCAACCGGCCGAGGTTTCGACTCCGCAAAAACCCCTTTATCCACCAGCTGAGCTGTCAGGCACTGCTTAATTTCTGCCTTTTTAGCATGTAAAGGCACACTAACATTAAACAAATCTGCCACCAACAACAAATCCGCCTTTGTGCATCGATCCAACTTATCCACGGTGGGTTGTAGTGCAAAATCATCCACATCAAAAGTCATTGTGACTAGATCACCCCCAACACTACAAGAAAACTGCCAACCAAAAACTGCAGACAACCCACAAAATACAATGAGCAAAAAGAATGGCAAAAGAAAAAAAAAAAAGGACGAGCCCCCACTTTATGTTACGCCCCAGTCTAGGGGTACAGGAACGCAACACAAGTTTGAAAGAATTGCCCCGCCCTGGTCCCCAAAACCATACACAAAGGGAAACCAATTTCTTAGTGAATCGTGATTTATTTTTCTGCACTGCAAAAATGAAGCTCCGGGGTGAACAAAGGCCAAAATAACAAACAAAACAAGCTAAGTCAGGAGGAGGTGCTATCTACAACCCTATGTGAAATCAAATATCAAACAAAAGACAAGCGCTACACCTAACTCCCTAACTGAAATAAACAGGAGAAAACAGTGCAAGGAAAAACAATAAGGCAGCTCACCCCTTCTGTTGCAGTGCTATTTACAAGGCTATTTACAATGAAAACTAATGTACACACTATATACAAAACTCCAAAAAAGTCGCACAAAAGTCTCAGGTTTTGGAGGCCAGGGTCAGGTCTGCTGCTGCTGTCAGTGGCTGCCCCGGGACAACTGCTGGTGAGGGATTTGAATGAAGATCACATGGCCAGGGGACCAATCAGCAGCCGTCAGCTCATCCACTCAGGGACCTGCAAAGACTTAAAGGCACAGACAACAACAGCCACCAAAACAGATTATGGACAGGGCCATAACAATATATATATATATATATATGTATATATATATATATGTATATATATATATATGTATATATATATATATGTATATGTATATATATGTATATGTATATATATATGTCTGCAATGACAGACAGACAGACAGACAGACAGAAGGCAACATTGCAGACATAGAGGACAGTTACAAGTACCTGGGGATCCCGCATGCAAATGGGAACCATGAAGAGGCCGCTAGAAAGGCTGCAACCACCAAGTACCTGCAGAGGGTCAGGCAAGTCCTGAGGAGTCAGCTGAATGGTAAGAACAAGATCCGAGCCATCAACACATACGCCCTGCCCGTGATCAGATACCCTGCTGGGGTAATAAGCTGGCCAAAGGAGGAGATAGAAACCACTGACATAAAGACAAGAAAGCTCCTTACCATGCATGGAGGGTTTCACCCCAAGTCCAGC